>NC_034438.1:18195496-18518134 GCF_002078875.1 Numida meleagris
GTGTTATCAAAGCCACCAACCTCACATCATCCCTTGTGTTCTTCCTACAAAAGGGTGTGTCGTCATCCTCATACCTCCCACAAGACTGTGGGATCTTACTAGCACAAGCCCCTCCTGGAAGCACTGGCTCATTACATACAGGGTCCTTACTAGTGACCCTGTTTTCACCCCCATCCCCCTTCATACCTAGTTTAAAGCCCTTTCAATGAACCTTCCCAATTCCCGCCGTAAAACCCCTTTCCACCAGTGGGATAAGGTACTCCTATCAGACGCCAGCAGGCCCGGTCTCGTGTAAATCGAGCCAAGGTCGAAAAACCCAAATCCCTGCCGGGCACACCAGGCTTGGAGCCAGATATTAATCTGTTGCCCCATCATGTTTAGTCTCCTATTGTTCCCTATAATTGGAGGGATAGAGGAGAACACAACATGTGCACCCGAACCCTTGACCAGACGCCCTAAGGCTCTGAAGTCCTTTTTCATGGTTCTAAGGGAGGTTCTTCCTATTTCTTCACTGCCTACCTGAAACAACAACAGAGGATAATAATCCGAGGGCCGTACTAGGGACGGAAGTTTCCTAGGGATAGAAAAACTTTTCAGTTCCTGGACTAAGAACTGCCCCCTTTGAAGTTTAGAAGGACCCTATTCCCCCCTGCAACAAACATTTATGAACAATTCTAAAAGATACATTAAATGCCTTTTTCATCTCTCATGTCCCAGAGTTGTTTTTCACAGTGTGGAAGCACTGGAATTCCTCACCCTTTTTCCAAAGAAAACATGTGAACTTGCAAGCAAGATGGATATCAGCATTGCAGTGAAGGCCTGGATGCAGTCTATTTATGCAGATCCTGCTAATTCTCTGAATGATTCTTATGTGCCAATTTCTGAAGCAGGAAATGAAACTGTACCAGCACATCCAGAAACACAGAATGGCTGGAAGACGGTACGGAAGAAATGGACCTAGGGGTGTTGCCTGATGCCCAGCTAAATAAGAGCCACTAATGTGCCCAGGCAGGCAAGAAGGCCAATGGCATCCTGGCTTGTATAGAAATATAATAGAAATAGTGTTGCCAGCCGGATCAGGGAAGTGATTGCACACCTGTACTCAGCACTGGTGAGACTGCACCTCAAGTACTGTGTTCAGTTTTGGACCTCTCACTATACGAAAGACATCGAGGACCTGGGGCGTGTCCAAAGAAGGGCAGCAAAGCTGATGAGGGGTTTGGAGCACAAGTCTTATGAGGAGTGGCTGAGGGAACTCAGAATGTTTAGTCTGGAGAAGAGGGGGCTCAGAGGAGGCCTTACAGCAGTCTATGGTGACCTAAAAGGAGGCTGTGGCAAGGTGAGAGTCGGCCTCTTGTCTCACATAACTAGCAATAGGACTAGAGAGAATGGCCTCAAGCTGTGCCAGGGGAGATTCAGGTTGGATGTTGGAAAGATTTCTTTTCTGAAAGCATGGTAAGGCTCTGAATGAGCTGCCCAGGGAGGTGGTTGAGTCACCATCCCTGGAGGTGTTCAAGAATCATGTGGATTTTGTACTAAGAGACAAGGTTCAGTGCGGAAATAATGGTGGTAGATGGACAGTGGAACTGGATGATGCTGGAGGTCTTTACCAACCTTGTTAATTCTATGATTCTGTGATTCTATAGTCCTGTTTTGGATTGCATGAGCAATAGCTAACTGGAAGACCTAAGCCAAAGGAGCACAGCTGTAGTAGGAGTTCTGCTGAAAGCCAAAACACTGCAAATTTTGGAAGAGATTTCACAACAGAATCGCAAAATAACAGAATCATAGCTGCTGGAAATGACTTCTGGAGACCATCTTGTCCAATCTCCTGCTAAAGCAGGTTCTCTACAGTAGTTACACAGGAAAGTGTCCAGGCAGATCTTGAATATCTCCAGAGAAGGCGACTCCACAACCTTTCTGGGCAGCTTGTTGCAGTGCTTTGTCATTATTACAGTTCAGAAATTCTTCCTTAAGTTTTTATGGAGCTTCCTGTGTCCCAGTTTGTGCTCATTGCCCCTTGTTCAGTCGCTTTGTACTGCTGAAAAGAGCCTGGCTCTATCCACTTTACTTAGACTCTTTAAATATTTATAAGCATTGATATGATCCCCTCTAGTCTTCTGTTCTCCAGGCAGAACAGCCCCAGATCACTCAGTCTTTCTTCATAAGGGAAATGCTTCAGGCATCTGGTCATTTTTGAGGCCCTCCGCTGGACTCTTTCTAAAAATTTCCTGTTTGTCTTGTTTTGGGGAGCCCAGAACTGGACACAGTACTCCAGATGTGGCCTCACCAGGTCAGAGCAAAGGGGGAGGATCACCTCCCTTGATCCGCTGGCCACTCTCTATTAAAGAACCTCAGGATACAAATGGCCTTCTTGGCCACAAGAGCACACTGCTGGCTCATGGCCAGCTTGCTATCCAGTAGGACACACAGATCCTTCTCCTCAGAGGTCTTTTGCTGCAGGTCAGCCCCTAACCTGTAATGGTGCATGAGGTTATTTCTCCCTAGGCGCAGGTCTCTGCACTTGCCCTTCTTGAACCTCATCAAGTTCCTCTCCGCCCAGCTCACCAGTCTGTCCAGGTCATTCACCAGTCTGTCCAGGTCAAAAATCTCAGAGATTTAGGACTAGATTCAGTGTTACTTAATAAAAGCTATTTTTTATGCAAATGCAGCACTCATGGAACTCTAACTTTGTTCTCTCTGTGGCTGCAGGCCCTACTCCACAACAAATAGCATGGAAGAATGCCCGTGATGCCATGTCTCCTCCACTCAGACAGGCAATGTGCTGCTGGTCTTCTGTTCAGCTGTATTCTCAGAGTCTTTGCTATGGATATTGCAGACTTGTACAATCCATGGTCCTGTACTATGGCCCTCTGCCGTATCTCATCCATTAGAATAGTGACAGCTGACACAAGGTTGGTGTGGTATAATTACGGTCTTCACTCTTTTTAATGTATTTGCACTTAAAATCCTGGCAGACTGTGCTCAGTGATAACAAAGCTTCAGCTGAAGCATCTGGCTGCAAGTCTCAGGATAAGAAAGAGGAAACAGATTGTATTTCTTAAAACAGGATAAGGATAACCAATTGCAAACTAGCAAATAATGCTTTGTAGTCTCTAGGAGATGCAGACATAAATCACATGTCAACTATCATTACTGCTGTTAATTTGCTGGAGGGAAAGAAAGCTCCACCCTAGCACGCATAAGAGTCCCCTCCCTGCTAACTTTGACATTTTGCTGTTCACTGCTAAGAGTTCTGCTTGTGCAACCTCACCAAATTTCCCCTACGTCACTCTTGCAGCCTGTTTCCTGATCACTTTGGCCTCTACAGGAACTTGGCATACCTCTTCTACATGTGGATGATTGTGTGTCACAACAAAGTGTCCCCTCCCATCCATCCACCCACCTACACATTTAATAAATGTGCAGAAGTGACCTAGGATTTCCTCCACAGGGAATGGACAGCAAATATGTGAAATCTGCAAGCTATCTCTTAATTTCAGTGACCTACACACTTTATAATCATAATGTGACAATTCTTTCACACACACAGTTTTCTGTCTAAAATAAATATTTCACAAATATCATCTTCCCCGGGCAATATCCCTGGACAAACATGGATCTTTGTCATATGGATACAATTGCTACTTATCAAAAGGAGTCCAAGACTGAGAGCTGGACTGGATGGCCTTCAGAGGTCCCTTCCAACTCTAAGGATTCTATGATTCTATAACAAATATATTCTTTCCCTCAATCTCTAAAAAGAGTCTCAGTCTATAGACTGGGGTGGGTAGATGAAAAGTTGTTCTTCCTTCATCTCTCCCCCTAGGTTCCCAAGCACATCTCTAAAGCAATAAAGCCTTGATTTCAGTGGATATTTAGCTTACAGAGACTTCAGCATTCATATTTATGCAGAAAAGAATTTTCCTGACATGGGATTCTCTTGACTATTTAAAGTTATCCACTTCCAAGTTAGTTGTTCTGTTAACTGGTTTTTTTTTACAGATACCAGAAACAAGAAAGAATGTAATTATAGCATATGCATGATCTCACCCCAAAGTGGAGACATGGGGTATTATATACTTAAAGTACTAGCTTTTATCCCCTGTCTATAAATGAAGTAGACATATGCCCTGATGTGTAGGTGTACAATATGGATAGGTAAGATTCCATTTTATTCAGAGAAATGTCTAAACACATACTAAGGAAATAACAAAGAGTCAGGATACATCAGTTCAATGCATGTGGCTCTTGATTCTACTATTAAAGGCCATGGTAGCCACTGGATTGGTGCACAACAGTAATATTACATCTCACCCGCTGCCAGGGACCAACCACTGCTGGTGTCCCCCACCAAACAAAGCTTTGGAGGAAGATGTTGTCACTGACGAGTAGATCAAAACACACATGGATTAATGCAATACTGGCCTGTATTACATGGACCTTTCAGATCTCGTCATTGTGATGAAGGGTCATGAAGAGGCCATCATATGGGCTGTGTTCCAAAGACTACAATTTCAGTGTAGCTCTGCATGTTGGAAGTTGTATTCATGCAACTATGACACTTAAATTTTGCAAAAAATTCTTCTATGTTTTCTGCATTTTATGTATTTACAAATCTATTTATGTTGGTCATATTTCTAGATTTGATACTGCAGCAAATTACTTTATAATTTGACATTGTACTTGAAATGTATACTTGAAAAATGGAATTAAGATAAAGAATTAAGACCTAGATATTGAAATTCTACATGACTATTGTCCAAAGTGGTTCTGAATGGTGAACTTATCCCATCACAGCACAGTATGTGAGGAAGCTTGAGAGTAAAGGGGGAGTGAAGGCATAGGACTGCGAAGTGTGACAGTCACACAGGGAAGTGAGAAAAACAAGAATTAGAGATGGTAGGGGTCAAAAACATTAAAAAAATATTTAACAGCTCAGCCATATCAGTTCTCTCACTGATGAAAAGGTACTGTCAGGACAACAAATAAGTACATTAACCTTAATGACATAACTTGCTGTTAATTACTGTTCAAAAGCTTAAGGAGAATTTGTTTGAATATAAATCATTTCAAGCACATTCAAGTAATCAGAAAGAGTGTACAAGATACTCTGTGTATTGCACTCTACTGCCCTGCAATGGTCCATTCAGACCTGATTAAGCAGCTTCCTTGGAGAACAGGCAGGAATTTGCTCTTTCAGAAAACACACAAAAGAGGCCTCTGGAATCAAGAGGGAAATATTACTCAAGCAGAATTTTTAGTAATTAAGCACTACGCAGCAGATGTTAACCTAATCTGCCTGCTCTGGGCTAGCTTCACATCTGTCCAAGATTCCCTGCATAGAGCTGCCTAGTCAACAAAACATTATGGAGAGTCTCAAGGGCACCAGTGTGGAGCTTTGCTTCAATTCTTAAAATACGGAGCCTCCTGCCACATGACTTAGAGCTCTTGGATATTTCACGAAGAATAGATAGGATCCCTGGGGGAGAGCCATAGAAGAAACAGACTGCACTGAAGTCTCCTTGCTATTGTCCTGGTAGGGCCCAATGTTAAAAAGGGCGGGGCAGTGAAAGAACTGTTTACAGATATTGTCTTGGTAGTCCCTTTTAGGGAAGCATGGTAAGATCATACAAATATCTTGAAAGCAATTCTGTACAGGGAGGAGGGGGAGAAAGACAGTAGATATTGCTAAGAAGCAGGGAAAAGAAGAAAATGTCTTGTTTCTGCTGTCATTTGACACCGTATAATAAGCGGGCTTAGTTCTATCCAAATCGGTTTAGGCTCTTCGTTTTTCAGACATTTGTAGAAATAACATTTCTCTTTATTACCATTTTCTCTTTGGAGATATTTTCTAGAATTAAAAAAAAAAAAGTCGAACTTCAACATTCAGTTACTTGAGTTAGTTTTTCAGCATGTTATAATCCCATGCTCTAACAATTACTGTTTTAATCAGAGGTAGAAGACAGAGCATCTCTTTTGGACTTCAGCCTTGCTTTCCACTTAGGTGGAAAGACAGAACTCAGGTTGAGTGACCTTCCCAGCATGCTACAAGGCTTACTTTTATTTTCCTTGTTAAGGTGTTTCAAGAACAATTGAAATCTCAGTTATTAACACTTCTGTGCTGTGATGACATTTCTTCAACTACACTAGCATAAAGATTAGCTTCTTGTAATTGCTTTAGCATCTTATCTAGCATTCCACAACTGTAGCTTTTCCCAGAACTTCAGGTAAAATTCTTCAGACAGCCAAAGTGCTGGACTTCCAGAATGGCTTTATTAGCTTTTATGGTGGTTCTATAGACTTGCAACAGCTCATGAGGAGGGTCTCATCCTGCTTGAACTACTAAACCACATTGCTTCTCACCTTGTTGAACTAATTTATCTGTCTATACTGCCTCTTCGTTCTGAGGCATTAGAATTTGTTCTAAAGTATTGTCACTTAAAACTAGAGAGCAGTAGTGCTCTGCATAACAGGACCACAGAACAAGAAGAGGAATGGGGAAGCCAAGGGGGCTGGTGCTGAACAGAATCACAGGAGGAAGCATGCATAAAGAATAGTGTACTGGTTAGGAGGCTAGGAGAATCAGTGGAGTCTGTAACATATTTCCTGGATGTCTGAAAGAGGGAAGGTTCCGTATTCATGTTATAGATGTACCATCAGACACAGTTTTGTTTTTTGTTTTCTTAGAGGAAGGATCTTTGTCTCATTTCCACCACTTTGATTACAATACCAACAAATGCTTAATTAAATGCAATGTTTTGTCCCTGAAATACTCTATAAGATTGAAACATTCACATATTAAACCAAGAAATAGTAACTTTACTTCTGGGTTGACATTTTCTTGGAATTAAATCATCAAATTCTTCTTTTTATTGTGCAACATCAGCATGCTGTATACTTGGTGCAAAGCTAGCTCTTTATAGAGCTTTTCTCTGATTTCTTTTTCTCTTTTTTTTTTTTTTTTGAAAACAAGTTCAATGTTTGAAAAAAGAGCCAAGATAAATGTACGTTTCTTTGCTGGCAGCTGTGCAAATTTAGGATGTGAGTTTGCAGTTGATTTCTGTCAGGAACATCTGCCTTGAACTCACTTTAGTCTTACTGAAGCTGTCACCCTTCCGAAAGGAATTCCTGTTTCCCTTCCTTTCACACACATATGCAGTGCTTATCAGGGCATCTAGAGGAACTGCCAGATTTGTGTGATTAAAAAAAAGAGAACGTCTGTCACTCATCATATCCCTTGGATTCAACAGAAAGGAAATTCATTTTAGCGAGCATTGAAACCAAACAATAGCAACTCTGCAGCTGGTTTCAGGGGTCTGATGTCAACAACACTAGACACATTTTTATCTCATTTGAGATGTATTGAAAAAGTAGAGTGTTTGATAAACAGTGGCTGACATAAACCAAAACAGATTAGCTCAGCAAGTAAAGTGGGATGAGGAGAGAATTGTGCCATACATACTTTGGAACTTACAAAAAAATCAATTTGCTATTAAATATAAACTATTTGAAGAATAATTTCTGCTGACAGTTAGATTTATTTATGTATAAGAACTTTAAGAAAATATATATATTTTTTGAAATTTGTTGCATTTAAAGCTGTTGAATTTAAATGCATTTTCATCAATAATTACTAATCTGCTCAGCTAACAAATCAATCTTCTTTCACTGTGACAAGGTTCAAAAAAAGAAAAAACAACTATTCTTTGAAGCTTTTCAGAGATGACATAGTCAAGGATTAGTTTTAAAATATTTGTTCTTGCTTTGTAATAAGTAGTATAATCCAATTGCTTTTTATATTCTCTGCGTGGGATCTTCCTGTTTTCTTTAGCTTCAACACTGCTCTTTCTTATCTTCTATAAGAAATCCAGATGGCTAAGATTTAAGGCAGACCACGCTTGGTGACTAATGCATTAATATAGAGGATGTTACGTTGTTTGAAGAACAAGCAAAGAGTAAACAATTAAAAGATTGTTTATGCTTCTGTAAAAAAAAAAAACAAAAACAAAAAACAAACAAACAAACAAACAAAAAAAACCACCTTCTCAAAACACCTTTCATAGCATCCAAATCCTGTCCTCTCATTCACAGTCTTTTGTAATTTCCTGGGGATCTTTCAACACTTCCAAGTATTTGTTCATAACAAAGTGCTTCAAGGCTACAAAATCTAACAAAAAAAAAAGGCCACTAAAGCCCATCAACATAAAGAATTTTACTGCAAAAAAAAAATTAAGTACTTATAGCTAATCCAAACGTGTATAGTCAGCCATTAATCACATTCAGCCTAAACACTGGACAATACGTTTGACCACCTTGTCACCCTCTGGGAGCCTTTATACATGGAGATGAGTTTGTTTGCCATACGATTTCCAATCAAGAACCTCGGTGTCAAGGCAGAGATACAGCTGTGCACATGGAATACTGACAGGGATCAAAAGCTTTGTGAATAGTTTGGGCTAACTCTTCCCACAGAAGAGAGTGGGAGAGGGAGCTGGGAGAAAAATGCTTCCTCTACAGGATCAAAGCAGAAAAGCAAACTAAGAAGTTTATCATATTCAGCTGCATCTGTTTTAATAAATTATGTTGTGATGAACAATGTTTCTGAACTCCAAAATATGACCATAAATATTGACTATTACAACAGTCTCTGGCATGTTTTTGGATTTTGAAATAATATTCTCTGAAATGCAATTGCATGGACATGTTGCTTTTTGCATCTTCAGTATATATGTATAACAGAAACTCTACTCGTATAAAGGTGACTAAGATCTCAGGAAAAAGATCTCTCATGGGAGCTAAAGAACGGTGAAGGAGTAAGGATTATAGGTATCATAACTACTTATAATCTTGGTCCAACAATAAGGGGATGTTTATGTACTTTTCAAAGTAAAAACATAATACCAGCATTTACAGATTGTCTAAAGTCAGTGAACATTGCCAATAAACAGAATTGTAAATTGATCAAAAGATTGATGCTGTGTTGGAAACAGTGGGGATTCGCACAAATGATAAAGAATAATAGTTATGGCAATTAATTTCTCATCTGATGTCTTTCCCTCTGGGAAATTAACATTAAAAGTCTAACTAATTCTTCAGAATTATACTCCTTTGCAATTTGCTTTTGTGTGACACCCACTTTAAGGCAGTGTACCCAATCTATATGGAGGCATTTTTCCTTCACATGCTAGTTAGCTCAGGAGGAAAATGTCAACAATCATTCAGGAACCCCACAGAGTGTAGCACTGTATGTGAGAAGTAATAGCCTCCACTCTGTTCTATACTCACTTTCTAGAAGAACTCTGCTTTTAATTTCCACATTTGGAAATCAAATTTGTACTATAAAAATTAGTTAATTGTACCTATTACCTGTAAAATTAACATAAATAGAAGCATTGTTTCCTGACATTGACATAGCTAAGACCTTTTAACTGTTGCACAATTATCCCCAAACCCATGACAATATGAACTAAAATGATCCCAAGTGTAAATGAGTAACCAAGCAGATTTTGAAAGGCAGAGAAAACGTGTATTTATGGATGGATTGCATGCTACAAATCTAAATATGCTATCACACAAATAGCAAACATTCTTTAGCTGCTACCTCATAAGATCAGTTTTACTGTTGAAGTCACAGGCAGGCTGCCTAGGGATGCTTCAAGCTTGACAGTGCATACTGTCACATCCAGCGCTTTACCGTTACAAGGAAAAAAAAAGGAGAGGCTGTATGCTAACAGGAAGTATTAGGATGACAGAGGAGGTCCGTGAAAACAGCTTGCCACTGTTTACCTCCACACCATACTCACTGCGTTTACCTTTAAGAACTCACTGTCTCAAAGGTCCAAATTCTTCAGTGTAATTGTAACTGCTTTGCAAAACAAAGCAGCCTTCCACTCATTTATTGAGCTTCTTAAGAATTTTTCTTATGCAAGGTGAAACTCAGGTAATCTACAGTCACAAACGCAATGCCTACACTCATTGAACATTTCACACTGACAGAGGAGAGATATCTGAGCCACATGGGACATGGTTAATGCAACTTCAACTCAAAGAGATACCTGATTCTTGCAGCTTTCTTTAGGCTGCCATAAAGTGTGCTGGAGTCTAGGACACAGATGACACAGGGATGACCAAAGAGTAAGGGTACAAAAGTGAGGTACTGGCACCCTCTTTCCAAATCATAGCTCAGTTTTGGAGTGGAAAGGTCAAGTTCCAACAGTCAGTCCTGTACCACCCAATTGTTCCAGCAGGCTTTCTACCCATAACTACCTTAAGCAAATACATTTTCACTTCCAAATGTTTTTACTAGATTTTAGCAGCAACTAATGAACAAAACCGCAGAGCTAAAATAGAAATAAAAATCCCACACGCTCTGCTTCTGGTGGAGCTTTTGCATTCATTAGTCATACTTCTATCCTGTTTGAATGTATTATTGCTATTTTCTTCCATTCTTTTTCCAGAGGCTGCCTACAGTTATGCCTGATGACAGTTATTGTTTCCATTGTTGCTTTTCTAGTGCAGTGCCCAGAATGGCATGTTTCTTTGCCATAAGTAATAAAGCATTAACACACACAAAAAAAAAATAAAGGACAGAAAGGATCTGCCCACTAAAAAAACAACAACATGCCTCTGATGTAGAACAACACTGAAAATCTTCCATCCATGACTTCCAAAGGTGTTCCTAGGTCTGCAGAAACATCACATACCAAAGATTTGAGAGATGTGGACCTGTTGGAGCACGCCCAGAGAAAGGCAACAAAAATGAGCCACAGAATGGAACACCTCTACTACGAGGACAGGCTGAGAGAGCTGGGGCTGTTTACCTTGGGGAAGAGAAGGCTGCGAGGTGACCTGATAACGGCCTTCCAGTACCTCAAGGAGAGCTACAGGAAAGAAGGGGACAGACTCTTCATCAGGGTCTGTGGTGATAGAACAAGGGGAAATGGTTTCCAGCTTAAAGAGGGTACATTTAGGTTGGATATAAGGAAAAAATCTTTTACAGAGAGGGTGGTGAGGCACTGGAACAGGTTGCCCAGAGATGTGGTAGATGCCCCGTCCCTGGAGACTTTCAAGGCGAGGCTGGATGAGGCCCTGGGCAACCTGATCTAGCTGTGATGTCCTTGTTCACTGCAGGAGAGTTGGACTGGATGGCCTTCAGAGGTCCCTTCCAACCCTAAGGATTCTATGATTCTATGAACAACACCGTACATTTGAATCACTCAAATGATGGGAAGGAAAAGTGAGAACCATTATGAGAGGTGAATAATACACCTTTTCAACTCTTTCAATACTGTAGTCTTCATTAATGAAGAAACTTCTAACGCCAAAAAGATAACTCTGTATTGGAAGGCAGAGGTTATTTTACACTCAAGATCGTAGAATAATAGAGTATCTTGAGTAGGAAGTGCCATTGCCTTGGGTCCTGTCGCTGTCACCAGAGAGCAGAGCTCAGCACTGCCCCTCTACTCCCTATTGGTTGTGATCAGTAACTGCATTGTCTTTCAGATGTTCTTTAATAACTCCCAGAGTAACCTTCTCCATAATTTTATCAGACAGTGAAGTTAGAATGACAGGCCTCTAATTATCAGGATCTTCTTTCTTGCCCTTCCTGAAAATGGTGAATGGACTTCCACCACACTGAGCAGCAACTGAAGTCAAGGACTGGTGAACAATGCACTCTCATAGGATTCAAGAATAAGGTAGTTGAGGTCTGTCAGCTCTGTAATGATGTTCATGTTATTTTCCTGTCCTGTCAGCCAATAAATGTGGGGGAATTATACATTTTGCAGTAGCGTAACCTCAGTTTTACAACTAGTGAAAATAATGATAGTGTCACAGAAAGAATAAAGTTTCTTTATTTAATAACAATCCTGGCCATCTTTTCTTTTTGATAGCCGCAAAGCAAGTTCTTCTACTAGAGAAATAAAAGGGCTTGTATAGGTCCAGAAGAAGCAGGAGAGTGAGGTGAACAAGCACATCTGCACTAAGCTGCCATGCTTCCTGCTCAGAATCCTCCAGGACTATTGGAACTTTCTCCTGCCCACCATCTCCACCCTGCCGTTCTCTCAACATTTGTGCATAAACAATTCTGACTTCATAATCCTTCACATTATGACTGGATCTGTCAGTGAAGGATATTTTCACCACTGTATATTAAAAATCAAACTTAAGAGCTTCAGCTGATGTTCAAGGTTTCCTGTATAGATAATGAAAGATACTAATAAATCACTCATGGGAAGAGTTTAAATTTGACCTCTCTGACTTCACCAGACATTCAGGGAATCCAAAGCTATCAGCCTAAATTCAGGCCATGTGAGTGTCTTTAAATGAGACATTATCATTTTTGTTATTGAAATCCAACTAGATCATTTCCTGGGTTTACTGGGGAAATTGTCTTCTAAAGCTGGTTTGATCAGTTTGAATGTGTTTTTTTGCTAGATGATTTTGCACATACCCTTTATAAAACTCAGATTACACCTATAGACGGTTTTTAAGATTTAGGTTCTGTGTCCAAATATTCAAATAATTTGGGGTATAATGTTTGAAAAAATATGAAAAAAAATACTTGAAACAAAATAGACAGGATTAGCCTCTAATTGTTTTCTGTCAGAATCTGTTCAATTTTTTAGTTCTTTCTCTGAAGAGAGAAAATTAAGTTGATAAGAATGGTTAGATACATAGGTACTCATTCAAACTTTTCTACTTTACACAGACCAAATAGATGACATTTCTGTTCCTTCTTTTGCAAGCTTTCTACTACTTTCCATGCTAGCTCCTATAGATTCCCACTGGGAAGTCCATCAGCCTAGTTTGCAGAGAACTTTGACTGGCTTCTTCCAAACTGAAGAAAATAAGCAATGAATATACCATACCCTGAGAGAATCTTCAAACCTCTAATAGTGATAGCTGTTAACACCTTACAGTGTTTCTTAACAATATTTTTGTAAGATCATTTGAATTGATAGGAATTTGGGAAAAAATAGTGAAAAAAAAAAAAGATACAGAAAAACACAAGATAAGTACTCAGATTCTGAATAAGCCATACACAGAACCTGTAGTGGTAACGATTCAAAGAGGTAGACATATATATAGGAAAAGACAGACATTCAAATAAACACATATGTATTTAAATTAAAATAGAATTGTTATTCTTTTGTTACAAAGTAGGGACAAAGTGAAAGGGACACTTTTTTGTTTCCCAAAAGCTTGCATAGAATGTCTGCTCAGATTTCCTTCCCAGAAGAATAAAAACTTCCAGATTTTCTATCTTCAGAGCACAATATTGCATTTTCCCAACACTTAAAAGCTCTTCCTTGGTTACTTCTGTGTTTTGAAAAGATTGAATTATTAACAGAATATAAAGGGAAATTTTCATTGCAGCTTATTGTATGCAGAAGCTCGGAAAGCATTCAAAATAAAATAAAATTGCCCCAAAGTGCAACCATGCAGCACTGATAGGTGCCATATATGTAGATACTCCCTTTAGCTTCTGTGTCAGTGCCTGCTGTCTGAGATAAGTTGTCCAGTTCATATTCACCTCTCCCTTTACCAAAATAGCTAAAATTGATGAGTTTTAATCTTTTTCATATTCCCAACTCAATATCCAAACACCTTATTTGTTTCCAGTCTCAAATAAGATCTCTGATGATGATAACTTCAATTCTCTGTCAAAAGAGAAAATCAAATTTCAAGAATTATTAGGAAAGTGATAGAATAATGTTCCGCATTATAAATCCGTTACGTGCAAAAAAACTGATATGAGAGCAGTTCCAGTCTTGGAGAGAAAAAAAAGGAGAGAGAAAAAAAAAGAGAAATAAGGACAACTAGAAAAGCTCTAACAGCTTCTGATTGATAATGATTAGAGAGATTAGACTCTGCAGCCTAAAAAGAGATTGTAGGTGTGGGAAGAGATATCAAGGGAGGTTATAACAGATATCCATAAAATATGAGTAGAAGAGAGATGACTAGAGTATGACTGTTCCTTACCTTCTCCTGTACAAAACTCATATGTATCAAATGAAATAGGATGTGGTAGATTCTAAATTAACAAAAAAGATGGTTGAGTAACACAGCTAAACAATGGAGCATCTTGACATAGGACCCTGTGTATAGCAAATGTTTGCATGAGTTCAGAAAGTGTTTGGATAAATTAAAGGAATTAAAATGGTGCCAAGGCAGCTTTCATTCATGTTGACAACACTCCTGGTGGCGAAGGGAATCCTTGGTCACAAATTGCTTGAGTGTGGAAGACTGTTTTGGATAAGAGTTATTATGTAGTTTCCCTGTTGTTACACGTTACTTGGAACCAACTAACAGCCACTTGCAGAGACAAAAGAGCAGACTGACCTTCGTATATGCACTATCAAACTGGTTATACGCTCAACTTTTATTTGTCTTCCAGACTGGCACAAAAGAATAGCTGGTGCTAAAAAAGCAACAGAACAGAGAAGAAAGCTGTTCTGGTACATGAGTACATTCTCTAATCTTTCAGCACTGGAACTATGACTACAACTTGAATAGACACCTATAAATGTGTAAATGTATGCTGATAAATTCCAAGTCTTCCACAGAGAAGCCTCTAGATGGTTGATTTTTACCATCACACTCACAAGCACCATTTAAGTAAATGCTTATCAGATACCATTTCTGTTGGTACTCAGCTCCCAGACCTTCAGACCCTCAACATCCAGTTGTTCCCATAGGAACATCTACGAACTAAATACAATGGAAACTGTCTTGAAGAGGGAAAAGGTTGTCCTGGAAAGTCCTCTACCATCTTTCACCTTGCAAACTTTTTCAGCACATTACTTAACAACAAACAATCCAGAAAGTGAACTTTGTTCTCTATTATCACTCTGGAGTTTTTCCATCTGCAGCCAAAGCAAGCGTTAGTATCACAAAGGCTGACTATGTATTGATTTTGCAAGAGCCTGCACATCACTTCAGAGAGCACCAATGGCAGCTTTGGCTATCAACACACCTCACTTTCCAACAGAGTTGGTAATCAAATCTTACTCACCTTTCAGCTGAAGGTCTTCAATGCTTCTGATAATTTCTGATTAACCAGTTAATCTCCAGATTCTTACAAATTAGATACCAGAAATCTGAGATAAACAGGTCATTTTAACAGAAGCAAAATACTGAGTCAATTGTACCCCTTGTAGAAAAAGAATAACGGAGCCCACAGAGCCCTGTGAATATTTAGGTTTTTGCAGTGACAGTTTTTCTAACATACATGGCAGAGGAAAGCAGTTTTCTTTCCCACACCTTTTTGCCTTCAAATGAAAAACACTGAATGTTCAGGCTATATCAATTATATGCATTGAAAGAATCACTCTTAACTCAGCCATGCTGGGATTTTGAGTGTTCAATTGTCCTATTAACTATCCTTGTTGACATGAATTACTGTTATTTCACCATATAAGACACAAACACATTCCATTCCTCGACTGAGGCTATACCCACCTTTCCGCTCTGCCTTTGCACAGTGCACTTTGCACAGTAAGAATTGGGATTGCAGTCCTTGACAAAATTTAAAACTATTTTTTCCTGTAAAAAAAAAAAGAAGCAGCACAGCTCTCAAGTCAAGAATCAGAAATAAAAAAGAAATTCACAGTATTTTTGTCAGCAAAACCAGCTTCTTCAAGAACAATACAGGTAGTTAAAGTAATACTTCAGTGGTCGTTCTTTTGTGTTTAATGTATGTCTGCTTAACCTAACTGTACAAAATAGGAGTCAGGGAAACATAGGGATAATACAACAATTTTAGGAAGCTGAGTGCCTCAGGACATTTGATGTTGTCAGACATCTCTCGGTGCTTGGTCAGGTTACAGATTATTAAACTGTCCTGAGATTTTCCCTGACTTGAGTTAATTGTGGCTAAAGTTTATCTCTCATTTCCTGCCCTGTCCCTCTCATAAACCCCAGCTCCTGGTTATACTGTCCAGCACTGAAGTCAAGCATCAGTGTGTTACAGCTTGGTAATTCTGGGACAGCTTCTGCCCTGTCCTTGAGGCTGGGGGCTTCCCACTTCTACCCCCCTCATGTCTTGTAGGAATTGATTGACTCTCAATGCTGGTTGTCAAAATACCAGGACCTTACACAAGACCAGATCCTTATTAGTTGGAAAAAAACAATAAAGGATTCCAAATTATCCTAACCATATTGCTTCAGTTATGCTCCATTTTCTTCACCAGAAAATGTATCTGTCATTCCATGTTTTCTCCATTTCTCTTCTGTGACTGTATAACTTAAAGTCTTCACTGAGTTTTCTGCTGTTATCTATTGTTTGCCGGCTGCCTCTGGGAATATACTACCCTTTTCATCAGGGCTGCTTTAAGCTCTTTGGCACTCCTTTCTAAGTGTCACCCCAGCACTGAGCTGTGTCGCAATCAGCAATGGGCTTACTGTCAGTTCATAAACATTTCAGTTTCAAAGAAGCAAAATTGTTTTATATTCCTTTACTGAATGGAACTTGAACCCAGTAAATCTGCAATTCAGTTGGAGCATGCTGCAGAGAGCATGCTCCATTGGAAGGGAAGACAGATGACTGTCACCATTGACAATTTACCACTGCCTCCACTAGCCAAAGATAGTCTTCTCCCATAAACTCAGCTGCGCTGTCCTCTCACACTACAGCTGGCACCCTTAGAAAGCAAAATCCAGCTCCACAGCCTGCTTTGTTCCTAGATCATCCACCAGCCACCTTTGAACAAAAGGTGCTTGGCACGCACTCCAGTTCAGCACATTTAAAATACAGACCTCTCAGATGCAGACTGTCTATAGAGACTGTATTGTGTCTTGTGTGTATTGTGTACAGCCCCAGGGACTAGAGGCAGGTCCAGCACACAATTGGCATCTTGCATAATTAAGCCTTCAGTGGACACTGTATAGAGACAGAACTGACATGTGATGGGTATGGAATAAAGCAAAGAGGTTCAAGATTAAATTAAATGTGTGAGTAGTCTGGGCTGGGGTTTTTCAAAGATGTTCAAATAAGATAAGAATCTGAATCCAGTTAGAATTCAGTGCAATTAGAAATACAACTTGTATAGACTGTTTTAAAGATCCCAATATCCACAGGCTTGTTTTTGTTAACAGTAACTGCCTTAATGTCATTTTTAACTGTTATTTGAGTAATAATATTCTTAGATACATCACTGTCTTCTAGTGTAAGGAGCTGTCCCAAAACACATTTAGATTGCGTTATGCAGAGCTAGGAATTCTAATTAGCTTAATTACATGTCTATTCAGTGCTATAGATTAATGGGTCATTGTTGGGTGTAGAAGCAGGGAACCCAGCAGATAAGTTGGAGGCCTTGAAGTGGTAACTTTCACAGTGATGGCGCCAAGTATTCATTACATACCATTTTTGATCTGCCCGTGTGCTGGACAGATCTTCAGGTGCAACTGTAAACTATCCATCCCTACCAGCAGAAAGAAAATTCTCTTTGTGTTTGCAGTAGAAAAAGAAATGGAGAAAAGAAATAAACAGAGTAGTGGGTGAAAAAGCACACCGTCTTGTCTCACAGAAGTTCAAGGAAGAGGAGGCATATCCACTACTCTGGATACTACGTTTTACCCTGTACTAGTTTTTAGGGGTTTAATAGGCTTACTCAGTTAGTTCCCCTATTTCAACCTTCCCAAACTGATCTGAAGAGAAAAAGATCTAAAAATCACACAGTTCTTACTGTACAATGTTTGTATTTCCCAGACCTGTTTTTTTTTTTTCAATTATTTATTAATCCTGTTATTGTTCCACCCAAACATATAAAATTCTCGCTTTCTGTTTATTCTACTCTGCCTGAATTTAGACCGAGGGCTCGCATCTGTCAGTTCTTGCTCTAGAGTCTGTTTCTGTATTACTTCAAAATCTGCCTCTCTAGAAAGCATTCACAATATGACCAAAGCGCTGTATAAGCATACATTCCTAAACCCTCATAGCTTTCCTTTGAGGTTAGCATTTTGTGTGCCCAATACTCTTTAGTAACCTGAGACAGATTTATGGTAGAAACAGTTAATCCAGTAAAGATTCCTTGATTAAACTTCAATACTCTATACCTTACAGATAAAAAACTTTATTCTCCATTCCCTGTATTTGATTATTTTCTACTCTGTAAGAAAATTTATCAGAAGAGTGCCAACAGCAAGTACTGCTCACTGCCCCAATGGTGTCTCTTTGAAGGCCAATACCATCCATATGGGCAACAAACCTCACAAGCTGCCCTCTGCTTATTTCTCCAAGCCTTCTTCATATGAGAGTTTTGTCAATCTACATTCTACACAGGTCAGCATACCTCCTTGTAAGAACCACTGCAGCTTTCCTGCAGGTATTTGATGATGCAGAAATCATTTATTTGTAACCCAGCTTGCAACTAACTCCTTGTAGTCTGCTACTTTTCATGGTATTTCAAATATAATGGCCTTTAAATTCACCTTCAGATTCATGCTGGTATCACTGCTCTTGAAGGTGTACTTGTTTCCATCTGTAACTTCTGCTTTTATCCATGGAATCTTCATTCTCCTTATCACTGGTACACCTTTCCTTCTCAGGTATTTCTATGCCATGGTTGCTCAGGCTTCCTGTGTTCTACTCTCACCACATTCTTCTGACCTTGATAATACATATCAGCTATGGTGGACTAATAGACCACAAAAGAGGAACTGTTGTCCCACTGCAATTCCAGTGATGGTTTTCTGCCATCACATTTTGTGAATACTTAACAGGAGGACCACAGAGACCTTAGATTTTTGGCTTCTCTCTCATATCACACTGCCTTAGTGCCTTATTTTTCATCCAGTATGTCGTTTCTTCACTGAGCTCTAGCAATTTCCTCCCTTACAGCCACTACAAATTTCAATTCCCTAGTTCATCATTCCCTCTTTGTTCACTTCTAACCTCTGCATGACTTTATCAAAGTATCTACTCTCATTAGATAATGAATCTTTTCTGACACCTCTTCTTTGGCTATCTTTAGTCAATCTGTTTAATTATATATCTTGGATCATGGTCTCACTTAGAGGAATTCTCCCTGAACATAGTCCATTACACAGAGGCACGTTGAGAGACCACTCAATGCATCCTCAGTCATGTCATGATACCAAAGATGTCTCTGGCCAGAATCCGTAAGCATCTACAGAGCTGGAGATTCCCAAAGTAGTCTATCTTGTTCTGACAATATTACACTTTTCCTAATATTTAAATCACATCTTCCATCCTAAGGAATAATTTATGCAGATAAAAGCATTTGAAAATTTGCTGAGAAGTAGAACTTATTGGCCTGAACATAGCCCTCTGCTAATACCACTCTTTACCTTTCATATAAAATCTTTGTGTTTGTTTCTGTTCATTTGTGTGTCCTTAGCTAGAGAGTTATCTTCAGGGCACAGTTTTCTCCTCTGTATGTTTATATCCAGTGAAGCCTCAAAGCATATAAAGAAGTACAAAAGCTCATGACTTCTCTATGTACTAATATAAAAAGTCAGAGGAAGTTATTAATTGAATATTTCCATTCATAATCCTTTTTCTTCACCTCTAATTATATTAATGATTCATCACAACATTAGCATATTAGCAATCTGAGAACAGGAAAATTTTAGAGATCAACTTCTAAGTCCCCTTTTAACTGATTCATTCAACAGCAAAATCTAAATTTGCAAAATGTTTAATGAAAAAAAAATGATTATCATAATACTCTGAAATATGTTCTCAAATTTCTTACTTATCAGTGAAGTTCTGTAGCTTTATACAACAATTATACTTGTTTTCAGATGCTATAAGTGCATTATACTAAAATGTGTTATACAGATTATAAACCTCAAAGACAGTTCACAGATCAGAAGTCTGGTACTGCAAATACTTGCTTTACTGAAGCAATAGCTAAAGGGAATTGAATAGTGAAAGATACTTGTATATCATTTTTTTGGTCAGAAGCAGATTTTTTAGTGCAAGCATTACACTTGAAAATGTATCTAGTACCTTCCAGCAGTATAGATTTTCATTATTTGTAAATAAAATCTAAACCTATTAAGTCACCTTATGTCAGCCCTGTGAAAGTCGTATAGAGGCAGATAACACTATATTCTTTTCTTTGAGATACAGATGATAAAATTAGAATATTTGCTGTTATTTTTCAAAAGTGACAGTCCATCTCTATATACTTCTTTTCACAGAGCATGTCTGATCTATAAAGGAAATCAAAGTCCAGATGAAGGATTTTGTTTGTGGACCTCAAATTCTTGAAGCAACTCTCATTATAGGGTTGTAGCACGCATGTAAAAGTCTAAGAGACAATAAGAAATCCTGAGACTGATGCCACTGGGATAGAGATATAAGCAAAGAAGTTTGCTTTCAAGGCTAAAAAGAAATGAGGGAATGTCACAGGAAGTATCATGGTAAGAATTTCTCTTGGAGGCTGCTTTAGAACTTAATCCTGAAATTGATTAAAAGTTTTTAAAGCTCAATTTACTACTTTTTATACAATGTTTTCAATTTTGTTTATCTATAAACAATAAGTAGAAAAGCATTCATGTTCATTTCTCAGGCAGGCACTCTTGCACCTTTGCACGTCCAAGACCATGGTAGCTCTTTAATCCCTACACAGTTTTAGAACTATTATTTTTGTGAAGGATTTCAAAAACATTTGTCTCCAAGTGCAAATCTATTCAGAGTGACTCACCTGTGATTTTCCACACTGACTATTGAGTTTACATGCAGATCTAAAGGTTTCTGCAAGTTGTTAAGGAACACAGAATCTGGGGAGGAATAGAAGGTGACAGATGGAATGTTTGCCTGAGATCAAATGCTATGCAACTCAAATATCCTAACCATGCAGTCAGTGGGAGCTGAGCCAGTGGTATCGTTAGCTTATACGTGTCCAGGTAGACAAACACTGCACTTCCACATTGGAGAACTTATATAACTAATTACAAAGCAAGCCAGATGTGGTGCTTATTCCAGCAATGTTATTCATCTCCACTTTAAAGCAGGGTTGAAAATAACTTGCAGGTAAATTAATTTTGCTTTCTAGTCCCACACAATTTGTGCTAATTTTAAGTTGCACATTATTTACTTCTAATGCATTTGTGTAGCATGTTTTCAATTGTTACTCTGCTCCTCAGCCATCAGCTGTAGCCAAACAATTAAAAAAGGTATACAGAAAATTACTTGCTAGCCCTGACTGCTCACCTTGAACTGTAATAGCATGAAAAATATCCAAGCATAGGAATACAAATGTCTATAATAAACATTCAGATCTTTCAATGTTTTAGGGGCAATCCAGAATACAGGAAATGCAAACACCTAGTGAGGAACTCCTACCACATGTTCTAACTGCCATTGCTCAAAAGATTGTTGCTGCAGCCCAGACAGGACTATGTTAATAATGAGCACAGGAAGGGGCTTCTATCTGCCATTATCCCAGTATCAGCTTCCCATTGCAGGAGCACTGGTGCTCACCAAGTAAAGACATGTCAAACCTCAGTGATCCATATGCATGCAAGATGTACATCTCACATTCATTCTGTAGCCCTAGACAAATAGTATGCATGCAGTGAGGTAGTGAGCAATTAAGGCTATAGCTAAGCATAGCATACCTGAAGCTCTCCAAGGCGCATAGTGAAGTGGCCTTTTCTTGATCTTTCCCAATACACTCTCTCAACTCTTCTCCATTCTCAGTATGGAAAAGATGGATGTTATAGCAGGAAAAAAAAAAAAAAAAAGAATGAAAAGAAAGAGCTAGAAAAATGATCTCACTCAATAAGTGATGTCCAGATATCACAGTTAGTTTGTGTGAGGAAAACCAAGTTAGTTAGCAGTGAGTTTCTTTGTTTCCAATTTGAGTATTTTTTGGTGAATCCATTTTCTGTAGAATAATAGTGAATCTGAAGATAGAAAGCTGCTAAAAGCCCGTAAAAGTGTAAAAATGTCTGCCGTCTTCTGCCTATTGATTGCAGGAAACAGAACATGAGAAAATAGATGTTGCTTTCTTTAAAGATTTGTATTAAAGATGAAAAAAGAAAAAGAAAAAAAAGGAAATAGTGCTAGATTTTTGTGGAGAAAAAAAAGAGGAGGAACAGGACTCTCTGGTAAACAGGAGTTTTTTACAGCTAGGAACAGTTAACAGGGGAACAAATACTAAGATAGTGAATGCTAAATGAAAACAGTGCTATGTTCATCCTGTGCATGTAGTCTTCTGTTTCTCAGCGGCACCTTCCATCAGTTACCTTTTTATGTCTAGCCTTGTTAGATGCTGGGTTAGAATCAAGACTCTCCACTCCCTGACCACTGTGGTTTCTTCTGGGGAAGAATCTGCAGTGGGAATTTCATCTCACATTTGCAGCTTTGGTCAGCATTTTATCTGCATCTCATTTTTAAAATTCTATCTCCAAGGCATTAGACTATGTAGTTGCAAATGTCATCACTGGTGATCTTCTGCAACACTCTGTGCTGATCCTGCAGGAGTTCTCAGCCAGTTCATGTTAAGGCCCTACCTGCTGGCATTTCATGGCACAAGGAAGTAAGTCTGCAGACAAAACTTGAAAATAACACGACTTCATAAACCGAAAATGCCTGACTCCTCCAGGGGCATCCTCGAACTGGAGCCAGCCCCTCAGCTTTATATTCACAGCCTGCGTACCTCACTGAAAAACACTGACAACAACAACGATGACAAAAAGAAAAACAAATAACAAAAAAAAAATCCCCAGCCACAAACACACACAAAAACAACCAACCAACTGAATAATAAAAAAAAAACTTCACAAAATAAAATGCCAGAAAACTGAAGAAGGAACTGACAAACCTGAAACATTTCAGAGAATGAAAATAAAATACACTGCCCCTTAGAAGAGAGCAAAACCAGACAAGCAGGATTCCTCCTTCCTATATATACAGGTGGCAGGAGGAAATATTTGGATGCTGTGCATTGCTGCCATGGTCTGAGGGTACAAAATGCAACAAGATTTGGTGGCTTGCAATTGCTGACACAGCTATGAGGAGTGGCTGAGGGGAACTGGGATTGTTTAGTTTGGAGAAGAGGAGGCTCAGGGGAGATCTTATCGCTCTGTACAGTGACCTGAAAGAAGTTTAGGTGAGGAGGGAGTTGGCCTCTTCTCCCGTGTAACTATTGATAGGACAAAATGGAACGGCCTCAAGTTGTGCCAGGAGAGGTTCAGGTTGGATATTAGGAAAAATTTCTCCTCTAAAAGAATGGTTAGGCTCTGGTATGGGCTGTGCAGGGAGGTGGTTGAGTTGCCATTCCTGGAGGTCTTCAAGAAGTGTGTAGATGTTGTACTAAGGGACATGGTTTAGTGGGGAAATATTGGCGTCAGGTGGACGGTTGGACTGGAGGATTTTGGTGATCTTTTCCAATCTTGATGATTCTATGATTCTACAAACCTATGATTTTCCTGAGAAAGATAAAAGTGTGAAGAAGTGTGTCCAGTACAAGGCATTAATCACTTTTGATGCAGCAAAGCACTAGTCTTTAAAGCTGTTCTCAGCATCTGCACCAGAAATTCCTCTTACAAAGAAAATTCAGATGGGATATTTAGCACACAAAGTTTTACATGGATAGTAATGCCATGGGTATTTCCTTTTTGTAACTGTAACTGCAGAATTCTGCAATAATTTCATTAGGATGATCTATCTCTGTGGCACATCTCAGTCACAAGTCTGTATGTAGCACCTCAGTTTTGAACAATGTTCTGAATGGAATAATATAACCTCAAGTGAGTTCTCCAAAAGTCAGCGTGGAAACCGATGTAACAACCCATTCATCAGTGAGTGTTGGACATCTTCTGTGCTGGCCAACTCTCAAGTCTGTTTTTAAGATGCTACTTTATTTTTCGTGTGAGAGTGGTGGGCTCAGTATAGAGAAATCCAGCTCTGTTTCTAGCAGATGAGGCTTCTGGAAATCTAATATGTTACAAACCTTGTAGCTTAGTTCAGTCATGCTGTCTCACACAGCAGGAGGTGTACACAGACCTCAGCTGTATAACTTCACAATTTATATGGCCATTAAATTCATCTTATAGTAATAAAAAAAGATGAAATAAGACTGGGAAGATCACAAGGTGTCGGTTCTCCCAACATACTTATGAAGACAGTAACATCCATAAAAAATACAGTCTGGACAGCTAGGGTCAGTGATTATGCAAACTCTAGATATCATAAACCTGATGCTACTTGGGATGGAAACTGTGTCTTAACCCAAAGGTTCTAAAGTTAAGACAACTTCACAAAGATATTTTGAAGCCAAAGATGTTATCTCCAAAATATCAAAACTAAGTTATGTTTCAGCATCAACATGCATGACTTTCAAGCAAATTTTCTCCACTTAGTATTCTGAACAAGACTTTCATAGGAGAGTGATTAGGCATCATTAACTCATTTTAAGCATATACACAGCTTCATTGGCAATTATGATTATTTGATTTCTCTTCAGGACAATTGATTTGTGAACTAGGAGCAAGCAACTCCTAATGAAATGTGTTTATGTAACAAATGTCATGAATATCTTTGTTATAAAGTGAAAAACTCAATTAACAGAACTACCCCAAAAAAATCAAATCGAAGTGATACAGGATTAACAAAGTGTAAGGTCACTAAATAATAGATGTGCTCCCATGTGCATCACTGAATACACAAATAAGATGTGATTTACTGTAAGATCATTTGTAGAAGCAGTATATGTTGTAACTTTCCTTAGTGTCACTGTAAGGAGGGTTTTAGGTAGATTTAGCAAAATGGATGACAGTTTTAATTGTATATACCAAAGCATATTAGCTCAAAAAGACACAACTTGATGCTGGAGTCATCATGTAAGCAGTCAGTAATTTAAGAATCTCATATATGACAGATCCCATGCTCCTTTTCCAAAGTATTATTTTTCACTGAGGCATTTGTTTACTGATAATGCAAAGAATAAACAACAAATTTGGTATAAAAACTCTCAAAAAAACATAGCAAGTAAGCTATGTACAGGAGTAGCTTTATTAGAGTAGTCTTTGTACCTTCAGAATAAGATTATAGAAAGCAAGAAAAGAATGATTTAGTTTAGGGATTAATGTCGTCTTGAAGTTTCTCTTTTCCTAAAACAAAATAACGTAGTCTGTGGAAGGAACGGGGAAAAGTCTCCAGCCACACTCTTCAATCACTCAATCACTGCCTGATTTCCTTGCATTTAATATTTATGCGACCTTAACCTCTGGCTGAAATTTGCAAACACAATTAAAATTTACTTGCATAGAAAAAACTGTGGTTACATTGTTCTTAAAAATTAGATTAGAAAGTAACACATTTCTAATAGAGAAAGAAAAATGAGAGTTTTGCTGTGAAAAACAATGTTGCAAATAGATGTGATGTAGCAAGAGAGAATTGAAAGACACACTTTCTCATTTAATAAGCAAGAGTGTAAAACTATTAGTAATAAATTTTCCTTTCAGTTTTCCATTTTTAATTCATGTATCTGATGCCACAGTGCCATTCAAAAAAGTCTTTCATCTTATTTTTTTTTTTTTTGTGCTGGGCTTTAATGCTCACACTGAGGCAATCAAAACATATTATTTCAGTCTGAATGTTACCTCACTCTGTTTATGTAGGCCAAAGAGAAGATTAGGGAAGGACAAAGGCAAAATCTAAGCTACAATACAATGGCAATAATACATCATTCCTAATCCAACAAAATCCAAAAGTGATGTTCACTCTCTTTCACCCATGCAGATTCAATACCTGGCAATCTGAAAGAAAGTGAAAGAGTTAAACAAGATGCAGCAGCGAGTTGAACCAGCAGAAGATCTCGTTATGCATCTATGACAGCACTACTGAGAGAATAATCTTCTTAGAAGCTTCTATTTAAAATTAAATCCTACTATGATAAATAGCCTGATATATCTAGGCAGTTCAGATCTGAAATTTTGTTTTGCAGTGTGTTACCTGGCCATTCTCTATTTAATATAAGGGGAAGTAATTCAGAGCTTGTCTGGGCATTTTATCCTTGGGACTTCAAAATATTTCTGATAAGTTTCAGAATATTAATTTTTCCAGAGAAAAGACTTAAAGCATTTGGGCCTTTTTACAAAGTTTACTACTTATGTTTCATTTCACAATCATAGAAACATAGAATCATAGAATCCTTAGAGTTGGAAGGGACCTTTAAAGGCCATCCAGTCCAACTATCCTGCAATGAACAGGGATGTCCTCAGCTAGATCAGGTTGTCTAGAGCCTCATCCAGCCTCGCCTTGAAAGTCTCCAGGGATGGGGCATCCACCGCATCTCTGGGCAACCTGTTCCAGTGCCTCACCACCCTCACTGTAAAAGAGTTTTTCCTTATATCCAACCTAAATGTACCCTCTTTAAGCTGGAAACCATTTCCCCTTGTTCTATCACCACAGACGCTGCTGAAGAGTCTGTCTCCTTCTTTCCTGTAGCTCCCCTTTAGATGCTGAAAGGCCACTATCAGGTCACCTCGCAGCCTTCTCTTCTCCAGGATGAACATTATAAGCTTTATTTTAATTAGTCTGTAATACAATGATTATTTCCCAGCTATTGAAGTGATTTAGCTCTCTCAGGAATACAGTAGTACCTATTGAATGCAAGTATAACATAACAAATGAACAGAGAGGAAACACTCCTTTCAGAGGAGCAGGGAAAAATCATTGTATGTACTAAGCCTCGTTCTCTTTGCTTTGCCTTCATGCTTGACAAATTGTCAAATGGTCAGTATTCTCTATCTGGCTTATATTTCCATGCTTGGAAAGATATTTGTTTAGTCATACTAATTTCATAGTTTTTCTTGTGTAGATTTATATGTGTTTTGAATTAATTTTGGTTATTTCAAAAAATTTGTAGATCAGGTGGAATCAACAAAACTTAAATGTGAAAAAGATCACCCAAGAAGAAATCTGTTTTATCTTGCCCTATTCTATTCTAAACATACTTCTAGTTAAGAAAAGACAGAAATGTGTAGATCAGCCTTTATATTGATTGTAACAGTTATATCTATTTCACATCATGCGTCTCCTTAAAGGAAAAAGCCTTAAATCCACTCAGCTACTAGAATTTGAAATATCATCTAGCATTTTACACAATGTAACAACTTCAAACACCATCTAATTCCCAATATTTGTTTTGTTTTGTGAAAAAAACATTTCTACTTTATGCTAATAAAACCAGTAGAGGATCTACTGGTCCCGGTCAGCTGGACAATGCACTGTATAAATCCAGGACAAAGCTAATCAATAGCTGTTCCTAAGTAGGAAAAAACATTTTGATTTCATACTCTAAAATCATGACAAAAACATGATTTACCTACGTAAATAATTTATATCTAAGTAACAATAAGCACATTTCTGTTCAGGAAATTATCTTATTTCATACAAACAGTTGGGGACTTGTATGTATACACCCTACTGCACTGTTCATTAAAGTTTCTAATACTTGCTTGGCAAATTATATTTTAAAAAAACTGTTCCCAACTCATGACTCCAGTCTGTGCTACACACTCACAAATATAACCAACATACAAATACTACCAAAACTGTTACAACAAGCAGGGAAGAGGATGCAAGGCTCTCTACAGTTGTACCAGGCATGAAGGTCTTAAAATGGATACAGTTAGGTAACCTAACCTAAAAACAAAACAACTGCCAGGGTTTTCATATAAGACCAGGAAAACGCCACCCAAGTACTGAAAGTAAAATATTATGTAAGAAATATGACATAAAGGACCATATCTATGTTTGATTTGGAAACCTACATGTATGTTACTGTCCTTTTACTGCACTGTGTCATGCAGTTTGTACAAAATAAAGAAACTGACTGAATATTTTGTATCAATCAGACTACACATAAATATGTTTAATTCTGACAAAGAGGGTCCCAGAAACTTCACTGTGGAGCCTGAGGAGCTGATCCATTCAGACCACCTAACCTTCATGTGCAATTAACACTCTGAGCAGCGCTGAAGCAGCAACACCTATAATATTGGGCTTCTGTACATATGCACACTTCAGGAAAGTGATGCCCTCCACACAGCCTGCCGGTTTTGACACGTGGATCACAATGCTGAACTGTTACATGCTATGCAGATTACACAGGTCTGTCATGCAGAACCTGATGGCAGTAGCATCATTAATCTACTGTTAAACCCCATGTTTTTATTTCAGACCTCCCATCATCTTTGCTAAGAAAGACTCATAAACAGAAAAAAATTCTTCACAAGAATCACAAATAGGCTTTTCCTTGAAAACATACAAGTACATTCTCCATTAACATTTACTCTAGGATTTTAGATAAGACAGAGAAAGAGGAAGGAAAATTTCTCTGAGATTATAGGTAGCTTCATTCTGGATGTTTAAAAGACCCTGGCATTAGATGTAAAGTAAAAACTAAAGTAAAAAAAAATTCCTCATCACTTGATCACGATGAGCTGTTGTTGACGTGGATAAGATGATTCACCAAAGCACCAGCTCCTTCAGAGGAAAGGAAATCCCCTTACCTCTGCTTTCACAGTGGAATTTTAACAAAGAGTACCCAGAGCCATAGATGCTGCTTACACACTGGCATGTAAAGCACAACTCTTAAACAGTTGGTTTTTTGAGATCCCCTGTTTTGAAGTGGTAGCACAGCGCATTTGCACTGGACATGAAACACATGCCAACAATTTCGCACACAGGGCTTGTGCAATATCTTAATTTTATTACGAAGTTTTTGGGAGCTAGGTGGATTGTGACATGTCAGTGATTCAAAAGTGAAATTCATCTGTCTTGACAAAGGTCTGTTTCATGATTAACTGCAATTCCAGGAATATCCTTACAGGACTATCTGCTATGTCCAAAGAGACAACTGCTGCATTATCATAACTATTCATATTTAATAGGAATTTTTTACTAATACAGTGGTGAGGCACTGAAACAACTTGTTCAAAGAAGTTGTGGATGCCTGGGCAGCGTGATCTAGTGGATGGCAACCCTACCCACAGCAGGGCAGCTGGAACTGGATGATCATTAAGGTCCCTTCCAATTCAAGCTATTCTGTGGTTCTCTGATTCTATAAGTAATCAGTGGGGCTGTCTGGGAAGTAGATAAGGGCAGAATTAAAAAAAAATACTGAAATGGATGTTCACCATAACACCATTAAAATATAATGTTGTCTTGATAACATCTCACTCGTAACATCAAACTAATGCATCTGTCTTGCAGGGTAGATATTGGTAGTAATGAAATAAAATAAAATAAAATATAAAACTCTAAAAAAAGATTTATTTCCAAACCTGATTTTCAGGTGATCCAGTGTTTTCTAGTCTGACTTTACTGATAGCAGATATCTATATTAAATAACCTCTCTCCCAAATCCTGTGAGATAAGTGAAATGCTCTGATGTTAAACAACCATTATTTCTAATTGCAATGGCTTGTGTGCTCCCTAAAATAATCAAAAATCCAGCTAATTATGTTGCCATAAAGTAAGATAGATTACATTCCACTTTCCTTTGGAAAACTTCAGTAAGCAGAAGACTTAATCCCTAAGGCACTTCAAGTACTTGAACACTATATGTTTAGTTTTCTGTAGAAAGGAAAAAGAAGAAGTAATCCAGGCACACATTATTTTCCACAACAGACAAGTTTATACTTTAGTGTGAACAAATCTCTAATTGAAATTATCAAAGGAAAACATTTTCTATTAAAATTTGTTGCTAAATTCTTACTAATTAATCCAGTTAATGGATCCTATGTAAAACACAGATATTGAAGGCAAAGCATTTTCTGTGTTTAAGTTGATATCTTGCATCCAGCTTCATTAAGGTGGAACTCAGTAGGAAACTACATTTAATTAGTATTACTAATGGATCTTAAACTAGGAGGTTCTGTGGAGTTAAATCAAATAGCTGGTAGTTGCTAAATTGACTCAAATTTGAAAGTCCTCCAAGCATTATCCAAAACAGTTAATACTTGTACTTCAAGTTGTCTCCCATTCGTTTTTTTGTTTAGCCTGTGCAATAATATGGCAGTTTATCACTCAGTTTTTCAGCATGTTTCTCAGACTTTCAGAAAAAAACAAGACAGACACTTTTCCCCACACAGTTTCCCCATGTTTGGAGTTCTTGGTTCCTCCCCTCCTTTGAGAGAGGTAACACAGGCTAAGAGGAACCACAGGTACCAGAAAAGCAAATTTATCTTGTATAAATGAAGCTTTCATCTTGTCATCTCCATGTGCAGTATATCTTGCTTTACCAGTTTTCAGTCACAATTAAAGTTAATACCTACATTTATTGTTTTTTCTCATTCCTTTAAGGACAGGCTGTAGAGAAGAAAGACAGGTTGATTTCAGCATTCACTTCTTGGCTGACAAGAGTCAGTCAGGCTCTGGTGTTTGTGGGGAATCCCTCGGGGAGGGAAGGCACAGGGCAGAACAAAAGATCTACCCTCAACTCCATTTTATCAGTGACCCCTTCACCAGCAATAGGCAGGGAAAAAGACCTGCACGCAGTTCTGGTTTGCTGGGATTTTAGCAGCCTGAACAAGTACAACCCATACTTCTTAGGAGCCTTGTATAACTAACTCCTCGTGATACAACTAGCATGTTCCTCTCAAAATCTAAATTTCTGAGATATATTGAGAGGTTTTGTACCCAAAAAGTTTTGTTAAGATCACTCTGCCCCCAAATTCACCAAGGTTGCTGAGGTTACTCTCACGTCCACCCCCAGTGACCTCTCACACCTGAGGGAAGACAGTAAATACTAGGTTTGGGTGGATGTCTGAATGTCAACACAAGCATTTATCATGTGGTTTACTTCTGCAGTGCTAATGCTCTTGGTTAAATAACTTCTTTTTTTTGTAATATCAGATTACAGGTAACAGGTATACCCTACTGCCTAGGTTACTAGAAACAAGAAAGGCCTAAATATAGCTAAAAAATAAATAATGAGAACTGAAATACAAGAGCAGCAAAGAACATTTTAATGTTAAAGGCAAGACCAGGCATGGTAAAATCATTTGGACAATTTATTTTGTTACTAAATTACAGTTATATTAGCTCTAACAAATGCACATTTGAAAAGTTTGATATATTTATGTATGTTGGCTAATCCAAACAAAGCATGTCAACAGTTTGTGAGGTTATACAGGCCGTACACATTAATTAAAAAAATTCATTATTTTCATTTTTCTTAGAAATTCTCTATCTATTCAAGAAGCACTTTTCCTTGCTGGTATTCAAATTTAGTTTTAATTAAATGGAGATTTAATTCAGCAACAGCTTCCAGTTCTGACTGTATAGTGGCACTTAATGATTGATTTCTGTCACATTTTGGAGTCAAGTAAAAATGCTAGTATACACCCAGCCTGATACAGCTTAAAAGTACACAGACAACATAATCCTGAGTAGTGTCAGCTACCCAACTGATTCTGCTTTTGAAGGTAGAAAGTTAACAACACTTGCCAAAAAAAAAAAGAAAAAAAAATCACATAATTTTTAATGGGAGAAAAGAAATTGGAAACAATCATCCTTAGAGACACTGCTGTAATCTTGGATGTTTCCCCCACATGTACATACAACTGTTTGAGATGTAATTTTCAAATACTTTAATTTTAATGAATCAGCTGTATTAAAAGAACTGCAACAGAACAATGTTGAACTTCACTAAACCACAAGTGGTGATTCCAGCCAGCACTTTCACACTGAGGGGGGATTGTTGGCTAGTACCCTACAGTAGTCCCTGAAGAGCAGCAATGCTGGGAAATGAAACGCAATGTCCAGCTACATTTCCTGTGCAAGCTGTCAAAGAGAAAGAATGCTCTTGCAACCACAAAAACCCCTTAAGGACTGATTTCAAGTTGAGAGATGTAAAATCAGTACCTTACTACACATCCTTCCATGACAGTAATGGTGGTTTAGTATATAGACTGTGCCAGTGTGCTTTTTTGCCTTTTTTTTCTGCAAATATATAGGAAACGATTCTTTATAGATTTCATAGATTTCATACTGAACAACACAATGTAGATCTTTAATCCTGTTGACAAAGTCTGTGTTTTGTTAGAATAGGGCTCTGGTGTGGAGATTGTGCCTCAGGTACCTCTGCCTGCCCTCAGCACCACGCTGGGAAGTACTGGTGCTGCCATTTCAACTTCACAGTAGAGGAGATTAAATAATTGCAGCCAGGTCAGCTCCTGCTGGGGCCTCATGGTGGCTGCACTAGTCCTTGTCCCTGCACATCCAGCCCACAGGCATGGCAGAGATCATCCTGCCTGCCTCTGATGGAGCAGCACTCGGGCGCAGCCACACTGGAACAGCTGTTCTGGCAGGGAAGGGACTGGTGACGTCCCTCCTCGTACCGTGGCATCCCGCTCCCAGTCAGCATTCCAGGCAAGCCACAAGGTCGCTCACAGTGTGACATTATTGTACCACCAGGTCCTGACAGACCAGTCTCGGGCTCCACCTTTCTCATCTCATTTGGAATTTTTTTTATAGCACATATAAAACATTGTGTCTGTCCTTGCTTATTTATACATCCAATATCACGTAATCTGGAATTGAATAATAATGACTTCAATTTCTGCGTTACTCATTAAAATATCAGTTGAAGCCTTAACACAAAACATTTACAGACGCTGTTCTTTTTGACTCCAGCAGGACTCCTCCTATGAGTCACTTGTTCAAGCTCAAGCAAAATGAAGGCATGGTGGGACTTGCTCCACCAGCAGGTAAACCTTTGGCAGTTCAGGAACTTCTTTTCCAAGCTGCTGAATGGAACAGGCACAAGAAATATCCCAGGAGTGCATCCCACTCCCCAGATTATAGTGTATCATAGAAAATCTCAATCATTTGGCATTACTCCACTTGGGATAATAATTAAATATTTATTGATCCGAAGAGAAGGAAACAAGGACTTTCAGGCTCAGTGGTTAGGGCACTGAGGTGAGAACAAGAGATTCCAGTCTTTGCTTCACTGAGTATTTAATTATTTATAAAGCAGAACAGATCCAAAGACAGACAACAACCTGCAAACTGGTGCATGTGGAAACATAGATTCAAGTCCCTACTTCTTTTCAGAGAGTTCTTTTTATCCACTGGAGTATTCCAAACAAAAGGTTAATGAGGAGGAGAAACCTAAACATCAGTAGTCCCCAGAATCTTTTCTACACCACCACAGTGGAAGAATCCTTGATTTGGTAATGCTTACCTGGGTGGAATTGTAGCTGCAAAGCTTTGTAAGAAGCCATAGCATTTCATTAGAGCTTTGGTGTGGGCTAGTAACTTCAGCCAACAAGGTGGCACAAGAACAGGGTCGTTATAAAGCAGCTTTTCAGCAGAAACTTATGGGCTGCAGAACCAAGTGTGGAAAATCTGCCCAAATGGTACCCACACTGAGTCAGTGAGGTGCAGAGCATAAGAGCATAAGAAGGAATTGTGTTTTTATATCATCTTTTTTTTCTTTTGTTTTCAGGTATCAGCATAAGTAATACAATAATTTATTTCAGATTTTAAATAAAGACTTGCATAGGCCTTTAGTCTTACACAGTTCGGCTTCCAGGTTGGTTTGAGAAATATTCAGGTGAGTTTACTTTGTCACTCTCAGTTTACATAAACGTCTGTAATTGTTTCAAGGAGTTGTTTTCATCTAGTTACTTTTTCTTCTTATACCATCACCTAAAACATAAGAAAAGAGCAAAGTTTTTTTTTCTTCAAAGAAGCAACTATTACACTTGAATCAACTAGCCTTTGCAGGCCCACAAAAGGTGAAGTTATAGTTTGTACTTTGCATAAAGGAGTTAAAAAGGCAAATAGAATTTCTCTATCTTTTCCTCCTCCTCTTTGAAAAGACAAGATTTTTTCATTTTCTTTCAGATAGAAGTAACATTTCCATTCCGTCAGTAGAAAAAAAATTAATGTTATAACCACCATAGCCAATCCCTATGGCATAGACAAAGTAAGTACATGCTCTTCAGTCCAAACTTTCAACACTTGCTCTGTTGGATATAGGCACTAAAAACTCCAGAGCTCTTTACCTGCACCAACTGCACGCTGTGCAGATAGTGCTGGAAGGAAGACTATGACAAGACCCCTGGGAATTAGGGATCCATGCCAAGGCCACAACTTTCCTGTATGTGCTTGACTAAATCGTCAAGGTTCAGTAAACCAGATTTTTTCTTCAGTATCTCATCACTTCATCATGTACATTGATACCTAATACTTATAAATAACTCACACATGTTCCTTCATTTCCTGCACTGCTGAGCAGGATAATGCTGTTTTTTCCCAGAGGACTGGTGTGAACCTCAAGTCATTAACATACGAAAAACACTCTAAAGATCTCACATTGAAACCTCTTGAGATCAGTAAAGCACACTTGTGTTCTTGTTTGCAATTTTCTCAGGTAAAAATTGTCTTTCCAGAAGATAAATATTTAAAGAATGAACAACTTCTGTTTTAAACATTTGACCAAATTATACAAAATCCCACTTTGTGCTACTTGTAACATCAGTACAGTATCTTAGCATGACATGTAGTTTCTTTGCCACATATACTGGAAGCGTGCATTTTGTTTCACTGAAAAAAAAGAGACTGAGAGAGACATTTTGGAAGAAGTGAAAATGTTATATACTGCTAAAACAGTGCACATTTTTCAGAATACAAATTATTACATGCAGTAAAAATCTATGCAATATCATTTTATTCTGTGAAAAAATTAGACTTTTTGAAAATAGATTTATGTCCACTTGTTTTTCCTAGGGGCTTGTACTAAACTAAAGGAAATGCAACTTTAGATCTGGGAGAGAGAAAGTGTTATTGTTCTTCGGCAGTCACTATATTGCAGGATATAGCATTTGGTATATTAAGGACTTTCATTTTTATAACGAGAAGAAAGCTTTGAATTTACAGAATATTAATCTGTTTTTAGGTAGAAGAAAATGATCTTATACTTTGGCTTGGGTTTAGCTAACTTGATTTGTAGATTTTCAGTATAACAGAACATGCTTAAATAGTCTGTCACCTGCTTCTTTGCGAACATAGCAGAAAATCTAATTCCTGAACTGGAAAATAAAGGAAATGCATAATCTCTGTGTTATGCTTCTAGTATATAAGTGTTTTAGATGGTTGATTTATTAAATGCTGTTACAAGCAAACCAAGAATGTTAGTATGCTATTGCTTTGTTACTTTAGATATGTTGAAAAGGTATAAATCTAAAGAAATTCTTTATCTGCTGACTCCCTAGCCATAATATTAACATCTATAATAAAATAATAAATTTATTCACATTCATGGAATTTTTCACTTACTGCTTAAGGGTATTATATAATCAGTGTATTTTTAATATCTGAATACAGTAGCATGTGCATGTATTTCTCCAATTGTGAGTCAGATTCACACAATTTAAAAACATACCTGCAATGAAGCAGCAGCTCATGTAACCCCTTCTAATAGTGACCATCTCAAGGAAACAGTGTTAGCCTTGGGTGGATCCTCTGGCAGTTTTCTGCAGCACAGCTTTAGAGGTAGGAATCCCTCCTCTAAGAAGTACAACCCAAATCCTTGCTCTGTCAGTGACCTAAACTCCTTAATGAAACCTCCTGATACCTGTTCAATTTGCCAGGCAGATTACTCGAAAGAGATGCCCCTGCCTGAATCAGATAAGATGTGTCTACAAGTCTTTCCGTTCCCCATGTTCATATATTTTGTACGTATGCAATATAATACGTTTTGCTCACTTTATTAAGACTTTCTAAGCAAAGGTAGCATCTCCTGGTCAGCTGCCATTTACAGTTTCCTCTGTGATATGTGCATTTTGTCATGTACAGGTCTTAATGCCCCTATATGTTAATATTTGCAGTAACTGGAAAATGAAACCAATATGGAAAGATTAATTCTGGATTCCTGAAAATATCTCATGGAAGATTTTTAAACTTTGTGTACTCATGTAAAAAAATGAAGCCCTAGCAGACAATGCAATACATAAGTTTAGAAGTTCTTATTGGAATAACGTCTATTTATCTTCCCTTTCTCTTCCTCAGTCGCAGCACTTGAGAAGATAGATTCGAGAACTCATATTCTGTCATTCATCTACACTGACTTCAGGAGAATAGACACTTTTCAGTAAAGGAGAACAGATACTTTCTGCTTGAGCTAGCAGGCAATGACTCACTTCCCACACTATTTTTTTCTCATTGGATTCAAGAACCATTTAGTGATTCTTAGGTTTAAAAACCAATAGGAAACAATGGTAATCCAGGTCAAAGAATCATAGAATCACAGAATTATAGAATGGCCTGGGTTGAAAAGGACCATAATGATCACCTAGTTTCAACCCCCCTGCTGTGGGCGGGGTCGCTAACCACTAGACCAGGCTGCCCAGAGCCACGTCCAGTCTGGCCTTGAATGCCTCCAGGGACAGGGCATCCACAACCTCCTTGAGCAACCTGTTCCAGAGCGTCACCATCACCCCTCTGTGTGAAAAACTTCCACCTAACTTCTAACCCTGTCTTAGTTTAAAACCATTCCCACTTTTCTAATCACTACCCACCCATGTAAACAGTCATACCCCCTCCTGTTTATACGCTCCCTTCGAGTACTGGAAGGCCACAATGAGGTCTCCCTGGAGCCTTCTCTTCTCCAAGCTAAACAAGCCTAGTTCCCTCAACCTTTCCTCATAGGAGAGGTTCTCCAGCCCTCTAATCATCTTGATCACCCTCCTCTGAACTCTTTCCAAGAGCTCCACGTCCTTCTTGTGCTGGGGGCCCCAGGCCTGGATGCAGTACTGCAGATGGGGACTCACAAGAGCCAAGTAGAGGGGGACAATCACCTCCCTCTCCCTGCTGACCACTCCTCTTTTAATGCAGCCCAGAACATAGTTGGCCTTCTGGGCTGCAAGCACACGCTGCTGGCTCATGTCCAGCTTCTCATCCACCAGGACCCCCAAGTCCTTCTCTGCAGGGCTGCTCTCCAGGAGATCTTCCCCAGGTTGTATAAATACCTGGGATTGCCCCAGCCCAAGTGCAGCACCTTGCATTTGGCCTTGTTGAACCCCGTTACGTTCACATGGGCCCACTTTGTCGAGGTCCCTCTGGATGACTTCTCTTCCCCCTACTGTACTGACTGCACCACTCAGCTTGGTGTTGTCTGCAAACTTGCTGAGGGTGTACTCGATGCCCTCATCTATGTCATTGATAAAGATGTTGAACAGCACCAGTCCCAAGACCAATGCCTGAGGGACACCACTTGTGACCGGCCTCCACCCTGACATAGAACCATTAATCACAACCCTTTGGCTGTGTCCAGCCAACCAGTTCTTAACCCACCAAACAGTCCATCCTTCAAATCCATACCTCTCCAATTTGGAGAGAAGGATGTGGTGAGGGAGCATGTCAAAGGCCTTGCAGAAGTCCAGAAAGATGACATCTGTCACTCTTTCCCTGTCTACAGACGCCGTCACTCCATCATAGCAGGCCACCAGATTGGTCAGGCAAGATCTGTCCTCAGTGAATCAGATGTAGTTGCAGTTGGGAAGGTACAACTACAAGTCCAAAAGGAAAAACAAAGTATGGAGTAAGTAAGAGGTTTCCTGGTGAGGGGTAAAGCAATATGCCTGCTGTTTTGACCCATAATTAAGGGAGGTATTTCGTCTCTTAACTGGGAAAAATTTAGACAGCCATGAGTGTCACCTGTCAGTTAAGCTCTCAGAGTACTAGCTATGCTTTATATCTGTGCAATAACAGTATGTTAGAGGTGATGTATAACAGTTCAGAAGTGACTTCAAGATCCTGGAAGCTCTGCTGGAGCATTAAGGGTAGAAAGAAACACATACGTAAAGGTCAGGCAGGGACAAATAACGTTCTGGAAGGACACATACTCTTTTGCAATTGGCGTCAAAGCTTTTTCAACAAAAAACATCCCAGGACTTAAAAACTGCAGTTAAAAGTGGGGTCCACTTCCCAGAGAGGAGTTGAAATGGCCTAGTACAGATTCCCTCTCCTAGTCAGGAAAATTTAAAATTTGAAAGATGCAGATGATAAAAAAACTACAAGAAAGCAAAATCCCGTAGTAGCCTAGTCAGAGAATTAGCCCAATCAGAGAATGTTGGGAAAAAATAGCAGCAGGAAGACTATATGGAAGATAGAGCAATGACTTCTGGATCCCATGCTGATGCCTCTATAAATGGTAGAATTATAAGAAACGTGGAAAAGCAATGAGAATCCTAAGCAGCCAAAGCTATGGCAAAATTGACATCAAGGAAGTATGGTAGAACAAACACTGAGATGAGTATTGGTGTAAGAATACACACATAAATAAATTAAGAACACATTTTTTTTCATTACGTGTACTTACTCTGAGCATTGAGAACAGGTGAAATACTTAAAAAATATGTCACAAAAGAAGATTAATATCACAGCAGGGTTCTCTCTCTAGTTAATTATGGGAGAAATCTAGTAAATCAAATGATACATCATTGTAAGTCACAGCCATTTAAACAATCTTGGACAAACTTGACAAGAGAGTGCTTTATAAGTAAGATGCTGATATGATCCATAAGTTTAACCATGAACATTTAATCATTTAAAAGTGAGAAAGAACTTAAATTTGGAGGGCGCACAGCTGAAGGTGGCCATCAAAGCATAAATATATGATGGAGGTGTTTGATATGAGGAAGATTTCACAAATCTGATTTCACAAATTCTTCTGGTAGGAAATAAAAACTATGTGTTGCATGTTCTAGCGTTGTGGGGGACCATGTCACAGCGCTTGTGATAGGAAGACTACCTTGGGTAGTACTGATGGACTGTAGAAGATTGAAGGAGACCAAAGCTGAAGCTGACTTATCCATACTTCCTTTTGGAAATAGCCCTGGGGTGAATTACTCCTTAATATACTTTCAGAGAAAGGTAGATTAAATGTATGAAATGAAGTAACAAAACTTGTTAATGGGATAGATTTAGTCAGTTTAGAAAAGCCTGCAAAAATTCATCTTACTTTGCTTAAAGAACTAGCCAGTGTGATTTCTGAAGCATTAGTGATTATATTTGAGAATTCATGAATCTCAGTCCTCTGAGATTTAGTCCTCTTTCAGAGGACTAAATTTCCCTTTCAATAGTGGAAATAAGGACAAAAGACATCCTAGAATAACATAGAAAATTTGCTATGAATGATCTATGAACTCCTAGTATATAAAAATACAGAAACTATATAAAATAGATTTGTTAAGAACAAATTATGTCAAATGACTTCTACTTTAATAGGATACACAGTGTGTTGCTAGTGAAGAAGTCAGAAGAACTAAAAAAAAATTGTGAAAAAGGATGCATAAAGATTATTTATTATTCCTATTCTATTGCAAATGAAGTGCTGTCTACATCCATGACAATCCTAATAGGTCTAGGGGTACTCAAAATATCTGGTCTTGATATTTAGCAAGCAAAACAGGCAGTGTTTTTGTACTGTATTCAGGATACCAAGTCCCGTGCAGGTGCAGAGTGAACTTATGGAAAGCTTATGCTTTCCATTTCAGCCTTGATAGGTCTGGATACAACAATTATCCCTGAAGACCAGACTGAGAAGGACAAAATTTATTGAACAAGTATTTCAGAGTTTTACAATTGTGTGACACTTATACAATTGTGTGTACACTATACATACACTTATACAAATATGTTGTAGTCCATTTTCATTTCATTCTACTGAAAATGTGAACTGTTATTGAGTGGTTGCTTGACTGACAGGTAGCTGGAATCACAAAAGGCAGCCAATATCAGTGAAAGTCTCTTTGGGAGTGTTTGTGTTGCTGAGCAAAACTTTTCTTAAGAAAGTATGAACATGATAACTAGTGACAAATTATAGATTTTGAATGGCATTCCATACTACTGATGGTGACAGATGCAGGAAAGGTGGATGTCCAAACACTGGATCCAGATAGGGAATACCAAATTCACACTTCACACTGACTTTTCTTCTTTCCCCCCAACTTTTTCTTGCAGTAGTCAATAGTTCTAAAACTGACACATTCCTCTATAAATACACTGAATATTCCTCTTTAATACTAACCAACATCTTAGTAAATGTATATTTTAGAGTTGCCTTTAGCAACAGTCTGCATACTACAAAACTTAGGCTATAGTACTTCTGTTTGTATTCAGTCACAGAAAATGGATGGGATTTGTGACAACTTCAGAGACAGTGGATGAAAGGATCATGAAAGAAACTGATCAGAATGCTTTAAAACAAATTTCATACATGACCAGAAATCAGATAAAATTTGAAGTACAGAAGGTCAAAGCTATATATAATATAATGGGTGGAGTTCAATCGTTTTTACTGCCATTACATTCCCTTTCTGATGGAACTTCTCAGGGGAAGAATAGTAAGGAAGGATGTAGCATAAGAAGCAAATTAGTTCCCCTAACAACATATGAAGTCATTTGGTATTCACTGTACTGGCAAACGTTAGGATGGATTGATTGAAAATGCATCTACTAAGCTGAAAAAAGCCCCTACCTCACCTCATTATTGCTGTGTGTCCTATTTAATCCGTTCTTTCAAAGTCATCCTCCTCTACTCGATTCTCCAGTCACAGTCCTACACAGAAACAGCCACCTGTTTTCAGAAGCTTTTGCTTATCACTGATTAGGACATTTCTCATTTGTTTAATATCTTTCCAGCATTAACAGACTGAGTTAGTACAATGGCAAATACAACAACAACAACAACAACAACAACAAAAGTCTGACCCCTTGACTTGCACTAAAAACTATGATCTACTCCATATTAACCAGCAAGACTGAAGTGCTTTTTTAGTATAAATGAAGGTACAATTTGGATTGTAGTACTCTACTGATTGCAGAAAAGTTGTTCTGTTTTTTTTCCCTACACTTTCTAGTTTATTTCTTCAGGTGATCAATCCCTGTATACTAAGATTATGCTAAAATTCAGTATCCTACTCTAGAATTATTCTCATCCTTCAATATAAAGCAGATAAAGAATGTGTATTTATTTCATCCAAAGATGCCTATTCACCATCATGATTCATGACATGCTGGAAAAGTTTCTCATGGTCAGTGAATTTTCTGACAAAAATCAATCTCTCAGACAAAAAATAAAAGGAAGGGGTGAGAGACAGAATACAGAGAGACAGAAATAACCAACAGCTAGTTTAGGAATGTTAATTTGTTTTTTTACTGTAAAAATGTTCTAGTAGTTATTCTTTTATCTCATTTCACATCTAGATAAAAAAAAAGATATTTGAAAATATTATGAAAGATGTGCATAAAAGCTTAACAAAAAAAAAAAAAAGAGGTATAGAGTAATTCAACACAGAGTAATGATTAGGGATCTGATCTGGAATGCAAAAGACTCAGTCTTAAGCCCTAGGTATGCATTATTTAGAGGCAGGATTCTGGTCAGTCCCCTGTGTCCCCAGTGACTGTTACAATTTCTAAACTGATCTGACGGGTTATGACTGAAGTTATACTGAGGAGTTCTTCTGATTTTATAAATAATTGAATGTTTTTGGAGCAGCTATTTGAACTTCATTCTTCACAAATGAGTACTCTAACTACTGGGTAGTACAGTTCATCCTGTCATTACTTCTCTCTGATCCAGTGAGTATTCAACATTTTCTATTAAGTGGAACTCTTCCAAGAAGAGCAAAAAAAGAGAATTGTATTTACCTTTAACTCAGCTCTTTTACAGTGATTGCAGCTACACACTCATGTGTTCCTGTTAAAATAATGTCTGGCTCCACATCATGCAGTCTGTTAAATTCCTCTCAGCCTCTTTAAGAACTGTATTATGAAAGACATCTTTTGCTAGTGGTCCTATTGTTGCATCCCATCTTATTCTCAGTCAGTAAATTTGAAACATTCTCCTCCCTACCTTTTTGCAGTGCCTCTGAATTATGCAAAAGTTTGTTCTATATTCATTGGCAGATTTTTCATGTTTCATCATGTCCAAATTTGATTTCCATCATTTATCTGTTGTTGGCAGATGAGGAACCAAGGTAAGAAGCAAGCAGTTAAATTCAACTAATCAAAAGAACAGAGGGGAAAAAGAAGAAAATGGCTGATGTGGTTGCTGAGCCGCTCTCCATCATATTTGAAAAATCATGGCTGTCCGGTGAAGTCCCCGGTGACTGGAGAAAGGGAAACATTACTCCCATTTTTAAGAAAGGGAGAAAGGATGACCTGGAGAACTACAGGCCGGTGAGCCTCACCTCTGTGTCTGGGAAGATCATAGAGCAGATCCTCCTAGAAGACATATTTAGGCACATACGTGACAAAGAGATGATCCGAGACAGCCAGCATGGCTTCACCAAGAGCAGATCTTGCCTGACCAATCTGGTGGCTTTCTGCAATGAAGTGACAGCCTCAGTGGACGGGAGGAGGGTGAGGGATGTCATCTACCTGGACTTCTCCAAAGCCTTTGACAGGGTCCCTCACCACATCCTTCTCTCCAAATTGAAGAGGTATGGATTTGAAGGATGGACTGTTCGGTGGGTTAAGAACTGGTTGGCTGGTCGCAGCCAAAGGGTTGAGATAAATGGTTCTATGTCAGGGTGGAGGCTGATCACAAGTGGTGTTCCCCAAGGCTCAGACCTGGGACCGGTGCTGTTCAACACCTTTATCAATGACATAGACGATGGAATCGAGTGTACCCTCAGCAAGTTTGCAGATGACACCAAGCTGAGCGGTGCAGTCGATACACTGGAAGGAAGGGAAGCCATCCAGAGGGACCTGGACAGGCTGGACAAGTGGGCCCATGTGAACCTAATGAGGTTCAATAAGGCCAAATGCAAGGTGCTGCACTTGGGCTGGGGCAATCTCAGGTATTTATACAACCTGGCTGAAGAAATCCTCAAGAGCAGCCCTGCAGAGAAGGACTTGGGGGTCCTGGTGGACAAGAAGCTGGACATGAGCCAACAGCGTGTGCTGGTGGCCCGCAGAGCCAACTATGTTCTGGGCTGCATTAAAAGAGGAGTGGTCAGCAGGGAGAGGGAGGTGATTGTCCCCCTCTACTCGGCTCTTGTGAGTCCCCATCTGCAGTACTGCATCCAGGCCTGGGGCCCCCAGCACAAGAAGGACGTGGAGCTCTTGGAAAGAGTTCAGAGGAGGGCGACCAAGATGATCAGAGGGCTGGAGCACCTCTCCTATGAGGAAAGGTTGAGGGAACTGGGTTTGTTTAGCTTGGAGAAGAGAAGGCTCCAGGGAGACCTCATTGTGGCTTTCCAATGCTTGAAGGGAGCATATAAACAGGAGTGGGATCGATTGTCTGTGAGGGTAGATAGCGATAGGACAAGGGGGAATGGTTTTAAGGTGAGACAGGGGAGATTTAGGTTAAATATTAGAAGGAAGTTTTTCACACAGAGGGTGGTGTCGCACTGGAACAGGTAGCCCAGGGAGGTTGTGGATGCCCCATCCCTGGAGGCATTCAAGGCCAGACTGGACGTGGCTCTGGGCAGCCTGGTCTAGTGGTTGGCGACCCTGCTTAGAAGACCCAACAGGACCCTGTTTAGGAGACTATAACACACCTAGAACTGAATGCAAGGAATGATTAAAAGTCTTTTACTTTCTGCCTAAATTCAATCTGACACTTGGTAGTACGAAAAGAAGAATTTGTTGCTATCATGTAATTTATTGGTTACATTCACACACTTCAAAGTTTTAATTCTGTGCAGCTAAATTAAGTCTTTCTTCCTAGAGATCCATGACTGGAGTATGAAAGGCAGAAACAGAACAAGGGGCAGAACTATGCAACACTGAGAAACACCCATTACTTGTCATTGTATGTACTGATGCTGACAAGCATATGGACATGTACCGCATGTTCACTCCATCAGATTATGTGATTCCCCCTTCTTTTTCTGTTTACTAGTAACTCTTGAGAAGTAGCTAGAATAGTGGTAATAGAGATATAACAGAGGCCATACACAGATAAGCTTGTTTGATGTGCTTTGCCAGAACACATCTCACTGACTTCTGTTGAAAATTTTCTGTAACAATAGCAAAATTCTCACTTAAAGTTTTGGTGTAAAGGTTAGTTATTTATCACAAAATCATAGAATCATTTAAGTTGGGAGGGATTTTAAAGGTCATCCAGTCCAGCTCCTCTGCAATAAACAGGCATCTGCAGCTAGATCAGGTTGCTCAGAGCCCAGTCCAGCCTGATCTTGAATGTCTCCGGAGGATGGGAATCAACCGCCTCTCTGGGAAACCTGTTCCAGTGCCTCACCACCCTTATCATAAAAAACTTTTTAATAATATCCAGTCTAAATCTCCCCTCCTTTAATTGGAAACCATTTCCCCTTGTCCTGTCACCACAAAGAGTCTGTCCCCTTCCTTCTTATATCCATGCTTTAGATATTGAAAGGCCACTCTCAAGTCGCTCCAGAGCCTTCTCTTCTCCAAGCTGAACCGCACCTGCTCTCAGCCTGTCCTCACAGGAGAGGTGTTCCATCCCTTGGATCACTTTTGTTGCCTGCCTCTGAACGTACTCCAACAGGTCCACATCTGTCTGTCAATGGTTTAAGGGCATTAGGCCCGATTCCATGACAAAGGGGACGGGGGACCCAAGGGCCCACGTCCCGGGAAAAGGGGAAAGGGGAAAAGGGTAGGGAGATGGCCCTGAGAGCAAAGAACAGCGGCAACAATCTGAGGAGAAACAAACTAATTTACTAAATAAAATATCAGAATGCAAAACAACACACTATAATACAATATAATTACAATTTAAGCTGATAAATCCAATACAGAGAGAGAGAATGTCCCAAAATCAAGGTAGGCCTTACTCTACTACCGACAATAAGACGGCTGGAGAGCGAGGTGCTGCCAAGACGAGAGACGGCGGAAAAAGGGACGAAGTCTCGTGATCTGCAAGTTTTTATACTGCGAGCTTCTATCTTTTCCCTCAGGCTGGAAAATGGTAACAAAGGAGCAAAGTACCGTGGGGACTGTAGTAGTCCTTCTCTTCTGAGAACTAGGTATGTCCACTACATGATGTTATGATGTGGAATACCAATAACCGAAAATCACAAAACCATGACACTGTCCTGTACTGAGAACTCCATATCTGGATGCAGTACTCCAGGTGAGTTCTCACCAGCACAAAGTAGAAGGACAGCATCATCTCCCTCAACCTGCTGGCCACATTTCTTTTGTTGGCGTTCTGGGCTGTGAGGACACACTGCTGGCTTACGTCCAGCTTGCCATCCACCAGTACCCCCAAGTCATTTTTGGTAGGCCTGTGCTCAATCCTTTCATCCACCATATTGTACTTATAGTGGGGGTTGCCCCACTTTCCCTGTATCCCACTATCCCCCCACTTTCTTGCACCCAGGTGCAAGACCTTGTATTTGACATCGTTAAACCTCACAAGATTCTCCTGGGCCCACTGCTCAAGCATGTCTAGGTCTCTCTGAATGGAATCCTGTCCCTCAGGCATGTCAACCACTTCACACAGTTTGGTGTCATCAGCAAACTTGCTGAGGATGCACTTGATCCCACTGTTGATGTCACTGGTGATGATACTTAAGAGCATCAGTCTCAGTACTCACCCCTGAAGAACCCCACTTCTCACTGATCTTCATACAGACATTGAACCATTGACCACCGTTCTCTGGGTATGAGCTCATGACCAGTTCCTCATCCATTGAATGGTCTACTCATCAAATCCACACTTCTCCAGTTTGGAGAGAAGGATGTTATGGCAGGCTGTGCCAAAGGCCTTACTGAAGTACAGACAGATGACATCAGTGGCTCTTCTCTTGCCACAGATGCGATTAGTCTATTTGAGAAGGCCACTAGGTTGATCAGGCAGGACTTGCCCATGGCAAAGCCATGTTACGTGTCTTGTATCACCTCCCTGTCTTTCATGTGCCTTAGCATAACTTCCAGGAGGATCTGTTCCATGGTCTTCCCCAGCACAGAGGTGAGGCTGGCAGGTCGGTAGTTCTCTGATGCTCTGGGTCATCCTTTCTACTCTTCTTAAATAAGGGTGCAACATTGCCTTTTTTCCAGTCACCAGGGACTTCACCTGACTACCACAACTTTTTAGATATCATTGAGAGTGGCTTGGCCATGACATCAGCCAATTGCCTCAGGACTCTGGAATGCATCTCGCCAGGAATCATAGAGTTATGGATGTTCAAGTTCCTAATGTGGTTGTGAACCTGATCTTCAGTTACAGTGGGAAGGACATCGCTCCTCTGATCCCCGCCTTCCAATCCACTCACTCAAGGACTGTGTGAAGAACAGTTTCCAGTGAAGACCGAGGCAAAATGTTGACAGCTTCAGCCTTCTCCTAGTCTGTTGTTACCAGCCTGTCTGTATTACTCATGAGGGGAAGCATGCCTTCTTGGACTTTCCTTGTATGGCTGATCTACCTGTAGATTACTTTATTGTTGTTCTTTGCATTCCTTGCCAAGCCCAGTTCCAACTGGGCCTTGGCGTTCCTGATTCCCTTCCTACACAGCCTAGTAGCATCCCTATACTCCTCCCAGAGGACCTGCCCCTTCTTCCAAAGCCTATGCCTTTTCTTCTTGCTCTCTAGTTTGAACAGGAGGTCATGGTTCAGCCATGCCAATCTCTTGCCTTCCTCTCCAAACATCCTACACTGGGTAGGGAAAGCTCTTGTTCCCTAAGGAAAGCTTCCTTAAAGATCTACTAGCTCTGCTTCACTCCCTTGTCCTTGAGGGCTGTTTCCCAGGGAATTCTGTTGACCGACTCCCTGAAGAGCTGGAATTTGACGTTCCTAAAATTTAGCGTCTTAATTTTACTCTTCATCTGTTTGATATCCCTCAGGTGTGTGAACTCCACTACTGCACTGTCACTGCAGTCCAGGCAGTCTCCAGTCTTTATATCACTTGTGTTGGTGAGCAGCAGGTCCAGTATTTCATCCCCCCTGGTGAGGCTGTCTATTATTTGGCTCAAGAAGTTATCCTCAATGGATTCCAGGAGCCTCCTTGATTGCCTACAGCTCGCTGTGCTACTTTTCCAGCATATGGCGGTTGAAGTCCCCCTTCAGGACAAGGGCCTGTGATCATAGCTGGAGGAAGAAGGCTTCATCAACAGGCTCTGCTTGATCAGGCAGCCTGTAGTAGACACCAACCACAAGGCTCTCTTTGTTGCCTTGGTCTCTAATTCTCAACCGTAGGCTTTCTGCTTGCTCAGGGATAGCTCTTCACACTATTCCTTGCTTGATGTAGAGGGCAGTGCCTCCTCCCCTCTCCTTCCTTGCCTGTCCATTCTGAATAGCTTGTAGCTGTCAATTAGCCACGCTCCATTAGTGGGAATCATCCCACCAGGTTTCAGTGGCAGCAACTACATCATGGTTTTCCAGTAGCATGGTGGCTTCCAACTCTTCCTGTTTGTTTCCCAAGCTGTGTGCACTGGTGTAGAGGCACTTCAACTGGACAGCTGGCCTTGTTGCTTTCTTGTAGGATAACTCCTAATTCCTCTGAAGTATTTCCCTTGGGTTTCCCAGTTTCCTTGTATTGCCTCCATGGTCCCTGTTTAGTTGTTGCAAGATTTCAAGTGTGCTGGAGTGTTGCCAGCACATCTCAGGGCAGCAGGTTGAGGGCACCCGCTAGCACCCTCTCCCTCTATCCTAGCTATACTATCCCACAAGTAATCTTTCCTTCATTCCCATGCAAACCTAGTTTAAAGTCCTGCCAATGAGCACTGCTAGCTTTTCCCCAGGGATCTTCTTTGCCTTTGAGAGGGGTGAAATCCATCTGGTGACTGCAAGCTTGGTGCCATACACGTCATCCTGTTATAAAAAAAATAAAATAAAATTGCGGTGGTGGCACCAGCCACAAAGCCAACTGTTTATAGGTTGGATCCTTCCATTTCTTTCAGTGTCCTTTGCCACTACTGAAAACAGAGACAAGATGACCTTTGCAAGATGAGATGATGACCTGTGCAAGACAAGAAGGTGATCTGTGCATCTAATGGGATGCAGCTGTTCATTTTTTTTTCTCCTGAAGGCACTTCATTTATTTTTATTTTCATTTTACCTGTAAAGGCAGCATGTACTGGCTCATTCTTTATTTCAGTACAAAAAGAGATCAGAAAGATTTGAATCTCCTTTTTATTATTTGATGTGTTTAATCTTTTTCTTTACTTAAAGCAGAAGGAATATTAAGAGAAAAAATTCTTCCTGTACATAGATATATGTATACATAATTCCAGATATCAAAGGCTGAGATGCAGCCTGGCATTTCTGAATGGTATGTAACATGGCAGAATATAGACTGTAATTACTATGATGTAAGAGACAAACTATTTGGCTAGTGCAAATGCTACTTCCTTTCTCTATTAAGTCTGCTGCTGCTTAGCACTATGAGCTATGTTATGGGAAGAGGAATTGTTCAGCATTTAGGAGGAGATAATAATTTATTCCTCTAAACTATTAATTAAAATACAAACACAATGGCTTTTGAATCAGATTTAATCTGCATTATTGCAGATCGTTCTGGGCTTTGAAATTGAGATTGTTGTTGGCAGGTGCAGGCTGCACACACAAAGTTAAGACTTATCACATGGAAGCACAAATTATTCCCTTTCTTTATGATGAACCAAACTATCTGCTTAAGCTCTAGAATATCACTGCAGCATTAGGCCAACCCACAGGGATAATTTTAGTATTGGAGAATTAGCAGTAAATTTGGGTCCCCAGTAAAGACAAAACAATGAATATGAGATACTTCTAATAATATGCAAAGCTTTGCTTCCAAAAATACTCAAAGGTTAGGATTTAAGATAGCCTTGTGTTCTTTTCCATACCTGGCTTACTGTGGGAAGTCTTTATGGATGTTTTCTGTATCATTGTTAATCTGCTGATTTCCTACTACTATTGGGATTAATTTCATGACCTTTAAAAACATGAATTTTCCTTACTTTCCCAGTCTTCTAAGAACAGCATTTTTAAAGCAGATATATAGTGGTGCCATTTATTCATACAGCTTGTTTAGTAGATAAGTAAATATACACATAATATATAACATATACAAGGATAAAACCACCACCAACAAAACAACAACAAACACTAAAAATATTAATCAGAGCTATTAAATGATATCACTGGCATGATTTTTGCCTCTCTGTTGTGCTTATATTCCAGTAGCCTTAGCATAAATTAATTCCCTGTTGTGAATATTCACTAGAACAGTAAATTTATGTGACAATATAGTCACAAAAAAAAGTATATTTCAAATTAGCGTGTAACATATTGAATTACAGAATGCAATGGAGATAAAACTGTACAAGCAGTCACAACAGACTGAATCTGGATTAATCAAGAACAACTCTGACATAACTTTTATACCCTGTATAGAGTAAAATTCCAGGTAAGATCATAGGCATGACCAGTCACAAACAAAATAGGTTAAACACATTTGTTTCCAAACCCAATTAAAACAAACACACAAACAACAACAACAACAAAAAACAACTAGACTTATTTTAGATATTGTCTGCTACGGAAAATAGACCAGACTTTACAAACAAGATTTTACAGCCTCCTTTATTCAGACATTAAAAGTCAAACAGTCCTGTGAGGCCCCATGTCCCATGGCTCAAAAGCTATTATTATTGCTTCCCATGCAACCTCTATGCACCACATGTGCACAGGTGGACACTGTGCATTGTAGGTGTCTGATGGAACCCTGCCTAGCCTTCAGCATCTATCTGCTCAGGAAGGGCACCAGTCTCCCAGTAGCCCTGTCATATCTGCCACATTTGTGCCAGTGCCTAGAATATCCGATATCAAAGAAGACACTAGACCCCTATATGCAAATTGCCAGAGAGGAAATATGACTATTTGAATGCTAAAAAAAAATCCTAGAACTAGGAATCTAACATTGCTTTTAGAAGGTTTCCCATGATGAAAAATGGCCAAGTTTTAAAGACATTGTCTTCCATGTATTCTGAATAATATTTCCCCTGACAGTAATGTTTTTACCACACAAGACCCAGCACTGGAGATGCTTCTTGTACATTAGCACAGCAATATTTACTGCAGAAAAGAATTCTTGCAGCACAGTATAAGAATTCTCTGGAGGTAGGCCCTTAAAAGGACTATACAATATAGTGCAGTAAAGTCACATTCTGGAATGAGCACTTTACAAAGCTGGCACAGACTAAACATTTCCATTTTTTGTCTGAACTTGCCTTGCAAGGAATAATTTCTAAGTCATGCAGCAATTAGTTAAGGCATGTGGGTGCAGATGTGTTTCTCCAGCTCTGAATGCTGCATGTTGTTGCGAGCTCTCCATTTCAGTTCACTCTCACCCCAGTCTGAACTTCCTATGTTCAGCTGAAAAAAGCCAGGATTTTTTTTATTTTTTTAAGTATTCACAGATTAGTATAGTAGAACATCTCAATCATGCATTTTATTGTAGAAATCTAAAGACTACAGAAAACAAAGAATTTGGCCTTTAGTTCTTTAAAACTTCTGAGGGGAGTTTGTTTAGTAATTAACATTAAAAATGAATCTATGCATATAAGGTATCTTTTGATATTGAAAGAAATCTCAGACATAGGAATATAGTTAATATCCTATTAAAGTGTGGAAAAAGGAAACAAAAAGATAAAAAAGGCAAAAGAAGACAGCATGCCTTAAGGTTCAGCCATAAATCAGAGAGATAGTATAGATAATTTGGCTCTTTAACAAATTACCACACACAGGAGACTTTATTCAGAGAGTCTTCCATTTCTGAGCCCTGCTAGCACATGACTGAGTGTATTTCTGGAGATAGCACAGGCCTGTACATATCAGCCTGTATCAGAGCAACAAGCTAATTACATGAGGTAAGGCCTGGGCCTTGCAGGCTGCATAAGCTACCCCAGACTGCAAGCAGCATGCTACCTTCTTTTCCCTTGTATGCATTCACATGTAAAATAGTTCATTTAACCATGGCTGAGGTAATCAGAAAGACGTGGAAGTGGCAAAAGACATGAGTGGTAACAGGGCAAAAGTAGAAAACAATGGGTAAGCAAAAGGAGGTCAATTGGCAAGGTGAATCCCAGCAAGGCCAGAGCCAAGGGGAGAAGAAGAAGTGGTCAGGCAGTGAAGGGAAGTGAAAGTCCAAGTTCTTCTCTGCAACAAACATAGCTAACTTCTACTCCAAGAGAATAAACCTGCTGCTGAATCTGCTCCATCGTGGCATGAGGGAGAGGGTAATGCTTTCAAGCTGCCACAGAGATTATAGATGGAGTGAAAAGCTCAGGCTGGCAAAGATCTCTGAAGATCTAGTTCAAAATTCTGCTGCAAGTAGGACTAGTTTCAAGGTCAGACATTGTCCTAGTGTCTTACCACCCTCATGGTGAAAAATTATTTTCCCTTTATATCCAACACGAATTTCCCCTGCTGAAGGTTGTTACTATTGTCTCCTCATATTTTGCTATGCAACCTCAATTAGAGCTTGCCTTTGTCTTCCTTCTAACTTTCCTATAGGTTCTGGAAGATTACTGCTGGATTTATGGATTTATGCTGGACTAAACAACCCCCAGCTCCTGTAGCTGCCTCATGCCACAGCCTCCTAAGCATCCTGTTGGTCCTCTGACAGACTCCCTTCAGTTTGACTGCATGTGTTTTACCAGAGGCCCACTACATCAGGTAAGGAGTGCAGATTAGATGGAAATAATTTATTCCACCAATTTGCTGGCTGCACTCAGGTTTATGCAGCACATTAGCTGGTTAGCCTTCATGGTTGCCATATACATTTGGCTTATGTACTAGGAACCCCAGCTCTCTAGCAGAGAGCTTCTGCCCAGCCAGTCAGTCCCTGGCCAGTACAGTCACATGCAATTACTCTGCCCAGATGAAGGACTTCACATTATTTTCTATTGAACGTTCTGAGGTTCCTCTCATTCCAACTCTCCAGGCTATTTATGCTCAGTAGCTCTGCCCTTCATGTATCAGTTGCTCTCCCAACTTCAGTATTATCTGCAGACTCCCATTATTCAAATCACAGATTAAGATGTTAAACAACATCACCCCAGTATTACGTTCCGAGGATCACCATGTATAACTGCCTGCCAATTAGAAGGAGGAGAGTGAGAAAAATATCCTTAATTCACAGTAGTGGAATCTTGCTGAATTTTATATTTTTTCCATTACTTTTCAAAACCCTTATGTCACCTCTGCATCCTTCTTTAGTATTTCCACTCCTTCAAGTCTTTGTTTTAAATTCCACATTATCTAAAAGACCTCCATCACCTGACAACAGATGGTGCCATCCATTTACTTGCGCTCTTGTTGTTAGAGGGAGTCAAGATCCCTTAGGCAACAAAATAAGAATGAATGGCACAAATATTATCTGGTTACGGTTATTATAAACTGAAAGGACTGTGGCAGAAACCAGCCTCAAGCTCAGGTCATGTTTTTTGAAGGATTGATGGGATTGAAAAGTTTCCATATGAGAATTTCATATTAAGTGCTGATGTCAGAATCTGTATTTTCTTCCAAAGCAAAGGAGAGAGGTATTCCTCAGCCTAATGTCCACTGAGAAAATTTGCTTGAAAGAAGTTATGCGTAGAAAGCAATGAAATATAAACAGCAAAGAAGTATGTGGTTAAAAGTTTTGATTCAGTTCACAACTTCCTGTGCCTACTTCAAGAATTATTGTTAAGAACAGTATGAGTAGTGTAAAGTAGTAATGGAACAGGAACCCTCAGAATTTCCAAGATGCTTATTATTTCTAATTATACATAATCTCTATCTGCCAAACTTCCTTTGCTTTTTTAAGGAATAGTTCAGTTTGCCGTAACAAGGTGAGAGCTGCACAAGGAGAGGTAAATTGTTCTTCTATTCCCTGAGTTGAATTTGTTGGCAGAAAATGAAACTAAACATTATCGACATTTTCCTGAGGCCTGAGATCCTTTTACTCTTTCACATTTAAGCCTCTCATTGTGAGCAGATACAAAGAAGACGGTTAAAGACCAGCTACAAAAGTTCAGTACTAATCCTCTCCTTAAGTTTTATGCCAGAGACAAGTGATACTATAGGCAAATCTGGAGCCAGAGAAGAGTTGAGGAGATCTGGATTTCCAAGATATCTCATGGACATATATTAACAAAGAACATTTGGAAAACACGTTTGTCAGTGCAAGAAACCGATATCCTAGAAGTGTTCATTGTGACAAAGGTTATAAGAAGTTTCAGCCCAGATGTAGGTGGAATTGGCCACTTCTGTTATAAAGATTTCTTACATTTATTACAAAGATAAGATGGAACACAAGGAACAGTTCAGAGCTTGAAAAATGCATTTCCAAAGGAATAGTTATGACTTATTTTAATTAATGTTGTAATAACATTGCGTTGTTTCTTCTCTCCACAGATGGAAGCAGCACAGATCTCACCTTCCCTAATTTATCATATGCAACACAGTAAATGTAAGACTAAGGTTCCTCAAGTTGTTTGGTCTATATTTCAGTGACATAAACTCCAGTCTATATTCAAACCCTTTCCAAAGGCATGTGAATGGCATTTTGAAGCAAAGTGGTCTGTTGAATTTTTCACTGTGTCCTTATAACACTCAAATAAGGAATATATATTTGTCAAAACCAGAATACAAAATTTAAGTCTCCTCTACTAAAGCAAATCCTGTTCATTGGAATTTCAAAATAGCTATTGCAGTTTTTGAGAACTTAAAATGAATCTGTTACAAAAAGTGATGCAGAAGGATAAAAATAAAAACAATTGTGTCACCTAACTAGACTAGAAAACCAAGCTACCTTTCCACCTGGTGATAATTACCTGTGAAACTAACGTTCAAATCCTTATGACATTCCATCTCTTTATGAAAATATTTTAAGAAAGCTGTTTTGGCAGGTAAGAACTAGAGTAGCACAGGGACCTTAATCATCCATGAAGTTTAGAGAAAGAAAAATTAGTGGGAATGATAAACTGTGAAGTTTTATGGCCAGAACACGTAACTAATTCTCTCCTGTGGCTCATTTAAGTTTTGATTATCTTTCTAACTGTCTTGTATGTCTTCATTAGTCATTCAGCAAAAAGGACAGTATCCATGACCCTTGACTGTCTGCTTCTTATATAAGCATATCTAGAGCATCCTTGTGCCAGACACAACTGTCTGGAGGGCTAAGTACAAAGAGAGACCCAGTGTTTTACAGCAAGGAAGAAGAGTGATGAAAAGAGGAAAAGGATGAGATACAGTTAGAACTCGGGTCCCATCAACCTATTGGGCCATACTTGAGGAAGGCCAAGCTACACTCTATAATACATATCAGGCAGCATGGACCTTTTTAAGCTATTAAAATAAGTCAAAATTAATACTGTACAGTCTTCTACATGGAAAGGCACTTTGCTGTCTCCTAGTAGTTTATTTCTTAGTAGCTCATCCAGTTTCTTTATTCTTCATAGTGCCCTAGAAAATCACTTTCTATCCTAGCTGAGGTGGCCTAACTGTGAGAACATATGCAGTGGCAGATCAAGCACAGCCTGAGACTTCATGCTTCCTGGATTATAAGGCAGCTTCAGGTCTTCCCTTGGAAGGAAGGAAGAAAGGGAAAGTTTAGTGTATATTTATGTTATTGACACAAAATTCAGAGTGACAAAATAGTGTATAGCTTGTTCCTGACAGTCGTTAACATTCTAATTTCTCTTGGATTGGAGGGCTTATGCTGGGAAAGGTCTGTGGCGTGGTGCTGGAGCATACCACGATGCTTCATAGATTATGAAATGGGGGAGAGGCAGCAGAACCTAGAATTACCACCTTCTTCACATCAAAAACTGCTCATCTTAGCAATGTGTTGCTTCAAACTTGTTAAATTATACCAAACAGTAAATCTCTTCACTGAGGCATGTCACGAGTACAGGGTGCTACATAATATTAACTAGCTTCTACTGCATTTGTTTGGGAATTTTTGCTTCTAAATGAAGTTCTGTAGGAGTTAGATGGGAATTGTGATTATTTAACAAGGATGCAAATGGCTACATTAAAATAAATAAATAAAAAAGTTGAAATGCAGTGCCATAATTTTCCTTGATGCTGGTGGGAAAAAAAGAATTATTACTAGATCTTTTCTAAAAAATCTTAATGTCTGCCCTCTTATTAAACAACATTCTTCTTAGCCACTTTGAGGTTAAGATTTATGCAGGGGTCCCCTAGTATCTCCTGTAACAGTTTGGATTCTGTTTTGAGCTGCACACAATTTCTCATGGGTAGTGCGAAAGAAGTAGGAACCACCAGACCCACTCTCAGTACATGCCCCCTGCCTGTAGCTGAAGCTTCAGCAGTAAGGAACAGTTCTGGCAACTCTAGATGTAACCTAAGGAATGTTCCTGGAGACAGTTTTCCTTATTTTAATGCCCACAGAGCAGAACAGAAAAGCCATTCCACAGTTCTCTTCTCACACATCAGTGTGGGAAAGTCAGCTCTTTACTTAATCATTCTCTCTGACACATAAGTGCACCCACATTACATAATACACATGTATAATGTTAACAAACTGTTTAATTTAAAATACTTTGAATCTTGTCCTCTGTTAGTCCTGGGAACTAACATATGACAAAACTGACATGACCTTTTTTTAAATTTAATTTAATTTTTTTAAGTATCCTGGCTTCTTGTTTGCTAAGCTAAGAGGAAAAGGTTTATGTTACTTTGGAGTAACTCCATGATTATGTGAGGAACAGCTCTGACAGTGTCCTATCCCTTATTTGGTCACTGACTTTTGGCTACCCTTTGAAAACATGGAGCAAGATTATTTTCCCCAACTATAAATGTCTACGGTGTAGCCACCTACATCAGAACAGTCATCTGGACTTCTGTACAGTGAGTGGAAAGAAACAGGCCCTTATAAAGTGCAATAAATCTTGCTTATTTTAGCAGTTTCTCTTAGAATTAGATGAATCACTCTCTGCATGCTTTTATTTTTTCTTCATTTGCTACAAGAGCTCAGATCTTTAAGACAACTTCTCTGTAGATTTCTGAAGATGAGATGAATCCCACCCATCCATTATTATGACACATTCCTTTATTAATAGAATGTTTTGCTGTCATCTTTTCTATTTCATACTGGTGTCATGCTTTTAAGTGTTGAAGTTTATTAATTTGCAAATGGTTTTTGACAAGGTTTTCAAATGAAGTTAATGTACCAAAATGTTGTACTGTATGAGGAAACTACTGCTTTTTTTTGTCCACTTTAAAGAATTGTAATCCTTCAGCTAGGCCAGTATAGCTGAAGCAATATAAGCAGAGGAAGATATGCACAATTACGTCAATATGAAGAGCTCCTGGGCCTTTATAGACCAAGAAGAGCAACAGTAATCATATATTGAAATAAGGCATTTTTTACGAAGAAAACTGTTGTCACCCCATAGGCTTTACTGAAATATCTATGTATATTAAAAACACAAAACTTTGGTTTTGTTACATGTTTGTGTAGCTCAGGCCTTTGATAAAACCCATTTTCACAGTGCCATTGAATATTTCATTCCTGAGTTTGTCCTTTGCACACTGCTTTCATGATCAATCTGCAGACATGGGCCGCATCATCTTCCCTAACTTTTGGTGTCTACAGTGTAGATACCTATCTCCAAGTTAGCAAGCTTCTTTAATAGTCAATGGACTGGGATGCCTTTTGGCTTTTTATGGGCACAATTTATATGAAGTATTTTAGACACAGACTTTAAGAAGAACTGAATCATGCATTAGAGATGCCTGTTTTTCTCTGTGAACTGCAGTCTCCCAAAGGTCTTTGTCTTTTTCACTGTGTCACTGTTGGTGAAACAGGACCACAATGGAAGCACTCACACAAGCACACCTCCGTCATTATTTTAGGAGCGTATCTCCTGGTATGATTTTGGTTCAAGTCAAAGAGCAGTCTCCCAAAAAGAGGAGGACCAAAGACAGTTTGAATTTAACAGCAACTTTATGCTTACAAACATGAGCCATACTATACCCTGCAGCTGTGAGGCTAAAGAACCCTCTCTTTGGTTACTTAGACAACATTATCACTGTGGTATCTGATCACACACTGGAGAGCTGATTCTAGTCAAGTACAATGCCTAACCTCTACCCCAGCAAAAATGAGAGTTGTTGCATACCAGCATGCTCACTCAGGAACTTTTACGGGGTGAGAATATAGCCTGTGAATAGCTTTAGTTTACAGCATTCGTAAGTGCCTTTTATGAAGCATGAAGAAATCCATTATCACATTTTAAGTGAGCATGCTTCAGAAATGTCATTATGCCTGTGACTAACCAAGCACCTATGATTAGTCCTTTTAACTGCTGACATTTCTAAGAAAAAATAAAAGTGTTCTCTGTGGTAACCATCTAGCTGCCTTTCTAATTGTACTTTAAGACCTGCGCAAACATGTATTGATTGTCATTCATTCTTACAAAGCATAAACGTTCAGTCAACCTTGTGGTTCCATATCTCACGTGTAAAGCTGTAGAGGGCTCACCACTGAGAAAACCCTGCCCTACACCTACTGACACTGTCTCCCGACAACTAGACCCTGACTTAGAGAATTTGTGGTTAACAGCCTTAAATTGTGCCATCTGTGCTGGTGCAAGTTCTGGGATCTCCAGTAGACAGGTGAGTTTTCAAACGAGAAGATTCAGATTCTGAGCACATCTAGAAATTACATTTGTTGAAGAGAAATATCAAATATTAGAAAATACATGACTGTCCAATTTTTAAGGAAACTGAAGTAGAGGACTATCATCCACACTGCCTAGTTTTGCTAGAACCACTTCCTGGGTTGATAATTCTTCTATGCTAGCCTAAGCAGTTTAAAATTTTTGTAACAGTGCACATTTCAAATGACAATTCAGCCAGCCAGATTCTGCTTACTTAGTACTGGCATAATTCTAGAGTATATCTACCTGCATGTTAACTTGGAATGAAAATTAAAAATGGAATACAGTTCAGTGCAGCATAATTTGCTATGTAATATCTTTTTTTTTCTTCCCAAAGCTGTTGGTGACATTATCGTCAATTCTCCACAAAGACAGTAAGTTTGTGAGACAGAAAGTTCCTTTACTGCGTACCCCAACGGGAATCACTATACTGAAAGAAAACCTCAAAGTGCACAAAAGTCAGTTAACTTAGCAATCCCACCTATGTACCAAATTCTATAACAGTTCTAGAGACACTACGTTTATCTCCCTGATAAATAGTGTACTTATTCCTGTTGGGAAGCAGATTCCATTTTCTTAGTTCAAAATTCTGAGCAATTTTCCAGTAGAAAGTATATGGCAATAACCTTAAATTATATTGACAGGGACTTACCCCTTAAGCAAGAAAAAAGGAAAGGACTCAATACCCAATATGTGCCTTCTGTTTAAATGTACTCTTGTTTTGAGAAGGTTAAAATACCACCTACCAAGCCAGCTCTACATTTTGATAACATTTATCATAAATTATGTCACGATAAAAGAAAGATACACTTAACAGCTTAGTCTAGAACAGTCACAGCAGGGTCCTTCTAGGTTGCTTGTGGATTAACCAGCAGCTTGTAAAACATGAACAAAGTGAAAACAGAGAGAGGAGATCAGAAGCAAATGTTCTTCTTCCATCATTCTGTCAGGTCAACTGTATCGCCTTTTGGATTATGGCAGATATTAGCATGTGTTGTTCTCCACTGACATCAAAATTGATGCTTTCAAATATTACAATAAAAGCTGGAGCAAGATTTTCCTGGCATTTTTTTGGTATGATCAGTTTTAGGTTTTAGTTACTCTGTTGCTCTTTCAGTCTACTCATTTTGAGGCAGAACTGAAAACTGAGATCAGAGTTAAGGCAAAATATATGGGTTTAGGTCTGTACTTAAAAAATAGCTTTTGTTAATAATCTATGTTGTTCAGTGCATTAGCGCACTGAGCTAAAGGTGAAAGGAAACAAATTTCATTACTCATTCTGTCATTAAATTGGTTTGAAGCCTGAAGTAAGTTACCTCTATTTTACCAAGTGCACTGAGTCTAGCTGAGATGGGGTCCACTTTCCCCAGAGCAGCCCACACAGCGTTGAGCTCTGCACTTGTAGCTGGAGCAGTGCTGACATCACACTGATGTTTGGCCATGGCTGAGCAGTGCAGGCACAGCACCAAGGCTCTCTCCAGCCCCCAAAACCAGAGGCTGGGGGTGGGCAGGAGGGGGGTAAGGGATATAGACAGGGCAGCTGACCCTACCCAAAGGGATATCCCACACCATGCAATGCCACACTGAGCAATAAAAGAGGGGAAAAGGGAACAAGGGCACTCTAGTTACTAAAGCAACATGTACTGCCCCTCAGGACATAGCTGAATATCGCTTGCTAATGGGAAATAGATGAGAACTGTTTTCTCGCTGTGCTTCAGTGTGGCCTTTGCTTGCTGTTTCTTTTTTTTTCTTCTCTTTTTCTTTTTTTCCCCTTTAAGTTGTCCTTATCTCAATCCATGAATCTTTATTTTCCGTCATACCTTCTCCCCCTCTTTGCGGTGGGGAACTATGAGAGAAGTGTGGTGTACTTTTAGCTGCCCATCAGTGTGAAATCACTACATCACACCACTCTGTATACCCAACATGATGTGGCTACCAACATCAAAGCCTATTAGTGATACATATAGATAAGCTTTAAAGAAAATATTCAAACAAGTAGGTTTATTAATATGCACTGTCTTAGCGGCCTCCCTTTTTTCACTGATTGAAATTTCCATGCTGGAAAATAAAGCAAATTGGCATTAACTTCTCCCAGACCTGGCTCTAAATTGAAATAACTTTCTTATGAATTGTAAGACCACCAGAAGAGGACACAAAGAATGTGTCTTACGATAACAGCAATAATTCAACACATTCTGTCTCTATCTCCTCAACTCCAAACATGAGGTCATTGCTAAATACAGAGTGATCTTGGGAAATTGTAGTGGTTTTCATAACAAAAAATTAAAAAATCCAAGATCTTCACTTTAGAAATTTTAAAATATAGGCACCTTTAAATTGAGATTTTTTTTTCACAGAGTGCATCAGAAAATGTTCACAGCAAAAAGTTGAACTTTTCTAATATTTTTTAAATGAAAAAGCTGCTAAGTTACATTAAAGAAATGGAGAGGAAAAAAACCATGGCCGTAACATGTGAAGCAGCTTTAGTTATGAGGTATTATAAACATGTGCTGCTTGCCTCAGCCTCTTTTCTAACTTTTTAAATGCAAAGTTTCCCCACTGTGTAATTACGCTGGTGGTCCCTTCCCGTTTGCTAAAGTCTACTGGCATCACAGACAACTCCTTGACATAAACCATTCCTGTTTTTTGAATGAAAAGCTTGGATGCCAAAAGGACATTTTCTTTAATGATGATACCTCTGCCTGTGTGAGCGTTTATGCTGTGTCAGTTAGGATATCAGATTTAAATGCAGACAAAGCCAAAAATTATGCCAGCTTTTCCATTAAAAAAATTGTCCGCAATTACTCATTTCTTCCTGAAATTGTTTGGCTATGATTGCCCTGAGGTAGTTTTTGCTCATAGCTGTCATTCTGCTTCAGGATTTCAGCAAAGGAACTGTCTCTAGAAGTGCTTTAAATCTGAGAAAGCTGAAGAAAAAAAATATTTTACATATAGTAATACATTTTCTTTATCAGTCAAGCAACTTTGAGAGAGAAATATTCTTGCAAAAATAGAATATCCCAGTGAGGAAAAATGTCTTCAAAAATGTTTTTGGAAAAGCTGAGTCAAAATTTTTATTCTGGGTATTTTTTCTGATTTCATCATTCTCTTACCCAGGCAGAACTATGAATGCATGTGCAGTTAAATTAGCTGATGGGAACATCTCCAAGGAATGCATTAAATAAAACCATAACTAGGAAGAAAAAAAAAGTCAGTGGTTCCTGTCCATATTCCTTGCTCTTCAAAAGTATTCAGAGTGGGAATTGCATTAGCTTGTATTCTAAAGGAGTAAATCAGCAGACGGTGAAATTATGGTGTAATTCTTAAGAACACATTTTAATGGCCCTTCTTTTTTGTCAGACACGTTCCTGCACGTGCATCATCACAAGGTAGTTCTTAACACACAAGATAGATGACTCTTTATTCAGGCTCTCAATCTACACACCTGCATCTTTGATGAATTTGCAAGCTTTCCAGTAGAAAGTAGAAAGCATGACAGTTCCAAAATAAAAGACCTACTACAATTTGAGGGGAAGCAAATGTTTAAGTAAAGAAAATCTAAGACAGAGTTGTATGATCTGTATACAGGGTCCTGTTGTAAATGTTTCTGCAATTACCCTCCTGCTGAAAGTTCCTCATCACAGATCAGTTTCACAAAAGCTTTGAAATCACTCTGTATATAGCTTTAAAACAACAAATGGGGTGAAGGACTTAAGACACAATTCCCCCAGCTCCTTTATCCCCAACGAAAATATCTGGGAATGGAAGAGTATGTCTCCAAAGGCTGGAATGCTATTTTGACGCTATAATAACAGTGTAAATTCTAATGCCCATATAGGAATAAATTCAGAAAACAAGACCCTACGGGTTCAACCTGCATAACCCCGCCTCCAGCTCTGCATACATTTATTTTCTATGAGAAAATCCTTCCAAGCAAGGACAGGGGATTACGTGTCTTGGAACATCAGACACAGGCCTAGAAGATACGTTTTCAACCCAAAATGTTTCTTCCATCCCCACTCCCACAGTAAGAGATATGTGCTCCACATGCCTTTTCTTCTGGAGCCCACATGTTCTTTGTCCCATGTCTTGACAAAAATTTTGGGAGTGTCCCCATTATGAGAGCTCATGGAGAAAACAGAAGACAGAGACTCCTCATAGGAACGAATCAGTGAGAACTTGTAGGAACCAGTCAATTTAATCCCCAAAACAGGGTGTAATCTTGACACATTACTTTGGCACCATACAATGTGGGTATGTCTTTATCTCATATGGAAGCTATGGCCTTGCATTTAATTTTTTTTCTTTTGGTCACTCCTCCATAGTAATTCTTGCATAATGGGGTCACTGCTCCCTTTCAAGTGGAGACATGGGATCTAATGGAAATGCAATCACAGAGCATACAGTTTACTCTTGGAATCAGATCTATGAAATGCAGAGTGTAGATGAAAAATTTGGCAGAAAATATGTGGAGAATGCTGACAGAACGATCACAAATAAAATATGATGGGAAATACCCATCTATTTAATATCAGTTTCAATCCTCAGTCTTGACGAGCAGAAGCACACTGCAGAATAACTAATACCTGAGCAGACTGTGAGTTATTTTCAGAGATCAGAGTGAGATCTGCTTAGAGATTCTCCATGCATGAAGATCCATTTTTAAAGTGACATCACCCTAGATTAAATCACTGCAGTTTTAACCATGAAAGACACCTAGATAGCTTTTATAAGTATTTATAAATTCCTACATAAAACCAGTGCTGCAAGTTTGCTAAAGAGAGATTTTTCATTTCTTTGTTTTAATACACCCAATATGTTAGAAGCAACTCTTCTGGTTCCCCTTTGGAATTGCTTCGAGTACACACGCAGAAATTCCATGTTAGGCAACCCTGTAAATGGAAGGATCTGTCCTTGTAGGTCAGTAGTAATTGAAAAGTTAGGCTTGTTCCATGGAATCTGAATTATAAAGAAAATTTGCCCAAATTAATCCTTTGTCTCATAACACATCCAAACTATATGCAGATGCCTCAGGCTTGCATACCCTGGTCTAGCTTATTGCTCTAGTTAAGCACTAGACCTGTCTACATTTTTTTTTTCTGAAGTGGTTTAACAGCAAGCACTACCAAATTTTGCTTTGTATTTTCAGTCATCCCCAGACTCAAAAGCAACATTATAATTCTATGCAGGTGAAGGTAAAACAAAAGCTCAGACATTTTCTTGAGGCACTTTTGGAGTTGAAAAGATGGAAGATATGAAATAAATGTCCATGCACATAGCTGACAGTGGCTAATATTCTGTCTGGAAAACAGCTGCAGTAGAATTCATAAATGGAAATAAAGATAATTAGATTCCCTAGACACTCTAAGAGAGATCTGACTAGTTTCTTTGTGATTATTTCTAACTCTATCAAAATGTATGAAATGGCTACTAATGCAACACAATAATGTTCTAAATAAATTGTGTCTGTATAATTTTGAGATGTGTCCACCACCTTTCAATTATTTAGCAAAACTTGGTAGATCAAGAATTGTGTTTTTTCAGTTTTGATATCATGGCTGGTATCCTAATGGTGATGGAAGTGGTCAGTGAAACTGCATTCTCTAAGGGGCATTAATAACAGTCTTTTCCTTTGGTAAGCACACAGTTATTCTGGCTTTTCTTGCCTCCAGTGCTGGCTTTCTTACTACACCTGCTCAATCTGTTTGTAGCCTGAGCTCTGCCGCTGCTCTAGGCAGGCAGCAGCCAAAGCAGGCTGTGTGAGGAGAGCTCTGCCTGCTCACCAAGCTGCACTGGCTGCTCAGCACATCTCAGCTTTTCCAGTGCTGTTTGAAGAACAGGGACAGGTGAACTCTTCAGGGCACAGGCATTATTATATGGGCATGTTCCATTTAACACAAAGGAGACAGTGCTTGAGAGGATCTAGCTGCATAACTGCATCACCCAAAAAGCACTGTGTTAAAGATATGCATATGAAAGGAGTATTCAAGATACAGGATGACACAGACAACTTAAATTAAGAAAATAATATGAGCAGCTGTCCCGAGTGAGGCAAAAACTCTGTCTAGTTTTGTACCCTATTTTCTGTGGAGACCCAGAGTGGATGCTTACAAAAATCAGCAGGAACGGTAAATGTACTGTGACACTACACTAAATTCACTCTTCAGTTCCAATTTAAAGACTTGCTGATTCAGAGGTGGTTATCTTTGTGGTTGGAAGCTCCTGATATTTTTTCTGTGCTTTCTGTAATTGGCTTCTTAAAGCAAGTAATCCATTAACATGCACAGTATCTTGGAGCACTGAAATCCATAGATAACTACATATTATCTGTAAAAGCATCACCTTTTGAAAGCACAATTGACAGTTCTCTCTCTTGCAATTTTCCTCAGTTATGATTTTTCCAACATCTCTATACCTTCCCTTTAGTGTCTTGTTCCCAGGCTGAGCAGTGCTAGATAGTATATGTATGTCATGCCTTTAATACCTTTCCTGCTATTCTCTGCTCTATTTCAATATATCTTTGCCATTCTTTTTTTTTTTTTTTTGAGATGGGTGGAGGTAACTGGAACTATGTGGAACACTACATAGAGTATCACTGATTTCTACAGGATATTTTCTGTGGTGTTCATTATTCTTCTAAAAGTTAAAATACACTTTTTAGGGCTTTTTTTTTTTTGTTGGTTTTCTTTGTCACTGAACAGTGAGCTGAAGTTTTCAGTGAACTATCTACTGTAGCCTCAAAATGATGTTTTCCAAGTGATATTTGTTAACTAAAGAACTTTTGATATATACAGCTCATTAAGACTGTTTCCCTTAGCATACTATGTTCTATTTATTGACATTTAAGTTCATTTGCCACTTTACAGTGTGATCAGTCACTGTAGAACTTTCCTGCAACTCTTTGGATCACTGCACATCATCATGTCCAGCCTATTCTCAAATTACTGTTAATTATGTTTAACAGCAACGGATTCTTCACACCTCTTTATGAAGTCCACTGAGAATATTCTTCCACTCTGAAAACTCACCATTTATTTCTGTTTTTGCTTCCTGACTTAAATATATCATAGGCCCACAAGAAGTTCTCATTTCATAAGACTTTAATTTCTTCAAAAGCTATTTGGAGGGGATCTACACAAAAAGCATTTTGAAAATCGAAATAAGTCTTATCATTTTTACCAGCTAATCCATGCCATCAATGACTTATTAGTTCTGATAGTTATGAGATACTATTCTCCATACAAGTGTTAGTTATTTGCCATAACATTGTATTGCATATGAGTAAAGTAATTACATTTTTAGTGAGATTTGTAGCAGTGTTACCAAAATGTTGTGTAGTTCCTTGGATCATAGCTGAAATGATTTTAAAATTGGTGATGTGTTAAATATCTTCCTATCCTCTGGTACCAGAGCATTCAGTATAGGGCTTATTTATATATAGCACTTAACACTTCTGCAATTTCAGCATTCATTTTATTGATTTATTTATTTTAGAACCTCTTCTACTGCCACTTAAATTTGAGACAACCCTTCAGTGTGACCTGAAATGCTAATTAAGCTGATTCATTATAAGATATTATAGTTGAAAATAAAATTGTGTGCAGTTCAGAACAATGGATTTAGACCATACATAGAAAGGGTGACTGCATTTTGGAAAGTTACTAATGGAAAGGTTGTAGGAATCCCGGTGGGATAGCAATCCATCCTCAGCTTGAAGTGCAGTACTACAGCAAACTGGTAAACTGCTTACTTTGACACGAAAGTGAGAAAGCACAACTAGGTTGAAAGCAGGAACTAAGTGAGAAAATAGGAGCTCCTAAGGAAGAGCTAAATTGAGGATAGCAGCTACTCAATTTTATCAGTGTATAGACTTTGGTATAAGTATGACTAACGTGCTATATCAGTGTCATCGGCTGTATTTTGTCAGACTTTGAAATACTGGAAAAAATATCGAAAGTAGTCAGAAAAATAATCTGAAGACTGGTAAAGACACCATCTCCTCACAGAACAAGAAATTAGTCATTTGAATGTAGGCTCAAGAGAAGTTAGATATTCACTGCTGTTTCAAGCCTACAGAGCACCTTATAAAGCCTTTCTGATATACATACTTTGCCAAATGCTTTAAAAGAAAGAAATCTCTCCCTATCCAAATTTATGCCTGTAGAAGACAAATGGGCCATATGAACTTACAGTTTCTTAATCATGTTTCAAAATTCTATCCTTTATTCACAGAACTCCTAGGTCCACAGCCTGAAAAAAAAATGGAAACAGTATGGGTACATGTGGACATGAGAAATTCAGAAAATCTGTAAATAAATACCTAAATAAATAACTCATTTGACAGTTTGGACTCTGAATTGAAGCTGACAACCTGATACTATGAGATTGCATCTCAGTAGAGATGCATTTCTTTTCAGATAATTTGACTTTGATTTATTATAGAATATAAGATGTCTGTCAGTGATTGACTGACAAAATGAGGACAGAAAAAAAACACAATCAAATATCATTAAACATTTAAATCCTTTTCTGGCTCATCTTTCAGGAAGTGATCTTCAGTAGGCCAAACTACCATTCCAAGCAACAAATCTACCACCACGCATCTGTTGTGACAAAGCCTTAACGTGATTGTTTGAATTATGCAACTGCAAAACACTTTTTTTTTCCCTCAAAAAGAGTGAATAGAATCAAAACCTGTTAAATAGGCATGGGCCTCCAGGTTTCATTGTACAGCTATACAAAACCATTATTTGCAGAATCAGAAAAGAAAGCTCAAGAAGTTCTCCAGATAACTTGTTGTTTGAGTTGTAATTCTTGCAAAAAGAAAATGCAGTATTTGCTTGCACAAGGTCTTATGCAACAGATGAATAACTTAGAATTTTACAGCAGAACACAGATCTACAAATCTCATAAATAAATATTATCTACATTTCACCTCAATAATAGCAGAAAATCATGACACTAATTACTGTCAGGCCAACCTGCATTAATTTTCCAAATTGCAGCTGACAAGAAACAAGGGAGACACAGTTCCAGTAATGTGGATTTGAAGGCCAAGATTTCCCAATCTTTAAGACATTCAAGTGCAAAAGGCAGGCCTTGAGTGAAAGTTTGGATCTCAAACTGTTAAATGAAGACCTGGATCTGTTCAGTGCTAATCATTCTGCTAAATCAGAACCTCACTTGTTTAACTTCAGATGCCGTATTCCCAACCCACTCTCTGTCAAAGTTCTCAGTTAAGACTGTACAGAGCAGCAATGCTGCGTGACAGCGATTGATCTGTTGGCAAGGTATCAGTGCAACACATCAGTAATCCATCATTCTGCTTCATTCATTGATGAAGCACAGTAGGAAGCTGAATTCCAGCCAGCAAAAGAGCCTTGGCTGTGCTCCCTGTCTCCTGTGTGGTGGAGACAGATGAACTTCAGTGGTGAATGGACAGACTGAAGAGGGACAGGCTAGCAGCTGGAGGATGTGCTCTCCAGCAGCATTGCTGGGACAAGAAGAAAGTTCAAAAAGTCTCCATCAAAGGAGCGTCGTGAGCCCTCCTGGCGCAGTTAACTTCTGAGCACATCACCTCAATCCAGCTGGCTTACGGTAGAGTCTCACAGAGTATTCTCCTCTGCACAGCACAATTCCCAGAAGTTGTTATTGTCCAGGAGGAATCCATACTAGTAGCCTTCTTTGTTTCTTTGCTTCTTTGCCTTGAGTCTTCCCATTTTTTTTTAACAACTATGTTCTAAATAAAAATGTTCCTAAGTAGCAGAGAGTCTGCCACACGAAGCTTGACCCATGGCAGTACTTGTGCACGCTGTGGCTGTAGGATTGATACGACTTTTCATCAAATTTTTAACTCCATGATACTTGATAAGTTGTGTGCCACCAGCAGCAGGGCTTCCGGTTGTCTTGCCAGAACAACGTGCTGTGGCAGGACAGGACCTGTGAGATGTACCTGCGTCAGAGCAGGACGCCCTGCCAGATTCGTGCAGCTAGAGTTTCATTTATACTTCCTGCAAGGTAATTCAAGCACTCTAAGTCTAAACCCAGATATTAACAAGTTTGTGACAGGAAAACTTTTCAGGAAACACTTTACCTTTTCAAGCACAGCAGTAAGACAGTTTAACTGCCAGTTTTGATATCTCCTGCAGACTGACTTTTTGTCTTGAAAGACTTGGGATTTGAGGCTTTTTTCCTCAGTAGAATTAATCTGGTTTGAAATTCTCTCATTAAGATCTCATGTTAGTATTAACAGCACACACAGCATGAAAGTCTCACAAACCAAACAAAAAGCCAACTTACTGCACACCGAAAGTACAGGAAAATTTCTGCAAAACAGTATTTATGTTGGTGCAGCCAGATTTTTATTTAAATGAAATAATGGAGAAATACAGAAGTGAAATCTAGTCAATTCAGATAGGAATCACCCATTCCTTGTAAAATTCACTTTTTGGAAATCAGGTGCTTAATAATTTCCTTGGGTTTATGCTCAAAGGTTGCAGTGCCTGAGCGCGGCTGCAGCTCACCACTCACTCCAGCTTGCAGACCTCCCAGACACCCAGGGCCCTTGGGACTGAAGAGTCTGTCCAAATATGGGGCATGTCAGCACTCTTCAAACAGCTCTTGGACAACTGCTTATTCCTAAGTAGTTACTCATTTTAACCACAAGCATACACAGACTCCTATTCATAATACTTTGAGGTATCATAAAAATCTGAATGCTCAGCTAAGACTCATACAAAATATGTCCTTTTCCCAAAACATCTCAAATTTTATTTTCTTGGAAAACAAAGTTTTGGGTGTGATCTTTTCTTACAGTCATCTATTTAATGTAGTGATCTTGTTTTTACATGGCTGTTTGACACTTTGCAGTGGGTTAGAATACAAGAAAATACAGTGAGATTGTTAACTAACTTAATTGTTTACCACCAAATGTCAGCTGAAGACTTTAGGCTCTAGCAGAGTCACAGAGCAATTCAAAGGCGAAACTGGAGATTTACTGATGATTAATAGTTTAGTCTCTCCAAAAAAGGCATAAGAATAATAAACATCTGTAATGATCTGACAACATGGTTTCTTTATAGAAACATGTTTTAAAAGTGTTAGTTTGCATTTTTTCCATAAAGATAGAAATTTGATGCTCTCTGCAGTCCTCCTGTATTCAAGATCCCTCAGTTCCCTAAGAAATCTCGCTGGATGTTTTTAGTAGTTGTATATTTGCAGCTCTTTATTTCCAGGCTGGCAATCATGTGATAGCTCTTGAAGAGCTATAAAATCTTAAGATTTTATTAAATTAAATGTGGAAATGAATAACAAAATCAGGCCAATGATTTCCTTTTTAATTCTTTTTACTCACCTTAGATTTTTAATGGCAAGCCACCTGCTGTGGCGTACCCAGAAGCAGTCATGCAAATTCTATTTTACAAAATATGAAACAAAACCCATGTATCTGTAATTATAGAATTGCCATGAGAAGCCTAAAGAACTGGTGGATGACCTCATGCTCTGTTCAATTGTGCTTTTGACAATAGGAAGGACTGAAGCTTTAGATGGGTGGACAAACTCATTGTCTAGGCGCTAACGGAATATGCAGTTAAGCTGTCCCCTGCTAAGAAGTATTTCAGATTCATTTCAAAAACAGGTCTCTCTACAACACACTGCAAGCTGATATGGGAGAAAAAGGGGCTCCTTGTTCTTGTTGAACCTCTGCCACTGCATAGAAAGGACACAGTAGCTTTCTCCTGGCAGAGGTGAACTATGCTACCCTGATGCCAACTTACTTGTCTGCATTTTATGCAGTGACTGTTCACTTGCAATAAGAACTGTTAGAACAGGAAGGAACCAATGACTTTCTCCATTGACCTATCTACAGACTGGAACAATGCTGTGTTTCCAAAGTAATAGGCCTAGAAAAGCTGGCTAAGTACCTTGCTCCAGGTTACCAGGTTCTGAATTCTTCGTGGGGGAGGTATGCCAGACAGCACTGACTAACATGGAAAAGCCTTAGTGATGCATGGGATTTAAGTACATTTCGTTGTTGCTATTTCATGTGGGAGCACTCCAGGAGCCTTTTGCAGCTCTCCCCTAAGCTGAATCTCATCCCCATCCACATATACTGCACTGAGCTGCAGGTAACACTTTGGATTGCCGGGCAGTATCAGGTACAAAAAGCTTCATTTTACGATGTTGAAAAGTGTATCAGCCTCAGACTCTTTTAAAGAATGCCACAAAGCAGTAGGTTCATACAGAGATGACAGTGACTGGATGGAGAAAAATACCTCATTGCAATAAGAATTTCTGTAAGTGTGCATGTTTTTGCTTCCATGGGCTACACAGAATTTGTGAAGACTTGAATTCTGGTATGTGAATCTAAAATAACACAGCTTCAGGCTTGCAGAATATAGCGGTTTTACTTAAAACCAGGACAAATCTAAAGCTGCAGCGACCAGGAAGAAATGAGACAGCAAAACTTTGAAGCTGCAATGCTTCAGTGAACAACTGACACTGTATTAGCCACTGCAGCTTTCTAACGCAGGGAACATTTTGGAATCTGATTGCATTTGCTAAGAGAGAAGGACAGTCTCAGTCTCTTCTTTATTTAAGTATTATCCATTTAGTAGACTCTAAGCTCCATATAGGTCAGTCAGTGCGTACTAAAAAATGCATTGAAAAAATTATGCTCTGAAAAGTAATATTATGTCAAAAAGGGGAACTGCCTTATTTAAATATGGTCAGAAATAAGTAAAGTCAGTGATAAAGTTCACAGAAGGAATTCATGACAATGATAGCTCATGCTTGTACAGTGAAAGCTTTGACACAAAGCTTGTGTCACATTGAGCTCAATGGAAGGTTAGTCACTGTATATTAGTAAGCACTTGAGTGTATGATTTCCTAATAGAAGGTGCAGGACATGTCTGAACACTTTTTACAATAGTAAGAATGCCTTTTTCACATTGCAGAGCCTTGGTTCTTCCTGGAGGCGGGAGGGAACATGCAGTGCAAAGCTGTTCCGGTACTTTACCGAAATACATATCGATAGGAATTTATTTCTAATCTGTAACGACTCGCCAGCTTGGCTTTCATTAGCAGTTTGTCAGGCTTCTCCTATAAATCTCCATTTTCAGGCTTTATAGCTCAGACATAAAAATTCACTGCAGTCCAACAATTGGCAAGAAGTCTGAGCCTGTGGTGAGTGCAGGTCTCATCTCCATGCTTAAACTAAAATTAAAAACACCTTAAAAAAAGAGAAAGAAAAGAAAAATTAAAAACAAAAACAAAACAAACAACAACAAAACAACAACAAAAAACCAACCATGGGTATGTAATGAAGTGCTGCACCAAATTCAGAATGGAAACCCAGGGCCAGGATCTACACAAAAAGCTGGATGCTTTGTGTTGAATGCCACATCTAGCACTCAGGTATCGAAATAATTTCCTGCAGGGGACCATCTTCCTGTTCAAACAGTGTTTCACCATATACACACGCACCAAAACTGAGCCGGGCTGGGCTAGGCTCTGTTTCTCCATGTGTGCCTGTGAGAACCAGGCTGAACTTTGCAGCTATTTCCTTACCAATTGCCAAATGTAGATAGATGCTGAAACATCCGTTTTACTAGACCTATTAGTAAAGGAGATCTAGTAGCAGATCTAGGAGCAGACAGATCTACTGTCAAGTTCACTGGTATACTAAAGTCCTTCAGGTTTGGGAAAGCGTAGCAGAGAAATGGCTGCAATTGCATTGACCCATAACACATAGAATAACGTGCTATGAAGTGTCGTTTCTGGGTGCTTTTCTTTTCCATGCCTGTGCTGAAATCTGCAGGGAAAGGAAGAGTTGGTAGCTGTGCCAGCAATGTGTCTACCAAGGAACCCACCACACAAGCCTTCCCAGCTGGATAGGGTCTACTTCTTTTGTAGTGCCTGGCTGGCACAAGGGGATGACAAACAATAGAATTCCTTCATATTGTTTATTCTAATTTCTGTTGTAAACATATGCTCCAAGGATCCTGCATGCAATGCAACACAGACAGGAAGAGCACTCTCACGATTGTGGGTGAAGGTTTGTCTAAGCAGAGCTCTCATCTTTAGTTTCCTTTAATGTCTAAAGCAATTCTCCACCTTGTTATCCTTAGGCACTTCCTAATGACACATCTCTATTTAAACAGAGTTGTCATGGCCAAAACCCATGAGCAAAAGACAACAACCAGGCAGATCAGGCTGTCCTTGTAAGTAAAAAACAAAGGTGTGAGAGCTGTCTTTAGGAATCTGTGGTTTATTGGACACAGACTGAGAAAAAAATTTTAAGCCATATCCTATGCAAGCTTCAAGCCTTCTCAGCTTTCCTGCAAGACATCTTCACTGTGTTTCACGCCATCAGATCCATGGCTGTTCAAATAAGGCTTCCATACTTGTGCTGTGTGACCTGTGGGGTGGAACTGAGCCTTCAGAGACTAAGACTCATCTTTGAAAGAGCATTTGGAGGAAGATACTGGAAGGTTTGTCACTTAATTTACATAATGGCTTCGATACTGGCTTTTAAAATAAAATATATGTTTCATATAGACCTCATTAATTGCAATTAAAATGTGCCTAGTGCAGCAAGTTTTTAAAGAAATGTACTCAAAGCTATCCAAGCAATCTTTCACTTTACAACTAAAGATTTATTACTCAACCTCAAGTATGATAAGATGTTACTGATACTTTAGAATTTATTGGAGGAGCAGCTAATTTTACAGCAAATACAGAATTGTTATGTTGCAAAGCCTTATACATATTTAAAACATATAATTCCCTCCAGTTTCGGGGGATAACAGCCTCTATTATCTTTTTTTTTTTTTTTTTGCAGTGTTTCCTTAGTATCTGCCCACAAAACATAATGATGGGCATGAAACAAAATGATGCAGAGGTCTTCTTGCATCACAAGCATATTTTGAAAAATGAAAACATAACTGTATTTTCACTGGCTAGTATCATTATTAGCTCATCCAAATGAAGAAATGATAGATGCTTTCAGAGAATATATCGCTGCTTATTCATGCATAAGAGTTACCTGGAAAAATAAATCCTGATGACCATTTAAGAGGAGGTTTTACTTTCAACATGTAAGTGCTATATTATTGTGTGATTATTAAAAAAATCACATTTAAAGGCAGCCAGCTGCCAGAGTGAAACCACTGGATTTGGTTTGCTTATGCAATTTACAAAGATTGTTTCTCTGTCTTTTTTGCAGATTTAATTGATCTAGAAAACACCTGTGTTGGCTTCTGTCTAATTTTTTGCTTGGAGTACAATTTCATGTTCAGCAGTGTGTCTCTGTGGCTGAATGACAGAGATGAATATATTTTTTACTGTGTGACTTGGAAGATGCAAGATAGAAAGCTTAGCCCAAGGGGGCTTGAGAAAAGAAAATCCAATGTTAAGCAACCCTACCCATCTGCTCAGCATTAAGGCGTCTCACTGGTGACTCCCTAGAGACTTTATAGGCTGCTTTTCAATCAGAATGACCCTGGTCTACAGTTTTTCAGCCATATCCCTCTAATTGTGGGTGCTGTGAGGAAGGACAACATAAAATGGTTCTGTCAAGTCTGGACTGCAGTTTACACAAGGAGAAGTCCCTGAGGCTTTATTACAGAGTCTTTGTGTGCCTCTGTGGTGGTACTGAGAGGCACAGTGGATGGAAAAGGAATTTATCTTAAAAGCTCTTTTCTTTTAAAGGCAAGTTACAACAGATATCCCAGGTCCTACATTCAAATTAAAAGCACTGTCTCCCATGCTAGCTAACCACAGTGGAATTCATGCAGCGTCAATTCCATTCATAGCACTTAACCAAGATATTAAATTGATGCTGAAAAAAATTAACAAAAAAAAATATTGCTGAAGCTTCAGACTGATGGTTATCCTTCTTTGGTAAGCATGTTTTAATTTTTGTTCTCTTTTCTCCGTCTGCAACTAGAAGACGAAATGCCAAATGGAGGCAAAAATGTTGCTCTTGCCATATTTCTGATTCAGATGTAAGTCATACAAAAATATCTTCAGAATTTGTTCCAAGGAACTAAATCCAGTTACAAGTTACAGTGTTTTAATGAAGTTTCCAGCAATCTGGACATTTGAGAGCTTAGTCATTATCTGAAGCCTATCCGTTTTTTCATCCCTTTGGGTGCAAATCAGGCAAGTAGAGGTAACCTCAAGCAAAACTCACTTATCTGCTACACGGGAGCTGAAAATAAGGGTAACAAAAGGGTTATTCAAAGGATTCAAATTTGTCTTTGATCTTGAACACAGAAGAATACTTCTGAGCTAAAACGCAACTAGTAGCACTCCTATGGATTCATGGACCCCAGTCACTTGCACAGGCTGAACAAAGAGCTTCTTGTTCTTAATGCACAGAAACTTAGACAAAGATATGAAATCTACCTCTCCACAGTCCCTCAGCTGATATAAAATTGCTCATATTTTGTTGTGAAAAGAAGACAGTGCAGAAAGAATTTATATTGGCCAACATAATTAATTGCTCATAAGTGTTACATTTCCATCTCAATACCACTGTCAAGTGGTGGGATTTAAACAAGTCAGATCAAATTAGTCTAAAAGTGAAAATGAAGCTCTATTCCAAAAGGCATGAAATAGGGAGAAAAAAATTATTTTGGCAGTTGCTTGAAAAAATATCTAGTTTTTTTTTCCTGTCATATTATTTTCTGTCTGGCAACATGATGTAGCATATTAAGTAACATGTAGGCAATGCAACAACAGGCCACAAAGTGCCGTGCTATTCTTTCAGTTCTGCACATTTACTTATACATATATATTACAAATATATACAATATATATATATTACATATATAATTCATATATAAAGAGAGAGATAAATGTTTAAGAAGAGACATTTGTTTAGCATTTCCTTTTCAAAGAAAGCAGGATAAATATCACTTTCTTCTAACCAAGTAGAGCTGATTTTCAAACTAACCCCTACAACACAGAAGGGTCCAGACCCAGCCTTCTTGTTAATATCTATTGAGAGGCAGGTGCTAACTGGCGTCCAAGCTGCTAAGTGCATGACAATCAGCAAGTAACAAAATCTCTCTTTGTTTTTGTACCTTTATTTTATTTTCATTATGCTACAATCCCATAATCACAACTCCTAATCTTCACAACTGACAAATGTTGCTTAAGAATTTAACAACGAATATGCCTATAGCACTTCCATGCCAGGCAGCTGTCCCCATGTATGGGTATTAGTGTCATGGCCACATCAACAGATTTAAAAGTGCTGGCAGAGTGCCATCATCACATTTCATCCTTTCCTGTTAGGTCTTTAGATATGTGTGTTGTAGGAGAGAAAGATGTTTTGAAAAAAAGACATCATATCGAAGCAAGCTTTAGGGAACTTCTGTTGAGAGCCTTTCTCCTCCTCCTCAAAATGGGTCATTTTATGTGGTTGCTTTTCTAGATTCTAATCTCTAAGGCTGCAAGCCTGCAAACGCTCACGCATGTGATTAACTCTGACTACCCACATGCATAAAATGCTTGCAGGATGGGGGCTTTAATTTGTTGTGACAATGTCAGGCAGAAAGGAGCTAAGTGGGGATATGTGAGGAGAGCTGTATAACTGAGGCCATCAAGAGCAGGCTGCATTAACCCTGTCCTGGGCAAGACTTCGTAAATGACTGCTGCATCTCCTCAGACCATATTCATGTTATACTGAGCTTCGTTTCAGGAGTTGCCAGAATCGCTCAAAGAAGCTGAAAGGAGAGTACAAGGACCCATCATTCTGTAAAGTTTTATTTGGAGGAAATTCACAATGTTTTTCTACCATTCAACTTGGGATTTACTGTTGTGAAAGTTAAGGCTTTGCTTACTTGTCCAGGATGGCAAGAGAGCAGCACATAAAATGCTTTGTATTCCTGAGAACTAATGTGCACGTAGTGAAAAGTGTACCTCCTGAATTTATGCAACACAGTGCTATGGTCTCTTCCTCCATCCATGATACCCTGTGTCAGGTGCAGCTGCTCCACAGATTGTGGTTACTCCCTAATTATTTGCATGTAGGACACATAATAGGAGAGATGATACTGTGCTGAGTTGCATCCAATACCCAGAGAAGCTCTGCTTTGGGACATTTTCCCTAGCTGCAGTTTGTGCCAAAAAAATTGTAACTTGCCAAAGGAGTATCCTAGTGATGACAAAAGGTACCACATGTAAAATGCAGAATGCATGCACAGGTCCCAGTCAGGGAAATGAGACAATGACATGTTAGAAAAGACAAGATGTGGTACTTGGCAATGTGATTCCGTTTCAGTCATAGTCAGTTTACAAACCAAACCTTCTGCTGAAGTTCTACAGATTTTCATTCCTATGAGATGGTGTTATAAATGTTTGGCAAAGGTTGTGCCTACTGAATACAACAACCTGCATCCTATCCTTCATCTCAAGATAAAGGTAAGAATTGTTCTCATAATCTTAAACAGTTCAGGACAGAATGATTTTTCATTTTAATCACAGTGTAGTAAACTTTGGCAGACAAAATGATGAGCAGAACTTGTAGGAAAATATTGAAATGCCAATGGGAAGTGGAGAGAGGGTGGGCCAAAGCATTTCTTCCCAACTTGTGCTAAAACAAGGGCTGCAAAGATCAGCTTGCTGTTGTAATTTAATCTGAGCAATTTAATAAGAACAAAGAATACAACATTAGAAATATGATTAAAACTAATTTTTCTAATAGAATTTGGATAACATAATGCAAACATTTAAAACTGTAGCAAGTGTTGCCTCTTGTATACCTTTCTGCTCCACTAGACTGCAGGTGCCTGAGGAGATTTTGTCAACATAATGTATTATCAAGTGCCTTACTTTCAGTTTTCAGTTCTGTGAGCAATTCAACAGCTACAAATCAAAACTTCCTATTAAATGATTAATTCACTCAAGAGATCTCTGTCACAAATACAAAAAAAAAGACTTAAGGGATCATCAGGTGTTAAAGTGCAAACACCTGGAAATCAGGTAACGATATTGTTGTGGTCCTAATTCCATAACAATGACCAAGAGTTTGATAAAGCAAGTTCTATAAGCAATAGTATGACTGAAAAGTAGTCTCTCACAGTTTCCTGCAATGTGCTTACATTCTTGCTAAGAGCATTCAAGCTCTGATTGATGATTTTCTTGCTTTCAAAACATCTGACGTAGACTCTCGGAAATCAAAAATTAGGTAACATTGCAGTGCTTCTGCCCAGTGAGAGCACAGGATCATCTGATGGTTTGATTTGATTATTTGATGGGTTGATGGTTGGACTAGATGATCTTAATGGTCTTTTCCAGTCGTAATGATTCTATGATTCTATCTCTCACCACATACTTAAGACACTATTTCATGAAACATGGGGACTTCAATATCTCTAAGCCTTCAATACTGTTAATAAACACTGAAGATATTGGCCCAGATAGGCTAATACTTGGTAGAAGCATATAGGCTCTTATTACATAAGGTACACTTCTTTTGGAATTCTGGCTAGAAATGTATACAACATTAATGTCATTGCTGTTTTTCCATATGCCTAGATGTTTTGAATTTACATCTGTTGACAAGAAACAGAAATTGAAGGAGAATAAATTTCCAAGAAATATTTAAACTGCAGCTAAAGGGATTCAAAATAATTCAGTATGTCTCCTCACAAACTACTGCATTTCAGTGCACACTATAGACATAAGCCTTTTGCGATCTAGTGTACAGTATACCTAAATATGGAATCCCAAGTGTGCCAGTGCATATCTTGTTTATAAATCCAGTATACAGTTTGGTTTAGAGTGTGTCTCAGCATATCTTATTGTGACAAATGGAAAATTTGAACCTCTATATGGTGTTTTTATGGCTTATAGGATTTAAAAGAGTTGAAAAGAGTATGATCCTTTCAAAGTGTTTTGTTTTGTTTTTCCTGACTAGTCATTCAAAAGCTGCCATCATCCAGCCAGGTTACTGAGCATTTCTTTAATCTCTTATTTGGTCTATGGCAGAAGGTTCTATTTCTTCACAGTAAATAAAAGAAGCTTTCTCCTGGACTGGTTCGGTGCTGTTTGACCAGAAGAAGAGCTGCTGTTCTGCTGCAGATTTTGAATGAACAGAATGGGGCAATATCTATACTGGAAACATGCTTTAGGATATTTGCACCCCAATGCAGAGTCTATCATGTAAGCACACTTTCTGAATTTGATTTCTAAAAACCAAAATATTTTTCTGTTTCCATTCTAAAAGATTTCTGCTTCCAATTTTTTTGCTTTATTTCTTCCCCCCCCCCCCCCCCCCTTTATTCTTCAGTTTCTTTTTTTCTACATGTAGAATAATAATAACAGCTTTATAGGGCAATTATTTTCTCAATTTCTTCCCCCCCCCCCCCCCTTTTTTTAATGTTTGATCACAAAACTAGGTTACTTTTCCAAAGACAGGAATATTCAAAGTCAAGCACACAACAGGCTTTGTATATCATGTAATTTAGGATCACGCTACAGGTTCTAAACAAGCTGGAGCATTTACCTCATCCAAAACGGCTCAGATACCATAAGGATGAGAAGAATCAGAGCTGCACTAGTACAGTGCTACCTGAGCTAATTTACCTAACTCTTCCATGACAATTAATTAGGAGATAATAATGTGCTGACATAGCAATTCCACATCCATTACTGGAGTTAGCTCAGACACCTCTGCCAGGTACAGGTGGGGTGTGCACTCTCCAAAAACATTTCTAGAGAATGTTGTAATATTCTGCACTATCTTATGCTTAATTTAAAATTCACCAAAAATCTTAACATGTACTTAAATTCTCATACAAGGTGACCTTTTTTCCTCCTGTATCAGTCTTCTATCCAACAAATACAGAGATGCAAAAAAGACATAGAATCACAGAATTATAGAATCTTGGGATGGTTTGGAGGGACCTTGAAGATCACCTAGTCCCAAAACTGCTGTGGGCAAGGCTGCCACTCACCAGATCGGGCTGCTCACGGCCCCATCCAAGTTGAACACATCCAGGGATGGGGCATCCACTGCAGATTTTGTCACTGCAGGGTCACATGCAAAACCTTTGTCTACCTTCATTGAAGATGTTTGCATCAAAAAGGTTTAGTTCTGTGAGTTATAGATAAACGTTCCAGTCTTAATAGTATCATTACTTCACTTAAAGAAAGAATGCCATTTTTCCTTCAATTTTAAAAGTACTCCCAGCACACTTCGACTTATTTTTTAGACTACATGCCCCAATCTCCATTGAAGAATTTCTCTCTGTAAGCCACAGCACTGTGTATTAATATCTGTGTGACAGAAAATGTCAGAACTGATATCAGGAGTCTGGAGCATGGCAGACATTTCCTACACTTAGTACTACCACTTTTTATCCTCCCCTTAATACCAGTTTTGCCTCTTGGAATAATGTAAGACTTACAATTTGTATCAGAAGTCTTCTTGGATAAGTCTTAATGGGTCAGATTCATGAAACACAGAAATATGCATCCTGAGTGCCACATATGAAAGACTCTCTCCTAAAGATGGTCAGAATCTGAAGTTAACTGCTTCTCTGAAGAACAACTTTCCATAGCCACACCTTGGAGGAAATATTTCCTTTCCTTCCAATCTTTCTGGAACACACTTATTTAAATTTAATTTATACTAAGATGTTAGGTATGTCTTCCTTGCACAATATGTAGACTCAGGACTCAAATGTTAAACATGCTGAACCAAAAGCCAATAAGGCTGCATCTTCACCGTTAATTTCTATACACTTCAAAACATTCCCAGTACTGAGACACTGGCTGAAATTAGCCCATTTCTAGACTTTTAAATTCCCTCGTTACTCCAAATAGAATAATCATGATGATGCCTCTTGGGAACGCTACTCAATCCATGTTACATCCTTTGCCATGCCCAGGAATTGTTTGGCCTAAAGGCCCTGGCTCATATTAGAGGTGTGCCCAAGCCTAATGATCTAACAGTATAAACAATTGAGTTTCAGTGCCCAGGAATGCTGTCTAGCACTTTTTAATTTAGCCGTATAGATGAGTCCAACAATCTGCCAGTGAGAACGCAGACCTCTGAACAGGTGTATTTACCCTGACTGTCTAGAAGGGCTGAGCAGTATCAACAGAGTTCTACAGTGCTGCCACAGAGCTGCTAATTAAACTGTTATTTAAAAGCACTGTAAGTTTCTGTTGTGTAGATAAGATACACTGCTGTCTGGTTTCAAACACCTTACACTGTTTGAAAGGAAATTGCAAAGACACTAGGGCATGATTGGGCCCATGATACTCTGCACATATCTACACACAGATTTTTGTAAATTATTGCGCCAACAGCTTTGCACTGTTTTACCCGACAGAGAAGACATAAATTGTCTTTCTGTAGCAGTTTATGTTAAATATCCTCAATTCCAATTGAAGTCAGGCTCTCTACAGGGGATTATCCATTTGTTGTATTCTGTGATCATACTAGAGTGGAATAGTGACAAAGTAGTCCTGTGGAGACTGTTAAACACTTCATATAGCTGTACTTTATTGCACAGCAGTACAAAGTTAGCAAGATCTAGCTGCGCTGTTTAAAAGGTCCTTTTGCAAGAGCACCATCCAAAAATGTTTGTATAAATATTTCAGTGATCATCCCAGAACTCTTTTTGACCTAAATGTTTGTAGTGAAGATTAATTAAGTTATTCAAACTGCATCCTGTCATTGACAACAACCAGCACTGAATGTTGCCTCAAGAAAGATGTCTGAGAAACCTCATTACAGATAGCATAGGAAAAACATATCCTGTGGGAAGTTTCACTCTGATCTCAGGCAGTTTTCAATTGACTTGCATTCTAAAGCAATCATCTTTATTTCTCACCAGAAAAAAATATAGCATATTTTATGTTTTTTTTGTGAGTGATTGTATTTGTACAAGTGCCAACTGGCTTTTGAATTCTTTCCAAGTCTTGGCCTCACTGCATCTTTCATAAAATAGTTTCCCAGGATGAATATCTTTTTCCTTCTTAACGTATGCTGCAATTTCAGTATCACTGGATTCTCTCCCTATGGTATGTTTTTTGATTAGGAAATAGGACCACACAATTTACTTTCACTCAACTACTGCTATCTCTACCATCTCCCTCTTATTATTTTCTTGCCTAAGTCTTGCCTACTTCTTCCTAACTCTAGAAGGAAACTATTTCAATAATACATTCTTGATAGAATATGTCACATACTCCCTGCAGCTCTGCATCAAGAAGATTTGAAAATAACCACCATTTGCACGGATGTCTCTCCATTTGTAATAATTCAGAAGGTACTTGGAGTTTTGATCCAGGCTGTTGAATTGGCTTTCCTTTGTATAGATACTGCATAATTTTGTATTGGAGTAAAAAGAGATCTCTCTTATTAAAGTTGTTTGCCGAAAAATACTTGGAAGAAATAATATTAATGAACAATCAACAATAATTAAAAGAGAAAATGGCATGAGGAACAGAATGTGTTACCTTGACCACGTGCACATTTAAAGCAATGTCCTTCTTCATGCTCTGAATGTCAATGTGAAGTGGGAAGGAAAAAGAATCCTTTCCCAACAAATTCAGTTATACGTCTGCCTCAAAACAGAAGGAAACCAGTATGCTAGCCCTGCTTTCTTCCTTTTCTTCTCTGCAGGATTGGTGACAGTGAAAGAGAAGGCTGCAAACTTTGCTTGGGTATGAACCTGAAAGGATTTTGCGAACACAGATAAATAATCTCAAAATGCTCCTCCACAAGAGCTATTTTGCAATGTTCCTCTCACAGAACCATAGAGGTTAGAAGGGACTTCTGGAAATCATCTAATCCAACCTCCCTGCTAAAGCAGTTCCTACACGTACCTCTTTGCATGGCTATTTTGGATTATTTCTGCAGGTAGAGAAGATTCTAAATGGCAAGATATTTCCTTTCATTCATCTGTACTAAGAGTATTAAGTGTGTAAGAACTTGCAAAACACAATCACAAATATCTGTTGTCCAGAGAGCATTCTACCAGAGAATTTAACTTGATATGCTTAGATCCAACTTATGAATCTAAGCCTGGTCTGTGAGGCATTAGCTTTAGATCACTTTCATAGCACAGCATAGCTTCTGTGACTACAAAGAAACATCAGCAGTCTAGTTCTCAGAATTAGGCATTAATGAGGATGAGCAGCAGGATCAGAATCTGGTTTTAGGTGAATAATGTTTACAAAGAGCTGGAAAAATGTACATGTGTCCTGGGCAGGGAGCAATACCACAGGAAAGAAGGTCTGAAGCATGTAGAGCCTCTCAGAAACATCTTATATTGACATCTCTATTTAGGTGCCATGGCTATTTATTCTTCTATGAATATTCAAAGAGGCAGATGTCATACTGAAAAAAGTATGCCTCACACAAAGAAGAATGATACCTGCTAGGAGAAAATCTTACATATTTGAAAACAGAAACAAAACAGAAGAGATGATGACACAGTAAGGGTAATTGAAGGGTCCTAATTTTTCTGAGGAGGCTGAAAACACATCCCTTTACATTCTGTCAAGAAGAAATGTCTGGAAAAGCTTATACCCCGTTAGTGAACACAGCTATACAGAGAACTCAAAGGTTTAATACTTATAGTGGTTTATATTCTCCCACCAGGAACGAACTCATGTTTAAAATGTCCTGAGCTCTCCCCATGAAGGGCCTTTTCAACCTTCTTTTTTTGGGGATGTATTTGCAAATTTCAGACTTTCCACAGATAAGTAAATTTTCTGTCATGTTTTGTTTATGTCTTTGCAGGCAGAGAATAAAGAAAACTCCAAACCACCACTGAAAGTTCAAAGATGACAAGTATATAAAAATGGAAGAGACAAGATTATTTCACAGAAGGAAATTGTAACTTTCCATATTTAAAAAGGTTTGGGTGGATTTTATTGTTTAAGAAGGTATGAGGTGTTGACTTGAAACCCAAAGTAGGGGGAGGTTTAATGATACAGAAACAGAGAATGTTTGGAGATTATGATTCATCACACCAGCGTGTGTGTTTTAAATAGATACTTATGTATCTAGATAGATGGCTACCAATTTTCAGCTTTTTAACCTATTTAACTGTTCAAAGTTTTGGCATGAAGGATATGCCAAAACATATGCTCTGAGGTCAAACAGAATCAATGTTATGTATGCATAGAGATCAGTGTGCTTTCATTCCAGTTTGTTCTGTATTTCATAAAATTTCTCCTAACTCCATAGAAATAAATGTCACAACACTTTTTGCCCTCCTCAATGTTACGCATTAAATTATTTCATCATTATAAGCACAAAGACAGCATCATTTTCCTTAGACACGACACTCTTCTGAAAAGGTATAAAACTCATTACATTAAGTCCTTAAGTCCAAGATACAAGGGAGGGTCTTTCTTCAACCTTTATAAATAAGTACTTCAAGCAGATCTCATTAGTTAGGCATTTGAGGGTGAAACTAATGGATGTTCTGGAGTATGGTTAGACTATAACCTCTTCTATGACTACAACTCTAATAGGCACAGTAAGCATGATTAGGCACTGCCAGAAGTATGGAGCTCAAACATACTAGTCACTGAAGAACTTACCCAACACTCTGTTGGGTTTTGCAGCCTGTGCTGGACTCTGTACTACTGATATCCAAGACAATTTATATTAGACTGGATACATCTGCAAGGGAGACCTCAACAACAATAACAGCCTTACAGACAATTCCCAAATTGTCGATATTGCCAACTGCCAAATTTTTCCATAACTACCATTCTGTAGTTGCTGTTATCAGAATTCAAGTGGAATACAGTGCAGCACTACACAAGACACAACGTGGCCTTCAAAACACCTGTGAGGCATGGGAATTACTGATGGAAACGGTCTTTATTATGTTATATGTTATGTTATATCAACAGCGTTTGTTAATGTTATGGCTGGATGGAAGAGAAAGAGGAACTGCACGGATGTGGAAGACAGCCTGCTGCACTAGGTGCTTCTGAAGGACTTTTGACCTTATCAGCCAAAGGTTCTATCTGGATCTGGCGCACTGAAAAGAATTGCTCATGTTAGTAACTTGTAGTATTTTTATTCAAATGAGTATGTTTGTGTTTCCTTTTAGTTAGGTTTTCCTGTCTTTGCCAATAATTCCTTTTAGACAGCAAGGCAAGGAAAACTTTATCAATGAGGGAGCAAGATGTAAAGGCTGGAATATAGAATTGGAAGCATCTCTGGCCCAGAGAAATCACTGCAAATTAGCAATAGTTCCAGGATGCTTGATGTATCAGCCTTTAATCCTGGGAAGAGGGAAAAATGGGTCATCCTTTTCACATTGTTCTGCAGAGAGTAAAATCTGGTGAAATAACATGAGCTTGTTAGTTTCAGTTGATAATTTCTGCCCTTTTCAAAAACTGTCAAATCAGTCGGCTGAGAAATGAAGTGCTAAGGGTACAAGTGAATAATGCAATCAGGGGAAAAATGCTGAAGGATAGTTTTAGACAGTTCAATACACTGAGGAAAAAAAACATGGAGTACTGTTGAGCAGAAGCTAAAGAAAATATGTCCATTCACATACAGTGCTTGAAACATATGAAAGAGAGACCATATGTGTATTATGAGTAAATCACATACTGGATTTAAACTGTTTTTTACAAAAGGAGTTTTTAAAAGCTGATTGTCAAATGTCAATTTAAAAATACAACAAACAACATTAAATAAGCAACTTAGTTGCCCAGCTTTTCATGTAGAGCTGTTAATTTGTACTTCAGACATATGGACCGAATTTATTATTGGACTTCAGATTTGTTATATTGTTTTAAAAACAGTGAGAGGAAGTCTGAAAAACAGACTAGGAAGTGCTAATTATGAGGAAAGGATAAAGAAGCCTTGTAAAACAATCTTGATCACAAGGCAGTAAGATTTCTCTTCCCCTTTAGTAGCATTCCAAAATTATCTGAAATCAGAGGTCAGTGCTATTCCAGAATTTAAAAATAAAGAGATTTACCCATTTGCTTTGGTACTGCTTGCATTCTGGGAACTGACTAGAAGTCAGCTGCACCAACAGTGCCATGCACAGCAGCTCCGTGGCTGGTCTTTGGGTCTGTTCCCACAGCACCAAACAGACCAAACATGGCAGTGCAGAACTGGAGCATAGCAGCCCCAGCCTAGATCACAGTTGCCTACAAGATGCTTCCATTGCTATCTGCTGATAGATGAATTGGCTTAGATTTTTCCCAGCTGTGCTATGGCTTCTACACAGCAAATTTGCAAGGGCTGTTCTGCTGAGATTTTGCCTAGTGTGGTAAACTTGTATCCCAGCCTAGCCAGCTAGGAATTGTGCTCAGCCGTAGCCCTAGGAAGTTCAAGAATCAGATGGCTTCCAGGTCTGGTTTCATTACAAATAAGCAGTGACCAGCCTGTGTTTTTTAAATAAAAGAGTACATGAACTCCTATTTTAGATAATCACATTGTGTTAGCCTAGAGCACAGCAATGAGATGTTCAATTACTTTTGGGGAGAACAAAAAATGCATTAGCATATTTATCATTATACTTTAAAATAAGACTGAATACTCATTAAACATGCATAAAAGAATGTAAATGAAATTAAATCCCCGGAGGCGGTTTTCAAACACAGGACCTCTCCACTTCAACCAAAACCCTTTTGCCATGGTGATCTTTTGAGATTAAATGTACATGTAAATTGGTGTTTTCTCACTGCCTCTGCAAAAAAAAAAAAGCAATTACATTTTCAGAGTAGTTAGTATTTACTTCTCCTTTTACCCCTATTGTCTCCTTTTCATCCCTACCGTCAACAGTTTATGGGCGTTCGGTATCAGAAGTAGTAAGTAAGCTACTCTCTTTTTCTAGTCCAGCTACGTATGTATGGCCTTTGCTAGCACCTTCCTCCCAATACCAATTCCTGAAAACTTAAGGTACTTCCTAGAAAGATAATATTTTTTCCCTCAGTGGTTTTATGATCTATTCTGAAGAATCTGGATTGACTTAAAAAGATCATGTTACTCAGTGCATACTTATCTATGAGTGCCTGTGTTGAGGAGAATACATTAATTGTGATATTTAAAATCATTATTTTTAGAAACAAGATATGAGACTAATATAGAGTATCTACAAAATAGGCTGTTTGCCTTACTTGTCAAATCTGCATTGTTATTATTTATTATGTAAATAGTATCACTGACAGGTAGAGAAGAGCAGATACAGATTAGTTCAGTTTTCTCTTGATTTCAGCCATCACAGCAATCTCACAGTCTTACATAACAAATTCATAAGGTACAGGTCCAAGCCCCCAGCCTTCCCCAAAACAGCAATCTTTCTTACTAAATCCCCGTAAGTATGCCAAACTCACACTAAAATTATGATTGTTTATACATAGTAAGAGTATTATATTCTTGTATCTGCTGTGGCCTTCTCTAGGAGTTTGACTGGAAAAAGACTGACTGAAGTCTGAGAAAGATTTTGCAGTTTGGACTTGAGTCAGGAATGAATATTGAGAGGTAAGCCTAGCCTTTGGAATGCCTTCTCTTTAAATTATTTCCCCATTTCTATGGCATAAGCATAGAAATAATCACAGTATCAAGTATGACAAATAGAAAATGATCTTTTCTCTTTGAAGAACTTACATCAGAATAAGGGGTTGGTTCACCCACTATTACTAAATAAGAAATCAGAAATGGTCTTCCATTTGATAAAGTATAATGTTCATTTGAATTGCAACTATAGCTACAGAAAGATGCAGAAGATGACAGCAGTAAATAGGTCAGAGTGGAAAAGTACCTCATTGGTGCTGCTGTGGGAAAGGATTATCTCAGTGTGACATCCCTCATTATTCATGCTGATGGAAGTTTGGCATAGGGGAACTGTTAAATGACTAAATCTGCTTTAAAAACCTGATGTACAACATGAAATGGCTTACATCTTCCTAAGGAATAACTGTTCTTCAGGAAAACAAATGAAAGAAAAAGATGTTGTAGGAAGAAAATAATAAGCATACATAAAGCATTACTTTTGTAGAATTTTAATTTATATGAAATGGCAACTCCAAAAGGTTCAAGCTGCTCAATAACAGATGCATAAACTGGACAGAACATCAAAATAAGCTGTATTGGAAACTGCAGTCATCAAAACAAGTCCAAAGAAGGCTAAAGGTGACAAGTCTGAAAACAGTTTAAAGTTTAATTACTGTCCACTGAAGTTACTTGCTTACTACAAGTGGAATCTAGAGTCCTAGGTTAAGCATGAGGACGAGGCACCTCCAAAAACATCTGTCAAATACAGCACTGAAGATATCCAAAAATCGCCAACAAGAAACAGAGAGGAAAAGGATAGGTGTTAAACTTCTGAAGGGCTTGGACAGTTTTTTTCCCAATTTGTAAAGACGTGGTTCTGGATTTTTTTTTAAAGGTAAGAAGATCTGAAATACCACCTCACAGTAGAAGCCTACAGCAGCATTTCTCCCCCAAGCCCACCAGCAGCTTCCCTCTCCATGCCAGGAACTCAGTGAGCCAAGAAAGACCAGATTCTGTCAGATATCGGATATCCACCAAAGCTACATCTATTTCAAGTTTCTCTTCTGAATTGATCAGATGACTTTGTGCCCACTGAGGGAAGACTTACCTTCTCCTTCTAAGAGCAATTCTATCCTTCACTGTCAGAAAGAACTGTAAGATATAGTAGCATGGATTAGATAAACTGTTACTTCTATAAACCAGCCAAACTTCAGAAAAATTCTGTAGCTCAGTGGACCATGGTCCACCAGCCCAGCTTGTGTACAGTCCTACACAGTTAAGAATCACTCAGCAAGCTATAATTAGGGAAAGCTGAAAAATAATGGCAAAGAACAGAGAAAAATATTTCTTTCCTGTTAGAGGGATAACATGTATGTTACATTATGTGACAGGCAGGAAGTAGAAGAAACCATGTAGGCCAGTGTCCAGGAACTCTGATGCTGGTAGGGGTTTTTACGCTTCAGCATGGAACAATGTCCCTGTTCAACATACTGGGATAGGGCAACATGGATTTACCAATGGTAAATCATGCATGACTGGCTTGATAGTCATCCTTTTAGAAAAGAATGAAGGAAAAGTAGTGGATGTTGTTGACTTTGACCTTGGCAAGACTTTTGGTGTGATATTCCACAGCACATTTGCAGACAAATTAAGGAAAAGAGTTTTGGATAGGTAGGCTGCAAGGCAGCTGAAATCTGCCTGGTAGGCGGAGTTTTACCATTGCTGTTGTTTACCACTGAGATTAAAACTGATAGATACAAGCAGCATTCCTTCACGTTGATATGGGGGCTAACGTTGTTTAACATTTTCATAAAGAACAAAGACACTGGGAGGAGATGCACTGTCTGGGAGTTCATGGATGTCATTAGATTAGATCACAGCTCAATCCACAAGGAGAAGTGGAATCTGGCTGCCATCTTACTCTATGTAAACGACTGTTATAGAGAAAATAGAGACAGACCATTCTGAATATATGTACCAAATGCCAAACCAGACAGCTATGGATATATACCGCAAAATGACAAGTATGTGACAAGTTGAATTGTCGTTGTATGCAAGGAAAAAATATTATTCACAGTGAGTGCTGTTAGCACTGCACTTAGTTGCTCAAGCAAGTTGTGGGATCTCCATCCTTGGAGAGTTTCAGAACTGGGCTGGAAGAGGTCCTGAGCTAATCAGTCTGCTTGTTAATTTAGTTCTGCCTACAGATGCTCTACAGAAGTCTCTGCCATTCTAAATTTTCCTATAACTCTATTCCCACCTTCTTCAGACCTGCATGTGTGACAGAGGCATGCACAGATGAGTCTTATTCCTGAAGTGGAATGGTACTTCCCATAATAAAGTTTGTGTTTTACCAGTTTACAATGAAAAAAAAACATTTTGAAAAGCACAAGTAGCTTTCAAAGAATCTGGAATGCCCATGCAATAATAAAGCTTGTTATCTCATAGAACAGAAATACATATACTTGGAAAAATATTTATTTCTGGGTTGGCAATAAAGAGAGAGACTTATCTTATAAAAGTAAATTAATTGTATAAAACAAATACATAAAAATCAGTACACTGTTCTCACACTTCAGACTTCACCCAAGTATTTATATAGACTAGAAAAACACCAACTGGTTCATGGTATTACCAATTACGTTGTTGATGGATTCTGGTATGGTGCAGGACAGTTTTACTTTCCCACCCATGAATCAAAGATAGATTTGCATTTAAACAACATAGATTAATTTCTGCTCATCCTTTGAAAGTACTTCAAGAAGCCCTGTTAAAGCTCATGTCAAGAGGTTTCTTCACCAGTATACTTCACCAGTGTTACCTAAAGGAAATTTACTTGGTATTGTCATGTGAACCAACTTCTTATGCCAGGCCAGTGCTCCAGAAGGACATCGCAGAGTGGTTCATGATTTTCACAAGTTTGATGTGTTTTTGTGTGAACTTAAAGGAAATTTCTGAAGAGCCTGAATACGTTAAAATATCAAGTAAAGAACAACTTATGAGTGATCTAAAAGTAAAGTCCCATAAAACTGTTCAGGTGTGAACAAATGATATTCACTGAATTCCTACTGAAATCCCCTTGATCATTTAAAGTTTGCATGAGAATAAAATTTGTGTTGCAACATAATTTTCCAGATAAATAGACTTTATCAGATCTCAAGTCTAACAACACTTCTTTACACTAGTAATACCATATATTTGCCTATGCTGAGGAAAAAAAATTGCGTGCTCCTAATGATTACTTTTCTACATAGAGGAAAAAAAAAGAAAAAAAAAGTATTCTGTGGTCACTTTTATGCCAAATAACAATATTTGAGGATCTATTCCCAGTAGGAGAAATTCTCTCCAGTTAGACAAGTAAGAGTTAATAGTATCTGTGTGTACAAATATTCTGTGGAAATTCTTGCCATGTCCTCACAATACCTGCACAGAAGGGCAAGATCTTAGACGATTTCCACAAGAGGGTTGGGAAGTGAAGTTATAAGGCATGGCACACATGGCATGCCTCCCCAACCTCACAGGGGGATGTGTTGTGCTCCTTTTTAGCCATATCTGAAATCTACTCAATATTTGCCAGAATCTTATCAGTTAGTTTTAAACTTCCTCAACTCTTTTTCACTAATATACTACTACAGCTTGGTTCCTTGTGCCAACTGGCTCCATTGCTAAACTCTAACCTTTGAATTATCTGCTTGAGTATCAAAAAAGAGAGGGCTTGTGCTGACCTGTAAAGTACTCACATTTATTTGGATGATCCTATATAACATACAAACAAACACAACAGCAACAACACAACAGAAAAACCCAAACAAACAAAAAACAACTCTGAACACAATATGAAGGAAAAGTGAGGGTACTTGTACTCCTACATGAGAGAGCATTTTATACAAGGCATCTTTTTTTTTTTTCTGTAAGAATTCTTTACTATCCCTCCATATGAACTTCCCAGAATTATCTATAAAGGATACAAAAAGGTCACAGAACTTCCATTGTGCAAGAACCAGCCACACCAACACAATCAAACTTCACAACCTCAGAGAAAGGTGACAGAATTTAACTCTTCAGTTTAACCTGACCATAGATTATCAGTATACTGTTTGTGGGTTTTATTTATTTATTTGTATTTTTCCCAGATATAATCTAGTCCTAGATGGATAGGACATTTTATTTTTCAGCACAAAATTAATTCTCTTTCATGGGATAGGATAAATAAATTGCATTTATTTTGTGTGAGAGAAAAAAATAAGAGTGTCTAAGAGGATTTTATTGTCATCCATTTCAACATCAAATTAATTTAGGAAATAGGGTAGAGGTGTAAGCCACAAAAAGCTAATGGGAAATATTTAACATGTAAAAGCTAATGAGTTTACTAACTGAGTAGCTGCAGATAAGCTGAATAACGTGTTATGAGAAGTGTTAAATTATCTGGTAGCAAAATAACAACATTCACAGATTTTCGAAAGAGAATAATGAATTAGGGCATCTCAATCTTTTTTAATGAGGTTTCTTACTGGAACCAGCAACCCTCACCCATTCCCTGAGAAATGCATCTTTATTTAGCCTGGATCAAGTGTGAACTGCTTACCTGCAGGAGTTCTAGAATTCAGCTATGATTCGAGTAGCATCACTTTTTCTGTGATTAATGAGGTATCATTCACCATATAATTTTATATTCTGCCACATAAAGTGTTTATAAACCACATTTAATAAGGATTGTTTAACTTGTGATATGCATTAACTGTGATTTTGTTCTACTTCTAATACTAGCACACTAGTGAAATTAATAAGGTGGCAGGGTAAGCAAACAAATCTACTGTTTTCTGAGGAATTCCAGCAAGGTCAGACGAAGGGAAAGGCAAAGGCATGCACATTCACACACAAGTGTGTTATCTCTTTGTAGGCAAGCTACAAAGACTAAAGAATAAACCACCACAGCAAGAATCAATTGATATGGAGAGGAAAGCAGCTGATAAAGAAACTCAGGAAATCTTATCTGTCAGGTTGTCTCACATAGTAAGAGGACTACATATAAAATGATTTGGTCTCACTTAGCATATTAAAAACAAACAAAAAACTGTGAGACAGCTTTCATAATGCTTTTAAGATCAACACACTGTTTTTCGTGGTGTTTTGTATCCCACATTTCCCTGGCTAATGGGCAGCAGGCTGATGCAGCGTAATTATAATTCCCATGAAATAAATGCACAGTCAGTTCACTGTGTGAGTACAGTATATGTTTGTTCCTACTGACTCACACTTGACACTTGTACACTTGTATATTTTTAGCAGCTTTGACATAATAAGACAATTTCTCTTTAAACCAACTTTGAGTTACATGAATAAGATAACATTCCTTTGTAGGAAAATGAGAAAAGAACATGCAGAGAGACTAACTTCTGTCTAATTTGTGCTTTGGTGTCGGAAAGAGCAAAATATTCTAGGAGGCTTTGAAGAAAGGAACCAACATGGAATGGAAAGTAGGACCTATCCAGAGTTTAGTTCTGAATCTGAATTTGTATTATCAGGCAAAACTTCTTACCGGGAATTCTGGACAACTACTGTCTATGTGCCTTTGGAAGCTCTCCACATCAGCTTTTCATCCTCAAAAAGAAAGAGGCAAAATTAGGAGGACTGGTAAAAGCTCTGAAGATTTATGAAATTCATCAAATACAAACAGCTACCTCCACTTTCCTTAGCCCACAACAGGCAAGTATTATGCTCCACTGGAGGTGACAGATTTTCCATTACTGAGGGTCACAGCTCCAACCACAAGTATCGTGCTCAGAAATCAGTCTTTCACAAAACAGTCTGGAGTCCTTGCTCCAGAGCTCGCTCACTGCAAATTCAAGCCATGCAAATGGAGGGATGGGGGACATTCTTCAAAATGCTCCCAGGTAGAAAGCATGAAGGGAAATTCACACTTCAGAAGACATGTTTAGAGTTTACTCATTTGTAGCAAACATTAACACCACCTGAAAACACTCTAGACCTAGAACTGGAGATCTCAGCATTAGTGGTGATCAGGAAGTTTATACAGATGAGCACAATAGATGCGACCACCACAGCCTATTTTCCTGTCAGCCTGAATGTAAGCCAGCTCCATGGAGCTGTTGGAGCAGGTCCATAGGAGGGCCATAAATATGATCAGAGGGCCGGAACACCTCCCCTTGAAGACAGTCTGAGGGATCTGGGCTTATTCATCTTGGAGAAGGGAAGGCTTCAGAGGGACCTCATTGCAGCCTTCCACAGTGCTTAAAGGCAGCTTACAAACAGGTGGAAGACTGACTTTCTACACAGACAGATAGGACAAGGAGGAATAGTTTTAGACTAAAAAGGGGTGAGATTTAGATTAGATGTTAGGAGAGAATTTTTTACTCGGAGCGTGGTGATACACTGGCACAGACTGCTGAGAGAAGCTGTGGGTGTTCCATCCCTGGGGGTATCAAGGCCAGGCTGGATGCACCCTGGGCAGCCTGAGCTGGTGGGTGGCAGCCCTGCCCATGGCAGGAGAATTAGAATAAGATGATCTTCAAAGTCTCTTCCAACACAAGCCATTCTGTAATTCTGTGATTCCATCCAAAGGACATATATAAATACCACACCCAAGGTGTCTTTTCTCAGGGTGTATTTGGGATAACAGCTGCAAGGACCTGAGGTTCTTGCTTCTGACTAGCTTGGAGCACTACAAGAGAGAGCTCTGGTCAGTCTGCTTCTGCCTATTGAGACATTTTCTCAAAAGTAATGTCTCTGATCTTACTTGTGCTTCTTATTTAGGTTAATGGCCCATTGATCTAAGCAGTAACAGATAAAGTCATATCACCACTTTGCAATGTCCTGTTACCCCTGATTTACCAATGCCAACCATCTTTGTGATCATGTTCCAGCAGCTTTTCTCCACATCATACCCTCTACACAGAATACCTGTCCTGAGTTACTCTGCAAGTTCATTGTCCTGAATTCTCCTAAGTCCATCCCTCAGACACTCTCCTTTCACAACACCTTAGTAACATTAGCCAAAAAGGACATACACTCTAATTAGAATAAAAAAAAAACAAAACAAACAACCCCCCTTAACTGCATTATACTGAGCACCATCCCTTGCCAAGTGACCATATAATCTTATTGTTGTTTGTCCTGTCATTCCTTACTGCCTTATTACTCAACAATTATTCTATGTCTATAATTAGTACACAGCGCTGCAACAGAAGATACTAACTCAGCTCCTTGGGCTTGTCTGAACACTTCCTGAAATCAGGAGGATCTTGCAGAGGACAGCAGCCATTGCTGGCAACTGCTTGGCAAGTTCCTCAGGAGAAAGGATCTCGAGTCCTTCCTCTTCAGAAAGACACTTAGCCGTTTCTAGAAATCATTAGCACTAATCGCAATCCAAAAGACTGGTTATCTCTAGCCTTTATGTAATGTCAGCTCTGGCAACAACTACAGCTTCCCTTTCTCACTGCAAAAGTTCTTGTATCGGTGGAATTACTAATGTCCCAGCTGAGCATCTCTTTCCACAATAAGTATCTAAGGCAATAAGGAATGTATATTCTATCTAAGTTTCTATCTTTATTCTATCTGTATTCTGTCTATAATTCATATTATAGAATGATTTCTACATTCCTTCATTTTGGGGGAAGCATTAATTATGGGCAAAGTAAGAGTTTACTTTCTAAAATGTGGCCAATCAGTCAAATTCAGCCAAAATCAAAACAAAGAAATAAACAAACGCTAAGCAAACAAACAACAAACAACAACTTTGTGTTTGTTTTTAGCTCAATTTGGAAAAGAATAAGAAGCCAAAGCTGCATTGCAATTTGCTGTGTGGTATCCAAAATGCTGAAGGTTTTCTAAATTCAACTTAAAAACACATTCTGGATTTACTCACTCCTAGATAATACTAGGTATAGTCATCTTATTTGTTCTTTATGCTTAATATAATCTTACTTAGAGAGCATTCTTGAAAGCATGTGAATTAAAAGCTTCATGGTTATTTTATATCTGTTCATTAGTAGAAAACACTGAAGAACAGATCTCTCTAGTGAAATTAGAAATCTTTTTATAAACATTCTTAGAATTAAAGATATGAAAATGCTCTGTCTTTGCACTATCAAAGGGAGAATTACTTTAATGAAATTTCAGAAAGTCCTTGAAGTGGCAGAGGATACACTGATTACTTTTTGTTCCATTTTCTAGTTTAGTAGAGTTCAGGCTGGTTAAATAAAAAATATTATTTATAAATTTCTGCTATTGGCTGTAATTACAACTCCAGTGTCAAATATCCAGCCTTATGAAATGTCAGAATGGACCTTACTAGTAAATCAGTCAATGCAATTACAGTATCATCTGTTGTTTTTCCAAGACTGTTTTCTGTAAGTCCTCAGCATAAACTCAGTGTTTGAGTAATGAATTTGTGTAGAAAAGGCCATGGCTTCTTACAGAATTCCCTTCAGGGGTCTGTATTATTTTTCCACCTGCAAAAGCAAGGTCACCACTAGTTGCCAAGTTCCTCATTATCCAAGTTCCTACATGGAGAAACCAGTACCTGATCAAGAGAAATACTGAGCATGAGGAGGAGCAACTGATGTCAACAAGAGCTTTGACCATTTGAGAAACACTGGTGACAGAGATCTCAAAATAGTAATCAAATATCCTTTGAGCTCCGTTTTACTTTTGTAAAGCTGATATACTAGCCCCACTCATCTGACAGGATGGTTCTACATAGAAATATATTAGTATTCTGGAAGAATTCGTGAAGCAGAAGCCCTGCAGAAGAGCCGCCAAGTACTAAACAGATTCCCACAGGGACAATCACTACTTGAGGTACAAATCAGGTGTGGACAATAATCAAGAAGGGGAACCAAACTGAGTAAGAGAGCCAATGACATGGAAAATTCTTATTTGGGGTGAGGCTCCTGTTTCATGCTGCAGATTTGTTTCACTTTTTAGGTAACTGTATTTCCAGCTTCCACACACCTCTCTGAAATCTACTTGTCCCATACACTCTGCTTCTGTTCGTCTGTTCCAAAAGTTTCAGACTATCTGAGTTCTGTATGTCAAACTTGTGATCTTTAGATACAGAGGAAACATGAAGGCTCCTGCTTCCTGCTATATTAGCTGTTGCTAGTATTTAGTTTAGCTAATGTGTTTTCTGCCCCCCATATTTCTCCAATTACACAAATGTTGCATGATGCAAGGAGAGATAGTAACTAGTAAAATCAAGAGACAAGAGGTTTACAGTTGCCTTCCTTTTTCACCTCACTTTTCTCATAGAAAGATGGATTGTTACAACTATTTTCTACTGTGCCTCTAAATCTGAAACTACTTGAATGGGGAAACCTGAGGTAGAAGAAATAATCTATTAAGACACTAATTTCACGTCATATATCAATTAGAAAACAGAAGTTATATACTTTGTTTGTCATTTATATAGATGATGCACAACTAAATGGAAACTGCAACAACCAGGAAGTTGGAAAGCAAAGTATAGCAAAATATTTGGAGATGGGAAGTTCTTTGTATTGTTAGCAGCAGTACAAGATAGCTGCAGCATAAGAAAGCCACAGATCTCCATCACTGCTGAAAGCTAAGGTTTAGAATGTCAAGTGTTTAGTTCCAAAAAGGTCACCCAAATCTGACATGTTTCAAGGCAACAACTGCCTTGTGTACCCTTGGCCACCAACCCAACATAGTCCCTGTCCCAGCTTGATGGAAACAGGGTGATTTAGTTGCCTTACCTGTTGGTTAGTCATTAGCCTTCCCTCTGAAGACTTCCAGCAAGGATACCAATTAGTGCAAATGGCTTGTAATTAGCAGTGATGTTTTTTGTAATGTGGATACCTGCTCAGTATGAGCAGGAATAAGCCACCAACTCACTTCACATGGTCCACAGGCAACTGTCAGGAGGTAAAGATTTGCAGTTAATAAAGGCCCATGCAAGAATGAAACCAGTGACTCAGAGGAGCAACACATTGTCTTGCAATACTGGTCCCCAAAGCTACCACCTCTAATCTAACTGGATCATTCTTAATCCTTTGTTTTACTGAGAATGTGAACGTTTTCTAAGCACTCACTTTAAACGTTCTCTGCCACACATACTATACGTAATAAGCGTGCTGCCCCAGGCCTCCTGACATAGCACCTTCTCCTTCAGGCAGAGGAGAATTTACTCTCCCTGTTTGCATCCCACTTTACACCAGTCTCCTTCTGCCATGCCCCACTGGCACCTCGCTTGCATCTCCTGCCTTTATTCTCTCATTGCTAGTCCTCTGCTTGACCCACTTTAGAGCTGCTCTCCAGCTTTCTTGGCAGCAGAGGTACAAAGGCTACTAGTAAATAAGTTCAAATATTTTCCTTCTGCTCTCAGCTCCTCTTAATGGGGAAAGGCTCTAATTTTTCTGGGATTTTGAACTTTTGCACTCAACCCTTCCTTTTTCTTGATTTCTTTTGCTATCTTTTCCCTAGTCACATCACCTTCTTTTCTCTGTATTTCATCCCCAGTTCATGGCTGCTTTTATCACCAGAATGGTGTGCCAGCTGCCTCTTCTGTCATTTCCAGCCTCCTCAGAGTGCAGTCTCTAACAGCTTTCTTCAACACAAATTCATGAGATGACATTCAAGTTCACTGCCTTGCTCCAAACATGAGCTCTCACTTGCTCCTTCTTCCCTTTTACCGTAAAAGTAATGGATCAATTTAATTTCCTCTATAGCTTTTTAAAAAATATTATTTTCACTTCCAAAAAACAAAAACAGTTCTTCTCCCCCTTTCCAGTTGTCCTATGGGCTTCATGTGGGGCTGAGGTGGCTGAAAGTGTGCCTTCCCCCTCAGGGTCAACTGTGAGGCCTCCTTAGAGCCTGCCCAGCTCTGCTGTGAGACCCCACCTCCCCTAGGCATCTCTGGGCCTGCACTTCACTGCCTCCTCCTGCTCTGCCTCCTCAGCTCTCCATTTCCTTCACAACATATTTGTGCTGGGAGAGGATTCAAAACATGCACCTCCCTGGCTTCCCCAGCCAGCCCTCTCCCATGTTTCCTTCCCAGAGCTCCCTCCACTGACACATGGTCCTCCAACAACTTCCCTTCCTCCTAATGGTACAAGTTCCTCCACCTTTTCCAGAGCCCTTCTGAAAACTTAAATGTTCCTACATATCATCCATGCCCTGACTCACCTTCTTGAGCCAACCTTCTAATTATTTGTAATTAGCAATAACAAGAAGGAACTGGCATGTTGGGAAAGACGATCAGATGTGAAGATGAGAAGCTCAGTATAAATGCTTAGAGAGTCAGAAAAAGCATCATGTAACTATACTGTATGCTCTCTGCATGCGTTTGCCTTTCCACAACCACTTTTTAACAGCACCTCACTCTGTGTCATATTGTGAGATGTTTCACCTCCATGCTAAGTAGAGACCATCCACTTCTTTTCTATAGGTACTCAGCACTAACGGAGTTTGGTTCATCTGAAAATCAGGTCAGCTTTCTTCACTTGTGAAGTGAAACTTCATATAAAACTGTTGCAGCCTGTGCTAATATATAACAAAAGGAATTTAAATTAGCATGAGTTTGTCTCAACTGCCTTGTACTAAAAAGTCCAGCCTTTCCTGTTCTATCCATTTGTTGTACCTCTCATGCATTTTTCACAGCAGCTATCCACAACTTAATGTGATGGCAGTTATGAGAAGCTGGCCTTGAAGAGGATAAGCAAATTGCTTTTTTTTTTTTCCTTAGAAGATGAAACTTGCTTTGATGGCACAACCTTGCTTCCTTTCTTCTGTTCTCCTTGACTATCCTCATCTGCCATAGCCTACTTTATCAAGTACTATACTTCTTCCCTTCCACTCCTATCAGAAGCAGTAGTCTTCATCCGTTACAGCCAGAAGTGCTAACATCCAAGTTCAAATCTCATTTTTATTTATTTTACAAGTCTTACAATATATTAGATACACTGCAGTCAAAGGTCACTTATAAAAGAGAGAAGTAGGGGAGGAAGGAGTGTGGAACATACATACACACATTTCTCTCCAGTTTTACTTCTTTGTGACATGTTAGAATAGAAGCCCTTGAGAGAACTGGGAGTTTGAAAGATTTATTTGCTTCTTCACATTTTATTTTTGAAATGATAGCAACATCAAGTCTCAGTAACCCTGGTTCTGAAGGTTCTGTCTTGAGAGACAAAGACTGTGGCTTTCTTAGTTCTCAGCTACAAGTAGTTCTGCTTGTGTTTGTGTCTGCATTGGGGACAGTCTCCAGGAATTGCATTTCTTCCAAAAATCTGTTAATAGTTAGCACTGCAAAGGTGTTAAGAGAAGTGTATAAATAAATAAAAATTCAACCATCTTAAATGGACATTTGAAAATCCATTCCTCTCTGAAGTGCTCAGCTCCCAGTAAATATTATAATCACATAATCTAGTCTTTAGAAGAGAGGAAGAAGAAAGCTGCCAGTCCCTCTACATAACCCCCACCACTTTTTCCCTCCAGTGAATTCAAATACATAAACCTCCTTCCAGCTTTTCAATGTCTTAATTTATACTACGTAAGAAAAAAATGAAAAAAAAATGGAAAAAATGAAAAAAATAAAGGCTATTTATGGCTACAAGTCATAACTTAGAGTTTCTGTTTTAAAGATGAGAAAATTCCATGTGTTGAATTTTCTTGAATTGTCATTTTACACATTAACTTGATTCGAATGCTTGTGTCTGTGAAATCAGCATTTGAAACATGAGTGGGAGCAGCTGAGGTCTTCCGGAGTCTGTGTTACAATTGAAAAGTGACCTCAGAGTTCCTTTTATTTATATTGATAATAGTGTTGATATGGTGGTCATTTAATGTGAAATACTGCTAACTGAGTCTGTCAGAAGAATGGTCCACAGGAAAGACATCCAAAATGACTGGGTTCTAAATGTGATATTAGAATGACTGCAGAACTTTGGAGTCATCTTTGTCTGAGATGTGCATAGCTGTGTGATACATCAGCCCTAAATATCTTCAACACAGGTAAATAAATTATTTTATGTTCATTCTTCAGAGAAGAACTCTGAGAAAAAGAACAGAAAAAAAGAGGGATGGTGAAGAGAGGTGTCCAAGAAAGGAAAAAGGATTAACTGAGATCTCTAGTAATAGTAGTAGTAATTCTTTAAATATTCTGTGGACCAAGGCTCAACTTAATTCTTAAATGGAAATGGTTGAATAAAAAGGAATTTCAATCTGAGCTATCTATTCCTTCAATGTCCACAGTCAGATTACAAGTACTCCTCTGAACAAAACGTAATAAGTCAGGAAAAAGATGGGGTCTTCTCTGGTGGGAAGGATAGAGGTTGTGCTGAGATCATTGGGAAGGGCTAGAGAGGAGAAAGGGAGCACCTTGTGTGCCTGGGGCTCTGGATCAGAGCAGCTTGGACTGACTACCAGCTGCCTCTACTTTCTATCCACCTCTGCCTACAATTCTCCGTATATGAAAGGACACCCACACACTCACCTACAGAACACCATTGTTCCACCTTCTCCTTTAACTGCCTTTGAGATTATCAATGGAAAATAAGCAGTGACTTTCATGAATCATTCAAGATAAGCAAGGGAGGCAGACCATGGGTTAGTCCTCATCCCTGGCTTGCCTCAAGAGAAGACAAAGTGCTGAGGAGTTCATTCAGCCGAAGTCCTTTGTGGAGGTGACTATAAAGAACCTTACTGCAATTTAAGTTCCAAAGAAAAAGTGTTTAGTAACTCATTACCTGGGCCAGTTTCGTATCAATAATACATGTGTTCAAGGTACTGTTGATTTCATTAACACTTTTGTCATAGAATCACAGAAGCATCCAATCACTGAATCATAGAATCATCCTACAATCACAGAATGTTTTGGATTGAAAAGGACCTTAAAGCCCACCCAGTTCTAACCCTACTGTCATGGGCAGAGACACCACCAATCAGATCAGGCTGCCCCGGGGCCCCATCCAACCTGGCCTTGAATGCCTTCAGGGATGGGGAACCCACAACATCCTTGGGCAACCATTGCCATCACACCAGATTTAGGTGTCTCTTTATATAATACGCAAGAAAGAACAGTAAATAGTCAATCTGGATAATACTTTACTCCTGTTTGAAATACACAAACATAATAATAGAGACAGTGTAAAATGTTTTCGTCCTCCTGATTACACGGCTGAGAAAAAAACATGAAACAGTTTAAACTTAGCCTAATTCTATATCATATAGCAGAATCTTTCCAATAAATTTTGCTTCCATGCTGAAGCTAATTTACACAGATAAATCTCAGAGGCTTATTATATGCAAATTTCCAAAAACTGATGAACCACGGCATTCATTTCCAACACTTTATGTATATGCAGAGTTTAACTTCTTCCTTCAAATGCTATGCTCTAACATTGTGGCAATTCAGTCAAAGACTATTTATGCTAATATGGCATAAGGAGTTTAAAAACAGGCAAAAAAAAAAACCCACCAAATAAAAAATCTACAACAGCTTTAATAATTATCTTTAAGAATCTACAAATTGTTTTTAGAAAATTCACATTTGAATTTGATCAGTCGGGAAATTGTTATGGATAGACAGTTAAAGGATTACTTTCCAATCTGATTGTTTTCAGAAATAATGAAATTAGTTTAAAGAGACTGAATCTTTTTTATTGATTCATAACTAGCCTGGGCAATATATGGAAGTTTGTTGTATATTGCAGAATAACATGTAATGCAAGAAGTATTTTTTTTTCTTGTATACTGTGTATGAAGTAAATTCATGAAATGGAATAATTTCAGAACACCTTAAATGAATTACAGAATGACCCAGAACACTTGAAACACTAGTATCATCACTGGGTACTGCATTATTATTTTGAAGATAAACTGTTGGAATTGTTTCCTTGATTCGTTTGCTGGGCAGATTACCACACTGGGCTATGCAAGTGTTCATGTATATTTGCAAAAAAAGTATTTTAAGATTTGATACATATGTTTTGATTGAAATACAAAAGAGTATTTGTTTTTTGTGACAATGTTATTTCCTGGGTCCACCACTCAGACTAGGGAAACCTATGTGTCAACTTTCACCCTTAATCACCACATTTTCCTTCAAATATATATGCTTCCAAAATAAATGCTCAAGCTATGCTTGCTCTTGTTTTCAGTAGAAAAATTAGAATTACTGCCTAACAAGTGTAAAATCCACAACATATGATTTTCTTTCAGGAGAACCTAAGACACTTATTATATTGAGGAGTGGAAAAGTATGTTTCTAATATTTATTTTTTCAAATGCAGAATTACAACAGGGATTTTGTGACTGAGTAAAGGAGGTCAATTAGTGCACTACAGTGTCTTATTTAAGACTTGATCCACCCTGGGAAAGAATTTCAGAACCTTTGTTCTAGATACAAGTTCTTATGTTACAAGTTCTAAAGCAGGCACGAGGGCAAAGGCAGTGTACTTAAAAATGGGTATTTCATAGAATGGCCTGGGTTGAAAAGGACCTCAAAGATCATCGAGTTTCAGCCCCCCTGCTGAGTGCAGGGTTGCCAACCACTAGACCAGGCTGACCAGAGCCACATCCAGCTTGGCCTTGAATGCCTCCAGGGACGAGTATTTTTCCTTACTCTGATCCAAAAGCCTCCTTTATTTGGCAATATGAAAGTTAAAAGTGAGGTAAGGATATAGAAAACTAATCAGAAAGACACAGAAGGGTTTAGAAAACACCAAGGATCCTGGTACTATGTGTGTACGGCACACAGACAACTGATTGACTTAGCTGTATTGAGTGAAGTGCGTTACAGCTCTCCACAACCGATTAGTATTCTACAATAGGATTTGGGTCTTTCACACCTGCTTTTAATTATCCTGTGCATGAAATCTGTTTACTTGCTTACAGGAGCCTGAATTTCAGCCACACAGGAAAATAATTTTGATATTCAAAATTATTGCAATTGAAGTAAAACTTCATAATTTCTCCAAAAAAAACCACATTCAAAAAGTATTTTTTTTTCTATTTGAATAAATAAGCATTATAGAAAAAGTAATTTTTATGTTTCAAATTGTGCGCTGGTGTCATAAACAAAAAGTGAGGTCTTCCTTTGTAAGAAGAAAGGGCTCAATAGGGACTGCATGTGTGCAGCACAATGAAGTAAGACATGGCCTCCCAGGAAGAAAATTAATCATTGTCCCTCGAAAAAAGCAGATAGATGGGAAACTGAATTCTGCTCACTATAGCAAGTCCATATTTAACTTCACTGAAATGCCTAGAGTTGCATTAACGAATCCATTTGAAGAACTCCATTAGGTCTTCCTGTCTAGAGTTGAGAAGCAAATAAATAATACCTAATGCATAGTATTCAATATAGGAGAAACACTCACTTTTACATATGCTTGCTGCAAGATGAAGGAAGTCAGTGATATAGCCTCTGCTCCCTATTTTGGATTGCCACCTGTACTGTTTAGTCTGCACTTTAGTACATTGACTGCCTTCTCCTTGCATTCAGCTGCTTTGAAACACTGACAACAACCGAGTTCTGTCTTTTGAACAGACCTGGTTCAGTTATATGAAGATTAATCCAAATAAACAATTGAACTTCTGCTTTCTGCTGTATCAGCTGTTTGAAGATTGGTATGCATTTAGGTTTAAGTACTGTACTACTTGTAGCGAGAGAAATAAACCCAGGCCACAAGTAGACAATCCCATCCCACACTGAGTCATGAGTCCTCAGTAATCCCATCTATTTGCATACTTTAGTGGACAAATTGCATTCCCTTCAGTTTAGGAAGGCAAATGCTTTTACGTTTGTACTCTTAGGAGCAATGGGATTGCTCTGCAGGTTAGGCTCTCCTTACACTGGTCACAGCATTGAATTATTCCCCTAGAACAACAATTAAGATAACTAAGTGTCAATGTCTACACCATTGTCCTGTAGCTTCATCAACATGGATGCTTATGTGCACAGACATGTACAGACTTGTTCAACTCTGGCGCTTGTTACTCTTATCTTGACTCATAGCCAACTTTTTTTCATTTATTTTTAAGTGGCTTTAGGAAAGCAAACCTGCAAGATGTACACCAGGATGAAGCAAGGGATGTTAAGTTGTACTGTAAAAAGAGTGGACATAAATGCTTCAGGTTTTCCATTCACTTTATTTCCAACAGAATTATATTCAAAATGTCGAGGTCCAAAAAAAAAAAAAAGTAGTGTAATAAATACTTCACTTTGGGCTGTAATAAATAAAAAAAGTTATTAACAAGGAATGCACTTTGCCAGCCACAAGTGTGGGTAGTTTCTGGAAAAAAAAAAAAAAATTGGGGGGAAAAAAAAAAAACATATGGCCATAGTTCACAGTTAAGCAGCCAGAAGCTGCTTATTACAGCTATTCCACAACCATGGAGCTCGCCCTTCCCTCCCTTTCCAGATGCATATTCACAGTTTAACTCCATCAAAAATGCTCTCTTATAGGGGAGCAAGAAGTCACACTCTGCTCAGAATTCAGGTCAAAAATATCTTTAACACACACATGAAGCAAGGAAAACTACGGTCCGAAGAACTCCTTGTCACACCATTTTAGTCCAACAGTAGGTTCAGGCGTCTGTAACAGAAGCGTGCCCAGCACACTATGACAGTCAAGTTTTCGTACCACCACATATCCCCATTATCAACATACTAGTTGCTTCAGTATCCCCACTGTATATTTCACAGTGAACAAGAGGGTCCGTTTGGTTTAACGGAGTCAGTCCCTTCAGTTACATCGCTGCAGTAGCATGTTCAAAGCATACTCCATTCTATGTTTTAGTTCCAGTGAGCATCCTGAAACCAGAAGAGTTGTCAGACGAAACGTTGTGGATATCCTGTCTTCATTGATGTAGGTAAGGAGATACTCCTCACTCTGACTGCAAATGATGATTTTTGTGTGATCATGATAGAAGTTCACCTGCAAAACAGAAGAAAGTTCCTGTTTGTATACTTTCTCATCTTTGTCTAATACTTATCTAGTTTTGCAATGAAGTACTGCAGAAGCATTTTGTCAGGTGATGCTACCAAACTTACTTGAAATGTGCCATCATTAAAGAGCATCATCAGTGCTTTATCAGATTTAAGCCACTGTAAGAGGTAAAGCCTGGGCCTGCGTACATCTGTTAGGCTGGGCAGATCTCCTCCCTAGGAAAAAAAAAAAAAAAAAACATACACCATGTTAAGCACTCCATTCACTTAGCTCAAGGTTCACTTTTACAGCTCAAAATCCAGAATGTGCTGAACTTACATCCATGAGGTTTTCTTCCATGTAGTGGGAGAAATACTTCAGTACGGTCACTTGGCTAATGAACTGTTCGGGAGCCTCTGCAGCTGCGAAGACAGAGCACTGGCCTAGCTCAGCATAGTAGTGGACTGTCCTGCAAGAGCAGGAAAAAAAATATGGAGGTCAGAGATGGGCAATTTGAACTTGAAATTATCTCAAGTTAGTCATCTGTTTTGTAATCATTCTTACTTTTTATCTGGCAGAAGGCTCATATGCGCCCCATTGTTGAAAAGGACACCGACAGTGTGATCTGACAACTGGTACCCAAAGCCATACTTGTTAGAGTAGTCCACCCATTTTGTAACCCACTGGAAGGATGTTGTCAGCTGCTCTTTGGGAATGCTGTCTGCTTCTGGCATGTTCTCCAGACATCCACGCAGTACCCTCGCAACTGTATCTGCAACACTTCCCATGGTACTGTCTTCCAGGCCTGAAAGAGAGGGATTATTAGACTGACATGACCATACAGAGCACACTTTAATTCTAAATCTTAATTTATCTAGCTTGTTATTTTAAGACCATCAGCCTTTAGGACTTTCCAGTTTCATTTCTTCCAAGATACTGGCTGTGAAACGTGAAGTACTGAAAATAAGGGAGGGAAACAGCTGCTTTTTCATGCTTCCACGTCTGAGGTATGAAGAAAGAAGATGCATGGTTTAGCATTGGAGACAACATTTTACTGCACTTACATTCACTGCTACTGCTGCAGCTTCCTAAAGTTCCTCTGACAATCATCCGAATAGAGTCTCCAATCTGCTTTGTTTCTGGTAATGCTCCTGGCTTGGCTACTGTTGTGATAAGAGACTGGACCTCCTAGAAAAGATGTCAGACATGTTACATTTGATGTTTATATGAGCCAAGCCTTATACACAAGGTTTTGGATGGCTCTCCTGTCTATCAGTAAGTGATAAGTTCCAAGAAAACTAGTATTAGTGTACCTGGAAAGTACAAAGAACTGCTATTAGACTGAACTCAAAGAATCACGTCAGGTCTTCCCATTCTTCCAATCTCCAGTTTACATCTTAAACACTGTTAATGTTTTGCCAGGGCAGAAGAGCAGAAGACTGAAAAGCTGCATGCAGGCCACAACACCACATAGCAGGAATTAGAACTCAGCAGCTTATTCTCTAGGAAGCCCTACTTAATCATGAATTGAAGCCTTGTATATGGAATATTGGGAAAGAGCACCTGGCTAGGTGCTAGACTAGTTTCCACACAGACAACAATGGATGCTAGGCAGATACTGTAATTACTCAAAAGAAGAAATACTCTCTCTACAAAGGATACCATGCTTTGCTGAAGCTTGGTTAAGCTCTCTTAAAGCAACTCTGCTAATCATTTAAGCTTGATTATGCTGTGTACAGCCTCAGCTTTGAAATCCAAGTCAAATATAACTTAATTATAGCTACTCCACCCAACTGTTATTGGATTTGAATTGAACTTCACTTGTATTTACCTCATCTGTTCTGTGTTTGTGGGGCTGCTGGGTTATCGATGTCTTCTTCAAATCATGCCTGAGCTTGTAAATTTCTTCATCTTCTTTAGCTAGTCTATCTGCAACAAAGGAAAATAAAACCAAAAAAAGTTTTGATGATGCATCTAGAAGTGCTGCTCGATAACCTGCATTACAGAACCTAACAAACTAGCTGCAGTTTGTCTCCTTCCAGATGTATTTTTAAGCCTGCCACAGTCTCCCAGAACAGCAGTGCGTTTCATTATAAACAGATCTTTGAGAGTAAACTGGCTAACAGATGGCCCATATAGATTGTCAGAATGCCAGAAGAAGCCTCTACTTATGTATGTCGGTGTTGCAGCCTGCCATCTACCCTTATTGATAAAGAGGTCAAACCTAATCCAAAGAAGCAGAGACACAGATACAGATGCCTCATTGCCATCTCATAGCTGTACGTTACTGGCATGGTACTGATGGCTTAGAGATAAGTTTGAAGCACAATTATAGTTCACTTACTGTGTGTGTCGAAGTATCTGGCTTTATCCTTTTTACCACCAAAAAGAGCAGCAGCTGCTTTTTTGAAAAAGTTTTTAGCAGGACTTGACAAATGAAAGTCAGGAACGGTGTGACAACAGCTAGCAGAAAGTCTGTCAGGTGTGAAGCCCTGTGGAAATGAGATTGAAAAAGCAATTTTCAGACCACAGGGAGCATTTGCAAGGGTAGATAAGGTTTAAGCCAGAACACTAGATAAGACAAACCTGTACAAAAAAATCATGTCGAATTATTTCATCTAAACTGGGCCGGTCTTCAGGATTCTTTGACAGCATGCTAGCTATTAAGTGTTTTGCAGGTGCCAAGAGAGATGAAGGCAGACTGTATCTTGCTTCCCTTATACATCTGTACGTTTCTTTAAGATTTGTAGTCTCAAACGGGGGTCTTCCCAACAGCATTGTGTACCTGTTTAAAAGCAAAAGAAAGCCAACTTCATTTTGTGCACCAACAACACGAGCCTGCAACTACTAAAAACATTTCACCTGTCTCCTAGCAAGGAGAATTTCTGCTCTTGCGTTAAGCATCTAAAAAGGGCTGCAAACCAACGTAGTACTGCATCCATTTCCTTTGAACTCTTAAAAGCCTAAGCCAATGACAGAAATATTTTATTTCAAAAGCAGCAAAGTACTTACATTACACAGCCTAAGGCCCAGATGTCAGATTCACAGCCATGCCCTTGTTTGTTGAGGACTTCTGGAGAGAGGTAATTTGGTGTGCCACATATTGTTCTGTAAATCAAAGACGCCACAGAGGCAGGTTAGGTTAGGAACACAGAGAGAAAAGAAGCTATTTTTCATAGGGCAGGTTTTACTCTCAAATTTGGGCAAGAGCTCAGAGACTCCCAAAGAGGACTTTATGAATGCTAATAGTGTAGACGTGTTTCATGGTGTCTTCACGATACAGGAAAAGCAGACTCATATCTGCACTATTAGTCAGGTATCCTGCCTCAGGCATTTGCTATTATTCAAATGCTCAGAGGAGGAATGCAAACATGGTAAACTTCTCTAGGAGGGGAAATCTTGATTCCAGAGCAATAAGCTCTTCCTATGGAACAGGATCTCTCTCATTTTTAAGTGAATTTGGTTTCATACACTAAAAGGCTTTTTTTTTTTTTTTTTTTTTAATGCTCCTACCTCCTCCTGTGTTCCAGTGGTTCCAGCCTAGCTGCCAAGCCAAAGTCACCCAGTTTCAGTTCCATATTCTCATTAATGAAGAAGTTACCTAGCAGAAAGAAATTCTGGTTAGTCTTCTTGCAAAGCAGGAATGCATTTGCCACAGGTGCTGAGTCATACCTTATTCAAAGCCAGAAGCTAGCCAAAACTTTTTTTTTTTTTAAAACATATCAGTACTTAATATCACTGCTTAAACACTTCAGCTTTCCACTGTATAGATAGACTAAGCTGATTCTATTAATTAAGCTATCACCACACAAGTTTAAGGTGGTACAACCCTGACAGAGCTGGAAAAATATGTTTGGAAGTCATCGAGGAACAGAACTTACCTAGTTTAAGATCCCTGTGCAAGATTTCCTGTTCATGAAGATACTTTAGCCCTGACACAATCTGCCTGAGGTAGTATCGTACTTCTGGTTCTGTCAATACCTTCCGTGCTTTCAAGATGTGAGCCATTGACTGCAGAGGAAAAAACAAAGGCAGACATGTCAGCGAGCATTAACACACACAATTCACGTTCAGTAAATGAAAATTAACACATGAATGAACTAAAGAAGCCATAAAAAAATACCTTTTACATGCTACCCCTTTAAACTAATTACAGATTCCAGGCAAGTAAATACTGGATTTCTCCCAGCTGATGCTCACCCTTCTACTGCAGTACTCCAGAAGAATGTAAATATTCTCTCTGTCTTCAAAGTAGTGGTAGAACTGCACAACATGTCTATGATTAAGCATTCTGTGCAGCTCAATCTCTCTGTCAATCTGGAAAGATAAGAGAGGGGGAAAAAAAAAATCACTGTTAGCCGTGCGACCACAAGACTGGGAAGCACAGAGCAGGCAGCTCTGATGGAGTCGTTCCAGGAAAAGGGTTGGGCAATCCAGCACACAAAGAGAGTTTGAGGGACAAAAAGAAGAAGTCATTCGCGCACACACACCTTTTCCCTTTGATGAGGTTTCGCTACTCTGCTGTGAGGAATGATTTTTGCAGCATAAACTTTATTTGTTGTCAAATCTGTCATCTCATAACACTTGGCGAATCCACCCTGAAAAAACACAGGAGAAAAACGCAATTAGAGCAGGTAGGAAAGAAGCCCCGCACTTAGTCATGTACTAGCTCGCATATTATTCAATGAGCGTAACTTCCTTCGGACAGGACAGCCGGCTAAGACGCGGCGGTGGGCAGATGTCCCGCCCCCGCCCCACACCCGCACGATCCCCGCCGGCGCTGGAGGCACGGTTCGGCGCACGGACGAGAGGGGCCGCGGCCGCAGCGCGGAGCGGGGCAGCGCCGGGCGAGACCCCGGGACATGGCTGCAGGCGCAGGCGCGGCCGTTACCTTTCCGAGCACCTTCCCGCGGCAGTAACGCTTCCCCGTCGTGGGGTCGGTTATAATCCGGGAGACCTCGGCGGCAGGGTGCGCGTGCTGGTGGGGCTGCTCCTCCGCCTTCTTTCTCCGCGGCTCGGCACTGCCGGCCCTCCCCACGGCCGCCTCGCAGCCCCTGGCAGCGGCGGTAGTGCTGGAGGCTCCGCTGCCGCCCGGCGGGTAGGCGATGGTCCGCAGCAGCTCCATCTCCGCACCGCCGTCCCGCCCGTCTCCCACCTGCCGCTCCCCACCACTCCCCTCACCGCTCCCGACGCGCTCCCAGCTCCGACGGGCGCCCAGCTCACGCTTATATCGCGGGGAAGGCCCCGCCCCGCCGAGTGGGCTGGCCCCGCCCCGCGGCTCAGCCCCGCCTCCTTCTGCCCAGAACGGCCCGGCCCGGCGCGGAGCTCCGGGCGAAACCCGGCGCTAGCTGCGGGGGTTTTGCGCGGGACGTGACGGCCGCCCGCGGCCACCCCCGGCGGGAACGCGGCGAAGGGAAGGGCAGCGCTGGGCGCGTCTTACTGCCCCGGCCGTGGCTCACACGGGGAGCCCTCCCCAGCGACGTCCCCAGGCTCTCGGAGCTGTCTGACCACAGGACAGGGGCAGGCAGCACTGACGTTTTGTTTTCACGGACAGAGACGTTTCTTCAGACATCCCAAACGCACCTCTAAGGCAGCGGTACTTTTGCCATATAGGGCAGCCCTCGTCTGTTAGTCAGGCTGCAGAATGACTGCATTCATTTTGTACTGAACGTGCAGGCTGCCCTGGGCAGATGGTCACATCCCGGTTGCTCCTTTTTTTTTTTTTTTTTTTTCCAGAGATACTTCAAGTACCACATCCCATTCTCTTCTTCCTCCGGACACCTCCTCCCGGCAGCCCGGAGCTTTTCCCCACCAGAAGTCGCTTGCAGCGCATGGCACCGAAAGGGTGCAGCTGGGGGCAGGAGGACAGCCGCTGGGAAGCACCTCCTGCTGCAGCACACTCTCCCCACTTCCAGGACGCTGCTTTGCAGCTGACATTAAAATTTCTCCCTGCTTCACATCAGACAGTGGGGAGCACAGTCCTCGGTCTTTGATACAGATGTCTGAATAGGAATGGTCCTTGAAGAGTGTAGGGTGCGCATGAGAGAAAAGTTTTAAAGTGTGAAAGTTCTGCATTTCCTTCATTCTGGAAGTGCAAAACTTGCAAAGTTCCTTGGTTGCTGTACATTTCTGAAAACGTGTTTGCTTGTTGGTACACGCTGGGAGTACTGCTCACATACACTGCTGGTAAAAACAGAAGTCCAGTTAATTCAGTACTGATTAATATCTGAGCACATGACCGTGTAAAAGAGCGTGATATCTTTCCCTGAGCTTTTCTTCTTTCAGATCTTAAAATAACAGTAATATACAATAATTATACAGTGTCAACAGCAGTACATGTTTTCTCAGAAATCCCCAGAAAGAAAAAAAAAAGTGAAAATAAATATTTATGTTTTTCTAGATAGGTATTACTTTATGAAGGTAGTGCTTGAGTACACATACACTTGACTGTGTGCACTCTACACAGTCTGCCCATCTTCTGGTAGGTTCTGGCCATGTGTTTCTCCTGCAAAGAGGTCTCTTTCTTCATACCTCTCTCTGCGAATTCATGATAGTATTGTTAGAATTTAGCCAAAGGGGTAGGGGACAAAAAAAGGAATAAGGAAAAGATACCCAGGCTTCACTCCTCAGTTCTGTGACAACTTTTCCCTTAGCCTCACACCAATTGGCTTCCCAGGCCAACAGTATTTCCATCGCACAATTTAACTTTTTCCAAATTATTATAAGTAATTGAAAAATAAGTTGCTTAATGTAAAAATAATTTCACGGTGCTTTGTTTTCTGTCAGCTAAGTTGCTTTGGTCTGCTGTGCTGGGAGGCATATGGGAGAAGAGGACGACAGCCGCGATGGAAGTGCACGTTTTCCCTCCACTGGAAAGGAGTGGTACTACACATGGCAAAAAAAAGCAAGTTTAAGGAAAACAGGCTTTGTCACGAAAAGGGGAGACTGTTAAAGATATATTTTAAGAGGACGTGCACATATGCTTAGAGCTGAATACAAAGAGTGTTCTGCTAAACCAGGTTAGCACTATTTATTCTCATGCACTTTGCTGAAGCAAAGTCTTTAAGCACTGTTTCCTCTAACATTCCCCTCAAGGCGCCAAGCTTACCATGCTATTCATTGAGTCCTCACAAAGAAAAAGATCTTGCAAAAATTAGGATTTTTGAGAGCGTTCTTAAACCCATTGATGAATTGTGTTTCTGCCCTTTCCTGCCTCTGAACCTCTTACTTCATCTTTCCTTCTGTCCCGTCTTCCCACTACCTATCAAGTTCTGCCCTCAGGGAGCTCCTCAGGGAACTGTAGGCACTAAGCTCAGTACATAACTGCTGTGGAGGTCTCTAAAAGCCCATGCATTGACAATTATATTTCTAGCTTCTGTGAAGAGCTACCGCATATTTTGAAATCAATATATTTCACTTTTCCTTTTAAAACTGGATGAAATAGTCAACATTAACACAAGGACTTAAAAATGACTTGGGTATTTTAGAAGAGAAATCCATTCTAGCTAGAGTTCTGTAATTTATTTTGTCTCCAAGTTACACCAACATTGTCCCCAAGTATACCTGCAGCCTGCATGAGAAGCTCATCTGCAGGATTGGCAGAAGCTTTCCAGCTCTATCAGTATGCAAACTGCAGTTACTCTACCAAGAAGCAAGGCAACGTAACACAAACCCAGGCTTTAGCATTCTGTCTCTGGTTCCAGAAAACAAGTAATCCCTCATACCAACAGCTTCACTCTCACAGACACGCATAGCCTTTCCATAAAGCCTGATTATCACGGGACTTGGAAGCCTGGACAGACATAAATCTCTGGGTCAGGTGAGGAATGGGAATTTTCAGAGTTGCAACTGGCCTAATTACAGGCTTGTAGCTAGCCACTATGGCTGCTCTGGGAAGGTCTAGGCAGGAACTGCTTGTTCTTACCTGGAGTTTGGGAAAACAGGAGTTTCAGAGCTTACATTTCCAGAAAGCAGTGTGTCCAGTCCCTGCATATTACAGAGCCATGGCACCTGGGGTCAGGACCATGAATGTGATGAGATACCAAAGTTCTTATTTGAAGTCAGTGTCAGACAAGCCGCCTGGCCTACAGGTTGTCTAAAACCTGAACTTCCTTCCTCCACTGCCAAATAGGCTTTTCCTTCAGATGTTACAGCCCATAGGCAAGCAAATCGCTGCTGAGTTTGAGTGCTAAAATGGAGTTAAGGAAAATGAAGGCCTTTGAAAATAAAAGGTGAAAGATAACATTTCCATCAAAGCTTTCAGAAAGTTTTCTCGGGTGTTCCGTTTGTTTTCTCTTTGGGGGTTACCACCGGGCTGTTCGTATTTCCATAGCCGTGCCATCGCACCCGCCAGCAGCCCGGCCCCGCACAGCCCCCGAGCCGATTCTGCCGCCCCGCAGCCGGTCACGGAGTGCCCTCCTCTGGGCAAGCCGGGATATGACAGTCTGTTCAAAAGGGCGTTCTGCTTAGAGATGCAAAGCAGTGAGCCCCACGAAGGATTTTTCACTTGAATGTATACCATACGAAAGATAAAGTATACCTTATTTTTAGAAAATCAGTATATGGAAACACTTATTAAAACGGTGGCTTTTACAGCTCCAGGGTCCTCTGTGACTTGCCAGAAGAGATGGCAGTTATGTCTGAAGCAACTGACGCAAATCTCACTGTATTTTGGTGACTGAGTCTCAACTTCTCTTGCCTCTTCCTCTGCCCCATCCCCTTCATTTCATTCTCTAGTTCAACCTCTTCTACCCCAGCAGCTCCGCACCACCCTTCCTCCACCACTCCAGAGAGCGCTTTGCATTCTGCTTTTATGTTCCACTCTTCTCCAGGTCACCATATGTTGTGCTTCCAGTAAGGTACTCAAAGCCTGTAGAAGGCATGGGAATTGAGCACGGCACAGAACAAAACCTTTGATCTGATGCTGCCATGCAGTTCATTGATGTGTCATTCCCTTGCAGAGTTTCAGTGTCACAGATCATCCTTCCACATAGATATGACTCATTTTTCCTCCCTAACTTACTGCAGAGCTAGCGCAAAGAACTTGCTTCAGCTGTAATTCATATATTTTCATTTCCTTTGTTTGAAGCTTGGCAAAGCTTCCAAAGACCTGAATTCTCTCACAGTTCCTTTTGGAGTGATCAACCAATTAAAAAGCAGGCAGGCCACCAAAAGTTTAAGACAGTCATAAGTTTTCCCAGAAAATCTCCAAAAAAGCGGGTACTTGGCCCAGTGGGTCACAGACTGTGCAAGTGTTTGGCAAGGAGAGTAGCTCTGTTCCGACCATGCCGATTCTGCGTGAGTTCCCAGGCCTGGCAGGAAAGCAGAGCTGCAGCTGAGGTGGTGATAGGTTCCTGTATTAGGTCCCCAAATACAAGGGGTTTTATTTTGGCTTTATGTGCTCAGGATAAATTGGTGTCTCTGAAAGGTGCAGAGATTGAGTACAGGCAGATAAATGGAAGCAGTGTAGTGTCCAGTCAAGTGTCAGACTGTGCCAAGGAAAGACTGCTTTCTCTCATCCCTTAATGCTCTCACACTCTTTCCCTGTGCTACTTGGGGTGAGTAATGGCTCACAGCTTGATTTCAGGCACTAGCCCATGCTCTCAGCAAAGTGCAGTAATGCCTTCACACACCCTACTTTTATGAGTGAGGTCAGACCACAAGTTTGCACATTGTGGTATTTTACACATTTTGCTTTTTGAGTTTGACTTGTTTTTCTTGTACATATCAGATGAAAAGAAGATTACAGCAACCTCAAAGCTCTTAGTACTGAAAGGTGAAGGCCTTTGCTTCTGCCCCTAGAAGTTGATCAATTTTGTTATTTTTCTAAGCTTTACAAGGTTATTATCTGAGGATGTGTTTGCACAAACAATACTGTCAGATACAGTTTCCTTCACTGAAGGACCATACAACCTCCATTCTTCCCCAAGCATTGCAAGGTAGACAGTTAAGGGTGCCAACTGTATTACCCATCCTTAAAAAACAGTTTAACCTTATGATACAAACACTTGAGAATATTCATGCAGTGTCCTGTAGAATTATGCTCCCTCTGCCTGCAATGTGAGGGCTCCTATGTACCCACTTAGCCAAAAAATACCATAAAAGACCACAAGCCATTTAGCGAGATACCCTGACACTATAGTCACCTCTTCTGCCTGCAGCAGCTTATTCCAGTTACGGCTTTTGCTGACATTGGTGATTTTCAGCATGCTAGTGAAGGTGTTAGGAACTTCATGAGACCAAGATTTAAGATGGTGCATGCTAATGATATAGTGGTTATACCCAGAATTCGACTGTCTCCAATATAAAAGACTGCTAGACCTGTTATACAACTGCATCACTCACGCAGAAGGAACAAAGATCTGTGTGATGGTAAAGCATCATGCCCGGTATTAGAGACACTTGGCTTCAAACCTGAGGAACAATCAGAGTAGTGTTTTGTGCCCTAAAAGAACCGTCTTGATTCTTTTGCTTTTGTAGCCCTTCTCAAAGCCCAAATATCTTAAACATAAAGCCTCCTTGTTAAAGAAAATAATGCCAAAGAATAGTCAAAATCCTCTAAACAGAACAAAGATTTCAGTACTTCAGTCAGTTAATTTCCCTTCCTGTTCTCCTTTCCAATTTTCCGTCTTCAGTGGCTGCAGGACACAGGACAGGAATGTTTCTTAGCAGTTAATCTTGATGTTTGTTTTCTTACTATGGGTAGGAAAGTATTTTCCTGAATCCACAGAGAAGAAGTCAGTGTTACTGGTGCTCAGATTGCACGGACAACACAAAAACAGAGTTATGAGATAAATGGGGCAAAGAGCCCGTAGCCAGGTTATTATAACACAGCTTAGGTTGAAGGAGACCTTGAAGATCATTTAGTTTCAACCTCCCCTTCCATAAGCAGGGCTGCCCCCCACCAGCTCAGGCTGCCCAGGACCCCACCCAACCTGGCCTTGAATATCTCCAGGGATGGGGCACTCACAGCTTCTCTGGGCAGCCTGTGCCAGCACCTCGCCAATCTATCACTATCAGACCATGTAAAAAGTTAGTCCCTGCTCCTGCTTGTAAGCTCCCAAATCTGCAGCTCCCAATTATCTGTCTTCAAGATACTCCATAGAATCATAGAAAGGCCTGGGTTGAAAAGGACCATAATGATCACCAACCACTAGATCAGGCTGCCCATAGCCATGTCCAGCCTGGCCTTGAATGCCTCCAGGGATGGGGCATCCACAACCAGCTTGGGCAACCTGTTCCAGTGCGACACCACCCTGAGTGAAACACTTCCTCCTAATATCTAACCTAAATCTCCCTGTATCAGTTTAAAACCATTCCCCCTTGTCCTATCACTATCTACCCATGTAAACAGTCATACCCCCTCCTGTTTATATGGTCCCTTCAAGCATTGGAAAGCCACAATGAGGTCTCCCTGGAGCCTTCTCTTCCCCAAACTAAACAAGCTCAGTTCCCTCAACCTTTGCTCATAGGAGAGGTGCTCTAGCCCTCTGATCATCTTGGTCGCCCTCCTCTGGACCCATTCCAAGAGCTCTGTGTCTTTCTTGTGCTGGGAGCCCCAGGCCTGGACACAGTACTACAGATGGGGCTTCACAAGAGCTGAGTAGAGGGGGACAATCACCTCCCTCTCCCTGCTGACCACTCCTCTTTTAATGCAGCCCAGAACATAGTTGGCCTTCCGGGCTGCAAGCGCATGCCGCTGGCTCATGTCCAACTTCTCCAGAATAACTGTATCTGTTTTTCCATGTACATATTACCAGTAACCAGACATGTACAGGCTACTTCTTATATTCTATAAACATGGTGCTCAGAAAAGGAAATCAGGTATTTAGGAGACTGAAGGGATTTGTTTCCCTGTTTTCTACAATGAAGTATGCTTGCAAAGCAATACAGCAACAAATAACTAAATGCTCTGGCACGCAGGAATACAAATCAGTATTTATAATCCTTAACTGTTGCCTGTAATGTTCAAATTCAGCAAGCCAGTGTCTATCCCATGCATGCGGTGATCTTGAGGAGTTTCAGAAAGTTAGAGTTGAATGTAAAAGGTCGATGGCCTACAGAAAACTGGGTTACTTGGTAATTAGATACAAGCCAGCACTTCCAGCACCGCAGGTACTCCAGAGGCACTTTGCTACACAAGCAAGGCACAGCAGAAGCAATCCTGAGCAGAACAATTGATCAAGTGCTCATAAGGGAAAAGTGGACTAAAAGCTGCTGCTGTTAGAGCCAAGTGATGCAACTATGTCACCTGTGAAAGACAATATCCTGCACTCTTTTATCCATTGAGATTAAACCCAGCTAATGTTTCACTACGGCTTTCCCAGGTTAGAATATTTTTTACATTTATACACATATTTAAAAGTGATTGGCACTACGTTTAGCTTAGTGGAGTAACACATGCTGTGACTACTAATCCTAAGTATTAGATCATGTCATTAGGAAACTCTGTGTGCAAAGTCACAGAAAAAAAAAAAATTAAAGCCTCTAATGAAAGCCATGGTATCTAGGAAATAGAGACAGAAAAGTGACTCTGCTGGCCTCTTTAAGAACAGAAACAACAGCAGGTAGAGGTTAAGACAGGATGGATATAATTAATGAAAAGCATGCTCTAAATTGCTAGGTGTAATAGTGAAAATCCTATGCTTTTCCAGTAACTCACTTTGATCTGTGCATTCTAGCCTCCTTTTCTGATTGAAGCTCTTATTGGCATCAACCATCCGGGGAAGGTAGGTAGGTCACTACAGTATTTTCCTACTCCTGCATGTTCCACCAATGGCCATAGGCTTCAGGCAGTAATAGGATATCTGCTTTTCTAACTAGGTAAGCTGGTACCTTGCACAAAGGAAATTTCCTGTCTGGCATAAAGAAAATGCCAGGGCAAGGTATAAATCCAGAACTGTGACTAAAAATGACTAAAAATCAGAAGAGTTAACATTGCCTTCCAACTATGGAGAATCTATCTGAGGGTACTTACTGACCCCTCAGACTGACCGTACACTGGGAATTAAGTAGTGTAAGAACCTTCCCATCATTATAACAGGTGCTTTCATGCATACCCACATTAAGAAGAGAAAGTCAGGAGTTCCAAAAGTGAAACTGAATATCAAGTTCCACAGCTACATACATACTAAAGCATTTTGTCTAACATGGAGAATGTTTTGACAAACTTTAGTTCTATATAACCTTTGGTTCTATATTCAGTGCACATTTTTAATAAGTTTGGGCTGTCTGCTTTTAATGTCCTGTATTGCTTAAAGTGAAATACTTGGTTGTAAGATTTGAGAGCTGTTACTGTTGGCTCAGACCACAGCAAAAATATTGTGTAACAAGTATATCACATTTATGTCTAAGTACCTCCATAGTATTAGCCCACAGAAAATGCAAGATAACACAGAGGTACAAGCTCAACTGAAGTTAGAAAAACATAAAAACATGAACAAAATAGTTACAGAGCCAAGAGAAGCTGTGGTACCTGGCAAAGACCAAGCTCTCAGGAAGGAAGTTAAGTATCAGAAACAAGTTTATCAACAGGGTGTGATAGTGCAGTATACAACATGGATTACTGGACTTTTGAGATGGGTCTGGACTAATTTTAGCTCATTTCAAGCAGTCTAGAGCACTTCCTTCAGTGAAAGAGCAGCAATGACCTTCACAGTCAACAGTGAGGTTTCTCCTATTGATGTCTGCATATACAGCTTTACAAGTTCCTTCTTCTATTTTAGTCTTCCAGGAGGGCTGGTGTGCTGAAATATCTGTTTCTTTTTTTAGACACATCACTTTGAGTAAATAAAAAAATGTTACCTATCACTGTAAACCTTGACTGGTTTATATTTTTAGATTCTCACAGCATCGATGCTGCCACCACAAGCTTGCTGAGTTTTTTTTTTTTTCCTCTCCTTACATGGCTCATCACTGCGAGCCTTAAATTACAGTTTTGAAAAAAAGTGGAGTCAAACTTCTGTTTATGACAGGCATGGACATCTTTCAGTCATCTGTTAAATGGCAACAGAATCCCATGATCAGGATTCCAAGAAACACCCATCTGATAAATAGAACATATTGAGGTCTTCAAGAGTGTTCCAGATGGAGGTGTTGAAGACACAGATGTTGTACTGAGGGACGTGGTTTAGTGGGGAAGTATTGGTGATGGGTGAGTGGTTGGACTGGATGATCTTGGAGGTTTTTTCCAACCTTAATGATTCTATGATTCTAAGGAAATCCTCTAATACTCATTTTCACAAGGCAAACCTATTTCAAAAAATATAATTTTGGTTTCCTGACCTTCAGTTCCTCAGTGATGGTGTTTCTGAATACATGTACAGCATATAAGGAAATACATCTGCTCCTAGAAGAGCAATAATGGCTGAGATAGGCAGAAAGAGCGTACAACTTTACAGTCTAGTGGTTTACTGCCCTTTTGGCACTCAGAATGGCTGTTTACACTTCTGTGTGCTTTGCTAAAAGCAGGAGAAGGTCAGCTAAGTGGAAAACAATGTGGTGAGTTGTTTTGTAGCTACATTAGAGTGCTTTAAAAAGATGTATTGAGACATTAAATATACATAGCTACTGAAAGTGAAACAGACATTTTCAAACACGCTTCAGTCCCCTGCAGAGAACTGTATCAAAAACTCACTTAGAGCCGTCCTGGGTTCAGTTAGACTGGCCCCCAAGCGTGCCTTTGCGGGAAGAAACAGAGAGGATAAACTATATCTAGGGCTCTGATCAAGAAGTACAGTTCCTCAGGCCTGTAAGCATTAAGAGCTACAGACTTTAGTGGACTTTGCTAGACTTGGACATACTTTCTTCCCCATTACTCAGGGAATGGAAATGTTTGTCATGAGTCTGCCAAGAATTCCTTGTCCTGCATGGAGTTGACCATGCCCAGGAATACTTACTGAACACATCAGAGGACTTCTTCGTATTTGCAAGCACAGACCTAATTTAGACTAAGAAACTGTTTTCTTATGTCTCCATTCCCAATAAAATGTTCCTAGTTAACAGACTTTTCAGTGATACAGTTTCATCACAGGTGAGAACAAAGAGCTGACCAAAACGAAGAATAAACCAGACTGTACTATACTCCTTTCTGAAGAAAGTATGGAAAGAGCATCTGGATTTTCATTAGACTGACATAAATATATTTTTGGTAAAGGAATGACTTGGATATTAGGACTTCTTCACTAGAAAAGATCGTAGAAAGCTTTGGGAATAATCATAGAATGGCTTGGGTTGGAAGGGACCTCAAGGATCATCAAGTTCCAACCTCCTTGCCACAGGCAGGGTTGCCAGTCACTACACTAAGTACTAGAGCAGATTGCCCAGGGCTGCATCCAACCTGGCCTTAAACACCTCCAGGGACGGAGCAACCACAACTTCTCTGGGCAACCTGTTCCAGCACCTCACCACTTTCAATAGTGATAATAATTATCCCCTAATATTTTCCTGCTCCCTCCACTTGTGAGGGTTTCTTCATTCCCCCCCCCCCCCCCCCCCCCCCCCCCCCATTCTTTTAGTCATGCTGTCCTTGTTACGATTTTGGTAATAGCCTCAGATTCACTCATGACTGAAGCTAAGCTGGGCTTCCACAAAACAAAGGAGCAGCACTTCACAACAGTCTCTGGGGCAGTTCTCAAACCCTTCTGAGCAGCTCAGACAGCAGCCCTGGACTTCCTTCTTACTTGTATTAATTCACCCTATCCATATTGCCCTGGTACAAAGGAGAGGAATCTTCAAGTAGAAGAAAAGTCATGGCAGTTGTCTTAGGGAAAAATAAAACTTTAAAACATTTTTGGAAACATCAGAAAACAATGTGCAGAAGCATACAAAAATAAAGTTTATGGTAAGGGAGGAGAAGAAAAAAAAATAAGTAATATGACCAATGGAAATAACAGAAGAATGTGGCAAGTCCAGAGTACAAACAGTTTTAGAAGCTGATGTTTCAAAAGAAGTTGATGCCCAAACACTAAGCTAGATGTATTTTTAGGTTAGCAATGCTTGGGGCCAAATACTTCACAGATGTGGGTAATCTTGCCTGAATTTAACTGCTAGGTGTTTTCTCCTATACTGCTGTCTGAGAAGGAAGGAATAGTTTTCAGCAGTCCTCCTGAGATCCTGTATCAAGCAGCATTAAATGAATTACCAGGAGGTTAGAAAGAAGAGTATTACAGAGATAGAGATAACACCTCTCTGAACAGCAAAGGCTCTGGAACTGACAAACACCTTGTTCCATGAACATTTATTATACAGTTGCTCATTTTAAGAGCATCATCCTGTGCTTTATGAAACAGCGATGTCATCAAGGGAACAAAACAGTGCCTGTAAGGTGAGGGGAGATACACTCCAAATAACAATTTGGAAGTTAAATATCAGCTAACACATTCTCTCAACAGGTTTGATTCATTAATGTTCAAATTAGTTGCAGGGGAGAGGGGATAATAAAAGCAAACACCTGCTTTGTAATCTTATGAGAAATTACGAGAAATTCTTCCTCTGGGAGTGAAAATGAGGGACATGTCTGGGAATTAAAGTTATAAGGTGTTCATCTATGGTTGTATCTGTTTTGTTGCATATATGCCTAGTGGTCCAACCCAGCAGGCACCCCTGCCATTTGGCTGGTACCTGGCTGCACCATCCCATATGGCTCAACAGGCTGCATCCAGCAGCTTCCAAGAGCATAATGAAGATACATTAAAACAAGAAACACCATAATGCAAGAGGGAAGGAAAAGAAGATTGGATAACAGCAGATTCTTAAAGACAAATAGGTGTAATTTACACCTCCCACCCCCTCCTTTTTGGGGTGACAATTAGACCAATTCCCACTGATTTCTCGGCAGGTTCTATGATAACAGTAATCTCCTTTGGAAGGAAAAATAGCTTCAAGTTGAGGTGAGCTAGCACTACTTCAGTATTTCTAAAGAAGAGCATGATAGCTTATCTCCAGCCGTAGGTGTATCATACTGGACAATACTGCTTCTAAACAAGCCTAATATATACATCAAGATACTATTTAAAGATTAACATTCCCTTTATCAACTCTCAACAGGCAACTAGAGATTCATTACTGATTTTGGAACAACCTTCCCCTACCCTCCCTATCCCACATTTGTATAAACATGCCCAGGTACAAGAAATTTAGCTTTGCTCAGTTCTGAGAGTTGACATCTTTTCTGGAATGTCATAACTACAAGTGTGTTACAAGAAGCTCTTCTCAAGATCACCTAAGAGAAGAGTATATTTCTCTGACAAATGGACAGGACAGAACCAGTAGTAGTTTTTTTTCTATGACTGTCCTTGCCATATGTTATTCTAAACAGAGAAAGAGCATATGTGCATTGGCCCACCATGATTTAACCCAGCAGCAGGTCAGCACCTCATGGTGATTGACTTGTTCCCTAACAGGATAAGGAAGAGAATTAGAAACAAAATGTAACTGCTAGGCTGAAATAGAAACTACTTAATAAGATGAGAAAGGAAAATAATTTAAAAACCAATGATGACTATATATATGCATATATACACACGTATCCACAATGCAGCTATTTACTCCCAGCTAACCAATACCTCAGCAGCAATACAAGGCCTCATGCTTACCAACTAATGCTTAGCAAATCCCCAGTCAGTGGCTACCCCTAGTTAGCCCACAGTTTTATGGCCTTCTGAGCTATGTCACCTGCTATGGAATAAGCCTGGACTAATTCAGGCCAGCTGTTTTGGCCCTGTCCCACCCTAAGCTGCTGCTCCATAAAGGCTGCAGCTCTTCCCTGCATGTGCTCTTACCAACATCAACTAAAATGTTGGTGTGTCTGACTAGTACTGTACCATGTGAGACTAGGACACAGCCCATCCTCTGTTTCCAGGTTATGAAAAAGTAAGACATATTTCCATGGTGAAAACTCTAGAGGTTTCTCATTCTTAATACTTAATTTTCAGCAAGAAAACCAAAGAGCCCATTCTGTCTACTCAGGGGCTGCATATAATGAAGGAAGGAAAGCAGCATAAGACAAGACTGCATATTTTAAGCTTCTGTTTCTGAAATTGGACCCAATACTTCTTGTGAATCATAAGTGAACTCATCACAGAGCAAGGCCTTCTAGCTGCCTGAAATGAAGAAATTCTGGCCCCAACAGTCAAATTACCCCTCTTCAGCCACCTGAATTCAAATCCACTTCAGGACATGAGTTAATGCATTGAGTCAGACTTTTTCTTGACTGTGCCTCTCTGTGTATGGGGAAGCAGAGCACTGCATCCTTCCTACTGCTTGGCTGGTACTCTGTGAGAGGAAGACGTACCTCTGTCCTCAACATGTGGCTCATACTCATGTAATAGTCCCAGTGCCCACAGGTCAGATAGTCCTTTAATTTCAACATCTCCAAACAGCTCAACTGCTGTTATTCATCTCTTAACATGAATTATGTAAACTGTGACTGATGGAAACCCAGGCAGTATAATGATTTGCACCTTTTTTTTTTTTTTTTTTTTTTCCTCAGTACTGGGATCATGATGAAAGGTTAAAGGTAAATTTTGCAATTACCAGTTAAAAATCGTAAGTTGGTGTCACAGGTGCAGTTTTAGCATATAATTTTCTGGACCAGAACATTTTCTAGAGCACAAAGAAGTTAATTGCAGCACTAAGCCTCTCTTCTGTTTTGGACATCTGCCTGGCTGAACACATTGGCTGCTCAGAGATCTCAAATTGTTTGAACTATACCAGGGCACAAAACACTCAAGATTTAGTGGACTTGATACAATGTTTGCATTAAGTACTATATTGGCAACAGGAAGACACTGCACAGATTAAAGTACATGGAGCTCATAAAGGAGAAGAGAAGACAGAACAAGTGATGAAAACAAGGTAGTGAAGCCTACAAATAACAATTCCACATTTCATCTTGCACTAACTTTTATGGGAGGTTATGAACTACTTTTATTAAAGGATTTAGTTCATGTATAGTGTATATGAAAAATTAACAGGAAACTGTAGCCGTAAGATTGAATGACAAGAAGTGCTCCTGCTTCATTATACACAAAGCAACCCACAGCTCAGTTTTAAACCATCTATCTGCAGGCTATCCTTTCCACCTACTTGCAGAAAAACTCATTAATACTATGACATACTCAGGCAGCATTTAACAAGAATGGCCACAGGCACAGGATTCACCCACTGTTAAATTGACTAGGTTTTTCTCTGGAAATAGCATTCGAAATCCAAAATAAGCTCATTTTTGCTGAGGGACATCTCAGCAGTAATGCCACATTAAGAATAATATTTTTGAGTGAGAGTGTACAGCCCAGGGTTGGTGATCATTTACAGGCAGCCTTAGAAGTGAATTATGGCTACTGCTGCAGTTAACCAGTTCTGTTACAAAGGGCACTTCCACTTCTTACAAAAAAAAAAAAAAAAAAAAAGGCAAGATGAGGCACTGGAACAGGCTGCCCAGGGAGATGCTCAAGTCACCATCCCTGGAGATGTTCAAGAAACATTAAGATGTTGTCCTAAGAGATCTGGTTTGGTGGGGAAATATTGCTGGTAGGTGGACTGTTGGTTTAGATGATCTTGGAGTTCTTTTCCAACCTCGGTGATTCTACGATTCTGTGATTCTTTGAAGATAAACTAATTCCAAGCAGTTTTTAGCTTCCATTGTAGGGATCTCTTTAATGGATGCAATTTTCAAAAGTGAAGGTGTTTTTGGAGACAGGCAGGAGAGAGACATTCCAGTCTTCTCTCCTGAAAAGTAGGTCCTCCCTGCTCACTCCCTCCTCCCCCAAGCTTAAACCTTTCTCATATTTGGAAGAAAACACCAAGAAAAGCAAACTACTATGGAGAACTATAGAAGTATTTTTCTTCCTGCTGTCCTTATCTTCTTAGGGCAGGGTCTTCCACACATTCATATACCTCACTCAGGTAAGTGTTTTATAGCTGCTACAGGCAACAGTGTGTCTGCATGAGTTTTAATAAGTTAAACATCTGTACCAATAAATATTGATTTTTAATTAAGAATTCTTATATCATCTTAGTATCTTCTAAAGAGGAAGAAAATAAGAATGGCAATTTAGATGTCAAGTAATTGATTATTCCTTTCCATTCAGATAAGAAACAGCTAAATCATTATGTGTCTGTGCAAGTTTATTTTTCATAGTAACATATCTCTATTAATCTCACATTGCATCATTGTTTGTGGATAATAACCTAAGTGTTTGAGTTTCTCATACTTCTGTAAGAGGAATTTAGTAAAAAAATAAATATTTACACTCTAACCATATACTTAGATTCCAAGAGTGAGATGAAAAGCTAAACAGCCCTGTTAGGTAGTTGGCTGTAGAGTTTTAAGCATATATCGGCTTTAAAAATACAAATCTATTCCATGTATACATTAACCATTAGTTCCAAATTAGATACTTTTGAGTAATTTGAGTTCAACTTATGCAGTAAAATACAGATGTGATTTTGTCCTGAAATACTTAACTGTATATACTTTAAATGTGAAAAAATTATTTTCCTTTTTTCAGTATTTCCAAATTATAACCCTACTACCTAAGTCCTTTTAGGATGCATTATTTTTAATAAATAAAAAATACTCACTAAGAACAGTGCAGCAAAATTGCCAAGTCACAGCCTCAACTAATGGTTGAGCACCAAGTGAGAAGGGGTGGCTAACCCAGGGAGCTCAGGTGTAAGCAATGCACCTGAGTGATCAGAAGGGAGTGGAGACTGAATCCACCCCTGCTCACTCTCATTTAAGGGTTAGCAGCTGAGGGAATATCATCCCTCTGGATAGAGATTATGCTCATCTTGAGCTGTCAGTGGAAGGTGTGAGCTAATTTTCCTTCTTACCTGTTCTTGCTCTGTTGTGTTTGTGTCTCATTAGAAGACACTGTTATTGCTTTCTTTCACAGTACAAGCAGGAAGAAGCATTTCTATCTGTTGACACAGAAAAACAGTATAACTGCTATTATCAGGCATCTGCTCCCTTCTATCACCTACAACTCTAAGCAGAGCACAAAGGCATGTCAGATTTGGCTTCAGTGTCTTCAAACATCCCTGAAATCGGCTACAGTGGCACAAGTATTTAAATTTCTCAGGAATACTCAGCATTACTAAACCAGACTAATAGGAGGGTATTGCCATAGAAAACATAGGTGACTTTAAGCAAGAGAAGAAAATAAAGTTCATCTGCAGCTACACATCCCCTGCTCACCAGAGGTGCCCAGTGTGTCATATGGGGCTCTCCAGGATCTGGAAAAAGAAAAACTGGGAAAAACTACGAAAGAAGCCTTCTGGACACCTTGTCTGGACATGGGCGCTGGATTTAGGGAGCCCGTTTCCTGTCTTTCCAAGTGAAACTGGCAGAAGAAGCAATGCCAAGGATTATTTCCAGCTGTGTCCCACAGTAATGCGGAACAACGTTGATTAACAAGGGCTCCCTGAAAAGATGGTCCCTTAATGTGATCAGTACAGGCCCCTTCTCAGTTCCACACCTGTGAGCAAAACACTTTCTGCTGCTTCAGTGGCGGAAAAGGAAAAGTAAACACCCGTACACCGTGAGAAGTCTCGGGCAGAAGAGAGATTATTTTTAACAGGCAATCAGTTGGATACTGACATAAGAACCTGTTCTTGCAAGATATACAGAAATATGAATGGTACAGTTTGTTCTTATCAAGCTTCACCTTGTTTAATATCTGCATTTAAAAACAACATTTTCCAGCTTGTTTACTCAGCTCTTTCCTTCCTTATTTTCTCTGTTATTAATTACAATTGGAAGTGGCAAAAGCCCAGTAGCCCAAAGAATACTTTGCAGCAGCCAGCCACTCTCCTGTTGCTCTGTGTTGCGTGGTTCCTCCTGATGTTCAGCAGCAGTCTACTTCAAACAAGGAATAAAACCGGCTAAAGAAGAATCAATGCCCTGTCACTAAATATTATAGCTTGGATTGTTAGCAAAGGAAAATAAATCCATTTTGGATGTAACTTGCAGCAGTAAAAGGTTGTTTAGGTGAAGGTGCACAATTACAGTATATACCATACAGCTAATCCTTGTTCTTTTTATACAGGGGACAATTCCTAAAACGGCAGAACATAAACCAGTTTTCAATGTGTACAGGAATATTTTGTGTTAAGAATTAAATTTAAAAACTCTCTAAATGCAGTCCGTTGCCACAGAACATTTGTTTTAGGTAGCGACTCTTAGAATTATTAGTTAATTATTAATTAGAAATATTAATTAGAAATATTAGTTAATTATTAATTAGAATTATTAGGCATAATTTAGGTTACTGTGTGCTGCTTCTATTTTAGTAGTAGATAAAATGTGAAGTGAACAGGATTTGATGTTACCAGTGCTAGAATTTATGGGAATAGCTCTTTTAGTGTAATTTTACCACTTCATTGTCAGTAATTCTTGGTTATGATGTTATTAGCCTATCATTTAGCATTTTCTTAATTTGTGAAGGCAAAACCTGGAAAGAAATCCCAGGTAATGGGATGACACTCTGTGCAGTTCTCAGTGCATGGTTTGCTTGCCTCTGCTCCTGAGACATCCTGTCCCTCAGATCCAAACGTATCCTGACACAGCACCGCTCAGCTTTAGCCACACTCACCAAGTCAGGATGTTAGCCAGCTAAGGAAAGTAATGCCCCTAGTGATGTTCTAGCACGCTTGCCCACTAATATCAATTCTATCTGATATGCAACTCTATGAAGTTGTGGATTTTCTATTAGTTCAAAAGCACTCTAAAAGCATGTGTTGTACAATTTTAGTGATCAGTCAAAATCAGTATATCAGAGTATACAAAAGTTGAAGATTTTCTCTAATCAGTAACAGGTACACAAAGAATGGGACCCTCAGGGACCCTTTTCCAGGTTGCAGAAACTTGGGCCATGGGCCAAACAAGTGTTTATTCTTTTAATGGGTTTGGCAGTATTTTTTGTCACTATGCTATGTTTGCCTTGTATCTTTCTTTCGTTTAACATGTTGTCAATTGAAAGGTTGGCTTGCTGGATGGTCAAGCAAGCTAACATGACGATGTTTGTGTTTGATGTAATGTTGGAAGGTTTGAATAGTGTGTGATATGCGCTTTTGTAGAATAGAGCAGCTATGCTAACCACTATACCACCAACACCAGATTTCTTTTTGCTTAAGGCCATGGATGTCAGGGCTTGAGTCTTTTATTTTCAGGAACTGCTGATGGGAAGACTTAAGCCCAGTAAGCTCTAATGGAAAGAAGACCTCGACAAGGAACCGCTGATTTCTTCAAGAATCATTCTTTGAAGTGACCACCTGCTCATGGCGCGCTCATTTTCTCATTCTTTTGACTTAGCTCTTGGTGCTGCACACCCAGAATGGTATTTTTGTGTGGCACAGAAAATGAGCAAGGTGGCTTGACTACTCTGAGCACCTTGTCATCCATATGGAGTCTACTTGCTTGACATGATTCAGAAGTCAGGTGTTCATGAATAGGTGATGATTCCATTAAGGGCTGACATCGACTTCGTTTGGAGGACTGGGATCACGGCTTGCATAGATACTTAGAGGATTAGGTATAAGGTTTCTAATGCTTATTGTTATAATGTTATGCATACCTCGCTTTGTAGGATGCTTATAGCGTGTGAGGCGAATGTGATGGCCGCTACACTACGGAAACTTTGCTTACAGTGTATGATGAAGTCTTAGATCAGCATATAGAATACCATAGGCTGTGTGAAAGCTTGTAGTAAGTTTTAGGGCAGCTAGTAATGAAATATGCATTTATATTATGCGTGTGTGACAGAGTTTTAATAGTAGATAGCTTAGTTAAGAAATAGGCTTAAGGATAGGATATTTGCGGTCGTGTTTGCAGTCGTGTTGTAACGGGATAAAGTTTATAGAGCATGGGGAGGGGGAATATGTTGTATTAGGCATATAATGGAGCGCTCAGGTTGTAACGCAGAAGGCCCTTCCCCATTTCGCTTGCTATTGGTTGACCTACTTACTTGAACCCACGTCGTAAGAAGGAGAGGCTGTACCTCTTTGTTTTGATAACAAACTGCATGACCACCCCTTATATGGATTTTCAGAAGTGGGTGGAAAGAGCGCGATATTCAATATGATTGGCCAGTAGCCTGCGTGAGCTTCTGGAACAGTCTAGTAAAAGATAAGAAATACTATATAGTTCTGTAACTTTTAGCAATAAATGCCATTTTGCTGCTCATCATATTGATGAGATCATGTAAATCTTCTCCAAAATGACTTTTCTCCCCCTTGAAACCTAATCTAACCCTCAGGATCTTCACTGTAATATCACACAAAGTTATACTGAAGTATAAATCCTACCTTATCCACGTATGGGTGATTCAGATTAAGGAATCTTCCTAAAAAACAATGCTACATAGAATGACTACAGACTTCACTTGCATGGACAATCAGTTAAAGCATGAATGCTGATACTTAAGGATTGCAAACACAATTCATGTTTCAAACTGCATATGAAGTTATGACCTAAGCAATTCAGGCATTTTAGTGTACTTTAAATTAACAAACCAACAAAACAAAAAAGGCCACCAAAGATGGTGAAGTTTAATTTATTTTATTTTTTCATCTGCAAAGTCAACACTGATTGTGAATTATCTAACAGTAGAAAGGAAGTGTATAGCAAATCAAGCACATTAATCTTTATCTCTCAACCACCAGGCTAATATTTTGTCTTTATATTGCTCTTCCTCTGCATTGGGCAGCTTATACTTCAAATTGTTGATTCAATATAATAATTTATTCCATTCATTTATAGTGTAGTTGAGACTAGATAAGAGAGAGTGGAAATGTTCAATTTTTTTCATTTTCTAATAAAAAGACTACTTCAGGAATTGTCTCTTACCGTAGAAATGAAAACCAGTCACCAAATCAAACTATGCCTTCTACCAGTATGTCATAGCATACAATACATTGCTTTCAGACTTATCTGGAATGTCAAATTTCACAGTTACTGTTGTAACCTAATATTATGATGCTTGTATTGTATTTACAAGAGTTAAGAAAGCAACAGGTAATCTATTGCTATTTTTTTTTCTTTTTCAATGAGCCAAAAATGATTGAAGCATTTTGATCACAAGATGGGATAGCAACAATTCCATGCAGACTTCCAGTGTCCTCATTAGCTAGAAACCCCTTGCAGAACTGCTCCAGACTGTCCTTTGCAGAGCTAGGCCACATCCCCTATTCAGGTAGGGTATGGTGCCTACTCCTTTTTTCTGATCTGTTCTTCTCTCTCACCTTCAGAGCGCAGCTAACAGATTTGTGTTCTGTGCAGTGCGGGGGCATGAAGCGGGAACTGCTTTTGGAGAGTGGTAAAAGGATGCTGGTTTTAGTACACAGGCTGCTAGATGAAAGAGACAGAAGTTAGAGAACAAACACTCAACTTCAGATCTTTCAGTTGTGGAAAAATCTGAGGCAGCATTTAGCAGAAGAGGACAAGAAAATAATTCTGAAGCTGCAGGTAGGTTGGAAGATACGTTAAAAAAAAAACAAAAAAACACTGTCTAAACAAAAGGGCACAACTTTAAAGCAGTCTCATAGGGCTTTTGTTTACCATATGTTATGCCTGCTCCAAATAGGATTTTAACTCATGAACATTTGATGCTCCATGGATAGGAGCCTCCCTTTTTACTGGTGTTACAGGGCAGCACTGTGTGCTAATTTTTGCTGTTTTCATGACTTCGCAAAAAAAGGAAATTTTATCACTCAGGACTGCTTTGATAGGACAACAGAAGAGAGAAGGAAGTTTGTGGATTTCTAATGGACGTGGCCCCAACAGGAGAGACTGAACATATGCAGGGACCATCCAAGGACACAGTAAGAGGATGTGGTGCAAGGAGCAGGCCTCACGCCCTAACCCTCAGGACCCCTTCCTGCTCTGGCACACCAGGCCTCTGTGCTGCTGCCTAGCCACTTTCCTACGTCTGCATTTTACAGTTTTCCTGCAGGAAACAATTTGTAACGGAGGTCTTAGTGCCATTTCATACAGTAACCTTCTCTTCAGGATGGCACTGGTTTGAGTAGCAGCTTCCATGACTGGCAGCATTTGCCTGATATCTTTCTTCTAGTTCACACTCCAGGTATAAACATTTCCTGGCTTCAGATCAGACCCATACTTATATCAGAATCTGCTGGTGTTTTGACCCTCTCTGTATAGGTGAAATACACTCAAGCACAAACTTTTAAATTTTACTTGAACATCACTTCATGATTTTAGGGTCAGACTGGCTCAGGCAAACCAATATTTACTTAGAAGACAGGGCAAGACTAAGTTTGAAGGGAAGAAAAAGGGTCTTTCTCACCAAAAATGTGTACACTGATTCTCTTATTTGCCCACATCCAGCTGTCATAAGCATCATCTGTCTTTCTAGTCCCTTTTCTAATGGTGGGAATTGGCTATTTACTGGTTCCTTGTCTTCTTGCTAAAGCACCCGAGGTGCAAACCCCTGACTACATTGCTGTAAGGGGATGATCTACAATTAATTGCTTGAAGAAAGCATCTCTCCCCTCCCCTCCTCTCCCCTCCCCTCCCCTTTTTCCTTTCCTTTTTCCTTTTTTTTTCTTTTCTTTTCTCTCTCTCTTTTTTTTTTCCTTAAAGAACACTACTGACTGTTTAAAGGATGCATGTCCAAACTTTATTTGTAAGGATGAGCTCCCTACAGGGAAAACTTGGGGCCTGAAGGAATTGGTGGGTTTGCTGGACTCCTGATGCGGAGCTCTGTGGGTTGTAGTGGCTCAGTTGTTTATTCAGATGCAGCTTCTAAACCTCAGACTACTTTGAAGTCATTGGATGAAATGTAATTAGAGAATATGAAATGTTCAGTTTTGTTATTTCCTTAGGGATTTCTTTTTACTGAGCCCAGCAATGACCCAGATTCCTCATCAGATTTAGGACTGCTTCTGTTTCCTGGGAGCCAGAATAACAATTGCAGCTGTCTGGTGCAGATCATGAGCCTTTCACACTGATAACATATGCCTAAATACATTCTGATACCTTGCAGTAGCACTTTTGCTAGGATGGAGGCTTTGGTGCAACCAGCACTTCTATTGGCAGATGCAGCTCTCCAGGCCCCTGGGAGAGTGCTCGGGCCTCTCTGCAGAAACTCCCTGTCCTGCAGGAGGTGTGCCATTCTGTGTATCTGTGCTGGCCCTGGTTTTCATGGGGAATTTCAACCACCCTGACATCTGTTGGATGGACAACAGAAGAGTATAAACAGTCCAGGAGGTTGCCTTTCCTTGCCTTGCCTTACCTTGCCTTGCCCTGTCTGATCTCCTTTTCTGCAATGTCTAGCTTGCTCTGACATCCTCTGAGCTTTCACAAACTTTCTTGTCCTTCTCTGATATTCTGAACTTTTCTGAACCTCTATGACATTCTATGACCTTCTCTGCTTTTCCTGTGTCTTGTCTCACATTTGTATCTTTATTTTTCTCGGAACTGCTTTTTTCTAACTTCTCCTCCCTGTTCATTTCTCTTCTCCATCATTCACTACTTTTATCCTCTCTGCTTTTCTCTTCTATGACCTTCTTTTTCCCCGTCTGACATTCTTTTCCGCAACTTTCTATTCTCTAACCTTTTTTTTTAACCTGTTCTTCTCTTTCACCTTCAGAGTGTAGCTAACAGAAGCAGCTGACGGGCAGCAGTTTGTGCATCAGTCTCTGGTTCTGCTTTGGAAGCTTCAGGATCTTCTGTGTCCCTTAGAAAGAGGAGTGGATGAGATGGCTTCTAGAGGACCTTTCCAACATAAAACATTCTGTGGGCAAGATAAGTATGCCAGTTATGCTGTTTGGTTTTGCTCAGTATACAGACAACAGCCAGTGACATTAAAATGAGTGTCCAAATTATTCACCCTGAATTGAAGTTTGCATATTCCCTAGACTTTCTACATTTACATCTACAGATGGTACATGTTTATTGTGCTGCTGATATACATAAAAAAGATTATCTCCTCATCTTTTGTGCAGATGCAAAGAAAGATTGGACAAAAGGGTGTTACTAGCTTTTGCTGGACAGAAATTTAAATAGAGCATATAAAGACTGCCCTGTGTTTTGTTTTACTCAGTTTTTAATAAGGTAACATGGTTGTTCTAATTTGAAATAAATTATGACAAGGACAGATCTGCTTGTATTCTGTATCAATTGTGATATGTAATTTGACCTCCTGCCCTCTGCTTCATCTTGGAACACGTGTTTCAACTGTGCTGATCCAATTGCTCCTTTTTTGTGTGTATTTGTTCAGGGCAAGGGAAAACAGAAGTAAGCTTTTTCAAGCTTCAAAGACCTTAACAGTGATAAAAACATCACTTTTATAAGTGGAGTTTTCCAAACTGCTCAGCAGTAATACCTTAAGTAAACCATACTGAGGAAAACATTTTGTTCCAGAAAGAGATTATAGAGCTGAAGAATAAAGGAACAGAGGAAAAATAGAGGGGGTATTTGAAACAAAAGTGGCTGACTACTAAAAACGAGCTCTAAAATACATTCTTTCTTACTCTTATCCCAATATAAGACAATCAAATAAAGATCTGTGGCTTAATTTTCAGTTTCCAGAAAACACGTGGCATGAAAATTACTGAAATGAGCATTTTAGCATGAGGATAAGGAAAAGATGGCCAGTTACTTCTCATCTTCCACAGTACCTCCTCTCTGTGACAAGAGAAACCCTGATTTGCTATTGTGCCCTAGCTACTCTTCCTTTCCAGTGAGGCACCAGCCAGTCTGAGTAGCTTCTGAAGGTTAGATTAAGGTCAAAGGAGGAAAAAGGTGCTATGCTTACTGCATATGCATGCATGGTACTGTCTGTGGGACCCATTTCAGATTTGTGCTTTACAGTAGACTTCTTTATAACATTCATCTGGAAACCCATGCTGTTATTAAAAGAATTGATACTAGAACTGTTCCTCAGAGGTTACTCTCCTACCTATTAATAGACCCTTGGCCTCAGATACTGATAATGCTAAATTAGCCTTTCTGTTGGCAAGTGCTCCTCACAGTTCAAGCTGAGTTTCTTAGATGTCAGGAACCACCGTTCCTGACTCCATTCTGATGATTATAGAACATTTTATTTTCCTTCTTTTCAGATATTTGAAGAATGTCAAGTTGTCTCTCAGTCTTCTCTTGGTTAAATGAACCTCTGCCTACATTTGCTATTTAGTATCCTTTGGATACTTTCCAGTCTCTCCATACATCTCCAGAAAGAGGATCATCATGCCAGGAATCCAACAAGAGCTTCACAAGTGCACCATACACTGAGAGGACTGTGTCTTGTGCCTCACTAACTATGCTTATGATTTCATTATTTAGCTACTCAATTTTTCAAAGTATTGCTCTTTTTATACTGTGATGCTAATCATATGATGTTTATGCTCTGGATGCTCTTTCACAGAAATGCAGCACAATCAGTTTTTGAATTTCACACACCCATGCTTTTGATTGCTGTTACTCCCATGTATGGAACTTACCACTTTTTCTTCACTCATTCCAGAATATTTTTCGAGTAGATTCGGACCAATTAGTGTAATTATTATTTTATTTGTATATTTATTGTGTGGGCTGGGCCTTAGAGTAGATGCAGATGTATGCAAATCTTATGAACTTGGGATGCACAGACAACATTCCTGTGCTCCAACCCATGAACTAGCCCTGCTGAGTCAGGATGATGTAATTGCAGATCCCTCTGGTGTTCAGGACCTTACCTGATGCTATCTTATCAACAGCTACAAGCTTCTGCTCAAACTCCCCACTAAGCTAATCATGATTAAGAAGCTGAACAAATGAAACCTGAATCCTGGTTTTGGAAGGATAAGACTAAATCTTCCTCCATAGTGAAACTTCTGATAGGTAAAGATTTATTTTATGCTGTCCTATACAGTCGGCTTTCTATGCTCTGCTAGCCTGGGCTGACAATGACAATGTGATAGCACCAGGTTGCTCACTGCATTATTCTTTAATCAACTTAAAGCTTCAATGTCAGTTCCCCTGAAAACAGATGACTGCAGGCCATGCTTTTCCTTGCATTTGCAGGTGATTAAAATAGCCAAGAGTGACTTGCTGAAACAGTGCAATTAGCAGCCATCAGCCATTTAAAATCCCAGAAACAGGTAGAGGGTTATTGTATCACCTATCTTCTGCCAGTAACCATCACTCCCAGTAAGATCCATGATTGTTATCTGGACATGAGCCAGCAGTGTGCGCTGGCAGCCCGGAGGGCCAACTATGTTCTGGGCTGCATTAAAAGAGGAGTGGTCAGGGAGAGGGAGGTGGTGGTCCCCCTCTACTCGGCTCTTGTGAGGCCCCATCTGTAGTACTGTGTCCAGGCCTGGGGCCCCCAGCACAAGAGGGACGTGGAGCTCTTGGAACGAGTGCAGAGGAGGGCGACCAAGATGATCAGAGGGCTGGAGCACCTCTCCTCTGAGCAAAGGTTGAGGGAACTGGGCTTGTTTAGCTTGGAGAAGAGAAGGCTCCGGGGAGACCTCATTGTGGCCTTCCAATACTTGAAGGTAGCGTATAAACAGGAGGGGGATCGTTTGTTTGTGAGGGTGGATAGCGATAGGACAAGGAGGAATGGTTTTAAACTGAGACAGGGGAGATTTAGGTTAGATATTAGAAGGAAGTTTTTCACACAGAGGGTGGTGATGCACTGGAACAGGTAGCCCAGGGAGGTTGTGGATGCCCCGTCCCTGGAGGCATTCAAGGCCAGAATGGACGTGGCTCTGGGCAGCCTGGTCTAGTGGTTGGCGACCCTGCACTTGGCAGGGGGGTTGAGACTCGATGATCTTTGAGGTCCTTTTCAACCCAGGCCATTCTATGATTCTATGATTCTATGTTATTTAATTTCCAAACACTGATAATTCAACAGACATTGCAAAGAAGAGCTGAAATGACAAAAGTGTTGGGATGAACAGGGCCTCCATAACAGAAAAAAAACATTTATATACATATATATGTCCTTCATGTTTGTACTCTGAATTCTGTGAACATAGATGGAAACATGAGCCCTAGATATCTGGACTTATACATTTATTCTTAGCAAATACACTTAGGAACATTTAGATTGTGGTGTTTGGAAAATATTTGTGTTTGTAAATTAGACAATTGTGCTGAAACCTTCAGGATTTCACATCTTTGCTATCAGAGTACCTTATTCATCTGTAAAGTGTATACTTTTGCCTTGTTCCATCCAGTGGGTTTTGAGGGAGGTGAATCTTCTCCTGAGTCGCGCCTCCCCTAGTCAGCAAGGGATCACTACTGCGATGGAGTCATCCAAGACTCAGGGGAACAATACACATCAATTTATTGAGAGCTTTCTTAGCAACTAACAACAACTACTGATGGAGTCATCCAAAAATCAGAGAAATAATACACATTAATTTATTGATAGCTTTCTTAACAACTAACAACTACTTAGAGGTAAAACTGGCTAATTGGCTGATTATGATTAGTAAGCATTACAGGTAAAACAGTTTTAGGAAATGGCTATTACGAAGAGTGAAAGAACAAAAGAAGATAAAGAGAAAAGATAGAAAAAAGGGAAAGAGCGACAGACAGAGAGATATATAAACACAGAAAAGCAAAGTGGTTCACCACTCCTGGATCCAGCAATGTCTTGGTGTCAGATGTTGATCTTCAGTAGTGATGAGTCATCAGAGGTTGTGTTCTTCAGTTGATGACTACTCACAACAATGGTACAAACTTATTTATAAGTCCAAAGTGGTTGAGTCAGCTCTTTTTGGAGTGACAGCTTCTGGCTTAGGGATCTCAGCAGGAACTCCTTTGTTCCCATCTTCCAGGCCTTGAAAATTTAAGTCAGCAGACAAGAGGAAGTAGGGAGATGCCAACTTGGATCCTGTCTTCACAGGATAGAATGGTAGCATCTCCCAATCTCCCATATCAAGCTGGAGTTATTTGCTCACAGGCCACATCTTCAGCCAATAGACACCCCTGAACACTCCCTTTCGAAGGCAAAGAGCTCCAAAGAAATGCTTTCAAATGTAAAATTGTCCACAAAGTGATGCTGGTAGTCTCATGCTGATTTGAGACAGTCCTTACCAGTCTCAGACAGCTTTATTAACAATTACTGTATTCAGCAGCATTCTTTTTCTCATTAAAAAGGAAAGACCAGTCCTGAACCAACCTGACCAAAGCATTTCATCAGAAACAGGAAATGTTTAAAATAGCTTGACATATTAACTAAAAAACCTTTTGCAGCTGGAGAACATTTAAAACGTTAGCCTGTAAGAGCCTAGTGGTTCAGAGGTAGTCGCTGTTTTCTTGATGGCTATGGTTTCTGTGACTGCTCTTTTTGGGCGTTGCTGCTAATTAAGGATCATTCTGTGTGTGAGTAGTGTCAATAATGAGAGCTAGAGATGATCTTTAATTCTGTACTTCAACCTGCAAGGCATTTACATCCGACATTGATATATGTAGCCTGGGATGATGAGTCCTATTGACTGTCTAAAAGATAAGAGAATGTTGTTGTTCTTTCATGTAAAGCTATCTGCTCTCTAGCAACGATAATGTACCTGCTGAATTTTTTGTTGAGATAAATAAACTGATGGTTTACCTGCTTGTATTTTGCTAGTTCCCCAATAGTTTGTAGTTTGTGCCCCATATGTCTTTTCCCCATTTTCTTCCTCCCTTTTTACCACCAATCTCCTTTTACATCTCAGATAATATAAACTTTTTTCTTTTTTTTTTCCACAAGAAACTATCGTTTACTCTCCTGTCCTAAAAAATAAAGGTCAGAGAATTTTGCCCAGTGATATGTGTTTTACCCCTAACTATCTTCTGCTTGAACTGCTGCATTCAGGTTATTTTAGAGTCAACCAACTGTGACACTTCTCTTGGATTTTTTTTGTATCTTGTTATTTCTTTCAATGCTTATTTGTTCTTTCTATTAATCCAAGATTATTTCCAGTTTGAGCTTTGCTGACAAGCTTCCAAATTTTTATATCTTGCCCGTCTCTGCTAAACTGAAACAATATGGTATCATCAGCTCTCTGATAGCCATGTCTGCAGGGTGAAATTAAATAATCTCTTACATTCTTTCAGAAGGTAGATCAATTAGGTATCTGTCAGTTGTTAAAAAAAAAAAAAACTTATTTTTTAGGGTTTTTAAAAGTAAGGTCTTCTAATTCCAGTACAGGTGAGGGATGCTCACCTGATAAAGAAGACTGTATAGAAGAGACCTATGTGCATAAAACATTGCAGGGATCTGAAATGGTGTACTTCACACTATCATACATGGAATAACATCAGCATTGTACATGTTATAATACTTCTGCCAAGAGCTTCTTCTTTTTTAGTTAAGACCATACAAAGGACAATAAGCAGACAGAAATTGGCACCTTAAAAGGCCTGATATTAATACTTGGGAAGTCTGAGGATTTAGGAGTTATTTTTAACATAATGAGACCATCAGCCACTAGAGGCCCTTCAAGTCAAGGAGACTGACTGACTTAGCTAAGAGGCTGCAGAATATCCATCCCTCTGGTTTGATTTAGTGCACCCAAAGAGGAAATATTAAAAAATGAATAACCAGTGCTCTGAGAAGTAACATTCAGAGAGTCTGTCAGGCACCACTGACAGGATTTAAGCTCTTCTTAGTTTCCACATCACTCAAAAACTACCCTTGTACAAGGGTACAGCCTCTTCTCTCAGGGACATTTTTTACTTTTCATTCTCTCCTTCTCAGATTTTTCACCTGATTTCCTCAGCTGTTGAAACTGAACTATGGACACTGATATTTTATACAGTTTCTGGTGTTAGTGCCCAAGGCATCTGATTTGGAAAGCAGAAGGTGATCCAGGCAGCCAGGCAGGGGAAGCAGCAGCAGGGCACCTACACAGCACTACCATGTGTCTGTCCTCACTAAGAACAGATAAAGTACATGAGTTTGGATATGCCACAAAGTGGGGACTCAGACCTGCAAATATTTAACATAAGTGTGTAGCTGGAAGCTTAAGGGTAATTTGATGACTTACCAGAGTAGAAAGTAGGTTAATATTCTCTTGGGAAAGGGAAATTCAAACTGAATTACAATTATCTGTGTTACTACTAAGCAGGAGCCTTAATCTGAATTAGGGTTTTGTTGCGCTGGATGCTTCTCAAATAATAGTACATAGTTAGAGTATGATGCTGCCTCACCTCTGAACTCTAGAGGGCAGGACCTGGGATTTACTGGTATACAGAGAACAGTGGCTCCTAGAAGAAAAATGATCCCTTTGCCTTGTAAAAGAATGAATGTATTCTACAAATCTTCCTGAATACCAGGAGTGAGGCCTGACCAGACACAGCCATGCAGACACAACCCATGCTGTCTTTCAGAACACACACGCATTATCATGCAGAAAACCCAGCATTTCTCATGTGTCACCTTTTTTTTCTGACTGTGTATTGTCTCTATGAAAATTAATTATTACCTTTGTGGTCTTTAGTGTTGTTATAATATTAATACAGCAATTAAGATAGGATTCAAATTGGAGAATGAATGACCTTTCGAGATTGCAGTTAAATGAGAAAGAAGTTCTTTCAAATGAGTTATGCCCTGTGCAGGATCAAAATTACCCTTTGAAATGTCTGGCAAATCTTTGAAAGGCTGGTAAAATTTGGGAAAAGTCCTCGAGCTGATCAGACCAACCGTAAGAAGTGAAATAGTTGTGTATCACTGGGAATGTCATAACACATCAAGGATGATGTCCACAAAAGAAAGCAGATCTGTGTGAAGGACTTTAAATTTCAACAGGAAAATAAGCACATTTCTTAGTAACACTAAAAAACTTCACAAGGGACAGTCCTGTTTGAAGTGGACCAGTATCTCAGGCAATATTGGAGCTCAAAATATTTGAGATGTTGCTGGTGTCATGAACTAGAAGAGAGGGACAAAATTAATTCTCTGGAAAGATAGACCCATGTGGATAGCTGATAAGTTCATAGACCTTTTAATTCTTCCAGATCACTTTGCAAAAAACAATTAAAGTAGTATGTCAGAAAAAAATATTTTGTCAAGTACCTTAAAATACAAAATGTAAGATTGTCTGTGCAGCTGAATTGAAACTCCTTGTGCGCATGCTTAACTTCAGATTAACTGTGGTTTTCCTAATCTCTTTGCATAGGATATACAGCACTCAGTCAATGAAATTCCATTTAGTATATACCGCATACAGTTCACAGTCTGTTCCAAAGGCAATAGTATTAATTTTCTCCTCGTTTCTCGGTGTTTCTTATCAATATATTTTGTATTCCTGAGAATTTTTTCTTTTTTCCTTTTTTTTAGCTACTTTAGCTACTGGTGTAATTTAGTCATTCCCGTTTTATACTTAAGACTTAGATAAGAGAATATTCACTTTATTCACTTTTGTTTTTGATGTTGTATGCCCAGTCTTAGAACTCTTAGATATAACTTAAAGACAAGTAGCACTCTTCAGAGTCCAGTTCTGCAGCAGAGGCTATTTCCTCCAGATTCAGCGCTGCAGCTCAGCATACCCTATACTCATCACTAGAGGATGCCATATTTTTAAATTACATTTTAATTCAATTTTCAACAGAAAAGTGCAACCTTATTTTGAGTTCTTTTCTGCCTGAAGAAACAGAAAACTTTAGCGCATTTTCACAAAACTTAGAACCTTCTGGCAACTGTCTTATAGTGGTGGATGTCTAGCAGTACTAGGGTAAGCTACTAGTCCCATTTACTAAAAATGAAGGACTCATGTGAAGCAAAGTGAGAATAGCATCTTCTCTTCCCTCACTGTCCTTCTTATTTTTTTTATTGCTTTTTGTTCATTGAAGAAAAAAAAGGAGAGAGAGAATAATGTCAAGAGTCTGATCAAAAACTGATTTCTTTTTTATCACAGTCTTGTCAGATCCTTTCTATGTAACTTACACTTCAGATAAACAATAAAGAAAAATCTAGGACAAAGTTCCTGATCAACAATACCTCTTAACTAAATGAAGTAATGCTAGTTGTTGCCAAGATGCAAGCTGGAAAACAACAACAACAAAACAATGACAACAACCCTGCCAGTACTTTGAAAAAAATTGCATGAAAGTAGTTCATTTAAAATTCTTCTAGCTCAGCAGAATTTCAGAGTCTCATTAAGCCTATATTTGAATTGTCTAAGTCTTTTGTCTTGCTAAATTTATAGACTCTGGAGTATTTGTGCTTTTATTTTGTGGGTAAATCCCTTGTCTTAAAAGAAAAATCAGTGCAGGGAAAGATAGAATTATGCACACAGGAGAGAGCTGATCACCTTTACCTGACAATTTTTTTTGTGTTTGTTTTCCACCTCAGTATTGTTCAGTGTATAGATAGACTGCCTCACAGTTAGCTAGACCTTATCTAGACCTGCCCCTGCTGTTAAACAGACCTTTTCAAAGGTACTCTTTTATGCGTGAATTAGTTCAGATAACCTTCAGGTTGAAATGGAAGACATGTTTTCCTAAGTGAATTTTGAGCTACACCGAGTTGTACTGTCAAATGCTGGTTGTATAGAACTACTTTTGCAAAGCATTTCTGAAAAAAATTGATTTACTTTATAAGCTTGATATAATCAAACTCAAGTAGGGAAATTGAGAAAGACATTTGGAGTGTGTAGTGGAAATGCTAAGTCACGGCCTATAACAGGGACTGAGCACCTGCTGGGAAGGCAGGGCCAACCCAGGTGAATTCAGGTACAAGCAATGCACCTGAGTGACTGGAAGGGTTGGAGCCAGGATCCACCCCTTCCCAGACCTCATTTAAGGGTTGGCAGTGGAGGTGAGGGTATTTCTTGCTGGAGATCCTTGCCTACCTGAGGCCTTCTAATGGTAAGCAGTTCTTTTCTTTCATTTCTGTATCAGTAGCTGCTGCTTTTGGGTTCATTCTCATTTGTTGTAGCCAAAGACTTTACCACCTTGTTATTAATGCAGTACCTTCCATCCCATTATAGGGTGGCAGCCAAAGTTGCTGAATCTGATTCTTTGGTCCTTCAACATCTGCACAATTTGTGCTCTTGTGCAAGCTACCTGCAGTGGGTTACACATGTAAGTATGGGTGCAAATGTGTACAAACTGTTCACTGCCCTTACTGCTCCATGAGATTGCATCAAACAAAAGTACTTGGCCACTTCCTAGATGAGCATTTATGACTTTGGGTTGCCTAGAAATACTTTTCAAAACTTGAATACTGCAAGATTGAATGCATTCATGATAGAAGCATAAGAGCAGTTTTCTAGTTTATACTTTTGAGCCTTGGTGTGGACTTCTTGCTTATCTAGTTTAGAAACCTGGGAGACTAAGGGTTAGTAAGAGGGCTTTAGAGACAGGCAGGTGTGTTCTGACTGCCACTTATTCTACGTACTGCAAACTTTGAAACCCAAATGCATCCCACAAATGAGCTGTCTATGGGGAAAAGACTACTTTGAAGTAAGAAAATGTGTTATCGGGTAAATAAATGGCTCAAGAAAAAGGGGAGGAACAGCATTTCTAAGTAGTATGATGACCTGTAATAAAATCATTCTTTAGAAGATTCAAGATCTAATGGTTCTGTGGGACATGCTGTGTATCTAATACATCCATATGTGTATACGACTCTTTGATCTGAGTGAATAACTTGTACAAACACGTTGATCCATTCTGCCTCTCTATCAGATTTCTTGTATTTTCTTGCTGTTAGAAATTATGCAGAACTTTTTCTTCTATATTTCATGTCTTTGGGGGCTGAGGCTAATCCAGCCACAGTCCCAGAGGTCTGGGAGGTTTACAAAATATACAAGGATGGCAGAACAAAAAGCCTTCAAACACAAAGCTCAGAAAGAGACAAAGTATATTTAAGTCAGGGTCTACTGTCAGGAGTTGATGCAAGCAGTAAGTAAAGAGATTAGTGATGTAGGGGGAAATACTGCAAGGACAAGAATCTGTTTTAATTCAGAAAATAAGAGATAATCAAGGACCAAAGAAGGATGAAAATAGCATGGGATAATCATGATGGTAGGATAAGTGTTTTTGAAGTTATTAAATGTACTGTAAGGAGGAAACTAAGATAAATACACATTTTATTGAACTTTTTTCTTTTAAGTTTCATTCTAAAGTAATCCATAATCAGAAAATATCCATCATCTCTCCTGAAGGTCAGGCACATATGATCTTAAGAAAATTAGGCCTGCCATAGAAGTAAGAAAGAAACAAAAAACTATCATTGTATGAAGAAGAGATACTGGATGAAAGCAGTCAACACTGAGAAAAGCAAGGAGTGACTGTGGTCAGTGCAATCTGGACTTGAATAGTCTTTTTATTCAGTACCTTTTTAACAGAAAATGTAATTTAAAACACCTCAGAAAAGAGCAGTGGTAAATGAAGAAAAACATCTGCAGGTCTGTAAATAAGCGATGATGATGGCAGAACTAAGGGTGTGTATGCGAGCATGGGTGTGTGAAAAGCACTTTCCTCCAGTAGTCTGCGTCATGCCAAATCAAATTTCAGTTCTTTATTAGCGATTCTTCCAGAAGATGGAGTAAGCTCTTAGCAAGTACTGCACTGGCAATACTCCCTCTGCACATTCAACTTACTGTAAGAAATGAATAAACTCAGAAAACATTTGCCAATAGATTTGTGAAAATCAATCTCCTAGTTCAGGATCTAGTAGAGCAGAGATTACTCACACAGCAAAAATTAGGCAGCAGGCATCCTGCAAAAGGAGAGATAGCAGAAAACTACTTAGGAATCACATTGCTGCAAAACTTAGTGGTTAAAAACAAATTAAGGAAAAGGATAACCCAGCCAGAAATTCAACCTCAGCTACTGTGCCAAAATATTCACCCAGGTTTAGTTTTAATGTGATGGTTTTTCCACACAAATGAAATTTCCCTGTCAAGATTCCTTTCTTGGAATCTTTTAGCTACAGCTGATATGTGGTGCAATTTCATCACAGAAGATGGAAATGCACACAAAGCTAAGAACTCTGAAGTCTTGAAATTACACAGGTTCTGAGGGCTGAAAATAATGACCTGTTGAAAAATGACTATATGAAACACCTGTGAATATGATGAATATGAACTTCAGATGGAACATTAATATGCCAAAGAGCTCAGGAGATGAAAGTGGCACAAATGTCACTCCTGATTTTTTGCCAGAATCTACCGCCTGAGATGGAGGGGAGTCTTTCTGCTTAGGTCGTTTTATCACTAAATTTGTTAACAGTTGCTTTAAGATAAAAAAGCTGCCTGGATATATATTTAAAATGTGACGTGATACTACAAGGCTAATGATAAACTCTTATTACCTCATGATGAAGAACTCTGAATAAAAATACCAGGAAACAATCTGAAGTAAATATGAGGGAAAGTTCAGAAACAGAAAGTAATGTGAGCACTCAGAAGTGATATATGACAAGAAAATGATACAAAATTGTTGATGATCTCATTTAACTGTCATCAGAATTCAGTATTTTCAGGATATACTTTGATGAGAAGATACATCTGTGGAGTGGATAGAATTGCCGTGAACAGTAGCAAATACATTCAAAGTGTTTTGGAGACACTAGGCTTTGGCTTAACAAATGCTTAATTTGAAACAATGTAAACAAGATGGATAATGAGATTGAGCCAAATATAATCTGAGGCTATGGGGAGTGTTTATTCTCCTTTCTGTGCATTCAGGGATTTGTATACAGTAATTAACTCCTATGAAGCCACAGAAGATGTTGATGTGAGAGCAAATCCCTTGAGAAACAGATCCCTGTCGTTTCAGAGGGGCAAAGAAGATAAACGCAGAGATCGGCTAATCCTGTAAAATCCTTTTGCAGTGCTGCTCAGAAGTAAAGGAAAACAAGTCCTAAGCACATATCTAAAGATGCTCATCAATAGCAAAGAAATGCTGATCTCATGGAAATTGGTGGATAAAGAGACGTCCATGAACCTGAAGTTCCTTGCAGGTCTCCAACAATTAGGATGCATACCTGAAGCCATTTTCTCACTAGTTCAAAAGCAGTAGCTTGAATATTGCAGAATTCCATACAGATTTGAATTCACATTTTTAAGGGTAGGATCTCTGTAATTCAAAAAGCACAGCAAGGGAACTGAAGCATATGAAAAATTAAGGCACAAATTACAGCAAATGTGTCTTCATAACCACTGACACTTCTGAATAAGATTCTAACAAATCTCGGCCACAAACTGTTTCTAGTCCGCTTACCTGGAAGAACATCTTCTGGCCAAAGAGCAAACAAATGGTGTGAGGAAAGAGTGAAAATTATTTTAAAAGTTCCAGTTTAGTTTAGCTGCTTATTCTTTTCTTGGTAATTATTCCAGCCAATCCCCCTTTGTCATTTACCAGAGGGTCTGCAGAAAGAGATATAGCATGTGAGGCTGAATTGCAGCCGTAGAAGGCACAGTACAGATAACTTAAATATATATCCTGGATGTAATTACATGTGAGAAGACAATTCTGATTGCTTAGTTCTGAATTACTGGTAAATGCAATCATGACCTTCCTTAGCAGTTTGCTGACAGTTAAGGTAAAGCGGATTCAGACAGATATCTCAGGGTGCTCAGGAGTGGTAATATTAAGCTACTTTCTCATTTCCTGCTGGGTGAAAACATCTAACGAGAGGCAGCATATGTAACCTAGCACTTCCCATTTCCAATTTCTTTTGTGGTTGAGGAACTCTATGTATTACCACTAGTCGTTTTTTTTTTTTTTTTCTCCCAGAGAAAAATCTTTGAGAACTGACTTCCCATCTTTTCCAGAACCTGTTTGAAAGTAAACACAAATCTTTTCTGGTAGAAAGAGGTGGTAGAAGAAATGGAGTAGTAATAGTCCAAAAGAGCAGCTTGAGAGATGTTTCATGACCTTAGTCAGCCCTGATGTGACATCATCCTTACCAGGGTTCTGGGAAAGGGATGGCGGGAAAGGAACGTGAAGGATAAAGACAGAATTTTAAAGCATCCTAAAGAAACTCAGACTTCCTGTGATTTATCGTCAATCTCCATTTTTCAAAACAATTTTTTTTTAATATCCAGAATATATTGATAGTGCTTGCATGTTTATCTCAGCGTAATGGCTTGACTCTGACCCCAAATTAACACCCCTTTAATTAATCATCTATAAATGTAATCTTAGCAAAAATAACTCCAGAAAGGAAATATGTAGTTTATTCACTTATCTAGTAATTAAACATCAGATTGCCTTAAATTCGATTTAAGTTATACATAGTTAATGATACTGTCTTTGTTCAATTTATCAAAAATGTCAGCCAATGAATAGGATATATCTCATGATACCTACTTATTTATTTTCAAAGATATTGTGGACTTGATGCTAAAATTTATCAGTGTTTCTGTTAAACTTGTACAAATATTTTTATTTTCAAACATAGAGTTCTTTTATGCTTCCTTTCTGTATGCAAAACGGTTTTTGTTACTCTTCATAGTGTAATCTTCTCTTCAAGTATTATTATCAGTATGAAAATCAGCTATGCATAGTTAAATATTATGAATTGTCTTTACTTCCAATTTTAGGATTGATAATACAGCACAGCTACTAGTATTGTATTACAGAGAGCTGCTAACTTTGAACTATTATTTAAACTGGTATCAGAAGTACAGAGATATACAATATGGATGTAAATGGAAACGTCCAATCTGTTTCAAAGGACATGTGATGTACATGGAATTCTGGTGATCACAGAGAACAATCTCCCACACTGAAGATGCTTTCAGAACTGTCTATTCTCAGAGCCTTTACCAATAACAAGCTGAATATGGTTATTACAAAAAGAAGACCTAGTTTTCACAAAGAAAACTTAAGAGACAATGGCTAGAATTAAACACCAGCTAGATTAAAGCTACTGAAGGACAGCAGTCATTTGTTCTTCCTTTGGCCTACTATGCTGCTTTAGGAAGTGTTCTTTCTTACTAGATACACAGAACAAGACTATCTACAATGATCAGTGCCTGTAATATTGCTACAGATGGAATATTCTAACTCTGGAATAGAGCCAAGGGTTTGTGGGGGAAAAAAAGACTACTTCAGACAGCTCAAAACTTCAGGAACAACAAAACAAGTGCATAGCGACTAACCAGATTTCTTCTATCATGGAAAAGTGTTCTGAAGGAGATGGCATTAATGTTAGTATTTGAGCCTGGGCACAGCACCAGTATGCTTGTCTGAGCTGTGGAGGCAACTCTGGTAGGCTTGAAATTCTTCTCAGTGACAAACCTGTTGTAATAAGGGTAAATACTGTTCTTGCAAGTAAAATAGAATATGCAACAAGTTTCTATTAAAGAAGAGGTGCAGGTGACATCTTTGTGCTATGCTTTGATGCCAGCCTCCTACTGTCATTGGGAAGGGCTGACTCAAGAGCTGCTGCATAGGCACAGCATGTAGATCAATATATCTGCTTTTCCTATGTATAATTAAGGCTCCTGCTGACTTTCATCTTTGTTTCCTGATGCACTGGTGTTAGAAACCAACATCATGTTTGTTATCTCTAAAGTTGACTGTTCATGCAGTGAAATGGCTCCCATCTGAGAGGAACATACTGCAAAAAAGAATGTCCCCAGTTGGAAGGGACCCATAAGGACCACTGAGTCTAGCTCCAGGCTCCACACAGCACCACCCAAAATCCAAGCCCCATGTCTGAGAGCGCTGTCCAAATGCTTTTTGAACTCCGGCAGCCTGGGGCTGTGACCACTGCCCTGGGCAGCCTGTCCCAGGGCCTGACCACCCTCTGGTGCAGAACCTGTCCCTAACCCCCACCTGCTCTTCCCCTGACACGGCTCCACATCGTTCCCTTGTGCCCTGTCAGAGCCAGGTCTCTGACCACAGAGCACAGTGCTGCCCCTCCGCTCCCTGTGAGGAGCTGCAGCCGCCATGAGGCCTCCCCTCAGCTCCTCTGCTCTGGGCTGAACAAACGCAGGGGCCTTAGCCACTCCTCACACACCTTGCCCTCCAGACCCTCCCCCAGCTTTGTAGCCCTCCTCTGGACACTCTCATGTAGCTTTATGTCCTCTTCATACTGTGACACCCCAAACCTGCACCCAGTGCTGGAGGTGAGGCTGCACAGCGCAGAGCAGAGGGGACAGCCCCTCCTCTCTCCCACTGGCAGTGCTGGGCCTGGGGCACCCCAGGGTATGGTTGGCCCTTTGGGCTGCCAGGGCACACTGCTGGCTCATGTTCAATGTGCTGTCAACCAGCGCCCCCAAATCCCTTTCTATCTGGCTGCTCTCCAGCATCTCGTGCCCCAGTCTGTACATATATTCCGGATCATCCTGTCCTGGGTGCAGAATTCAGCACTTGCTCTTGTTAATCATAAAAATGTGTTATATGTGATTAGAAAATGTTAAATAAGTTTGAACAGTAGACATAACCCTACGCCTGCATGTCCTTAACCAAAGTATTCAGTCCCTTTGCTAGTTGACTGAACTAAATGTAGATCAGTAGCTGTTGCAGGGCTGGAGTGACCTAGAACTTTGGATGAATACAAATAAATTGATATGGCAGTATATATGTTTGTACTCTACAAGACTGATCAATTATGAAAGAAATCCTAGTGACAAATAAGTAAACAACTAGAAATCTTCATTTCATGTACTTGAAACTATTCCTTCTGACCTTGTGATAGGTTTCTAACTGGGTGAGAATAGTAATGTACTGCTCTGAGGAAGGAGGTACAGCTGAAGATAAATCCTTTCTTATGAGTGCACCTATTCAAAGAACATAAAGAATGATTCATAAACTAGAAAGAAGTTTAAACACAAACCATCAGGCCCTGAGAAACATTGACAAATATCAAAGAACATAACTGTCCTGGTTTCACCTGAGACAGAGTTGACTTTTTTTATAGTATCTGATATGATGCTGTGTTTTAGTTTCAAGTGAAAAACAATGTTGATAACACACCAGTGTTTAAGTTGTTGCTGAGCAGTGCTGTATAGAGCCAAGGATGCTTCCATTTTTTCAGCTTTTCGTACTGTCCTGCCAGCAATGGTGCTGGAGGTGGACAAGGAGTTGGGAGGGGACAGAACCACCGCAGTTGACCTAGACTGGCCAAAGAGACATTCCATACCATATGAAATCATGTGAAAAAAAAACACTATAAAACCAAGGGGAATTGCCTGGGGAGGACAGCCACTGCTTGGGAACTGGCTGGAATCAGTCAGCAGGTGGTGAGCATTACTTGTTTTGTAAATATACACACATACATATATGTCTCTCTCTCGGGAAGAGTACAAGGATGTTGCTAGGATATGCAGAGAGAAAATTAAAATAGCAAAATCCCAGAAAGACTTTAATCTGGCCACCAACGCTAGAGATAATAAAAAATGTTCACAAATATACCTACAGCAAGAGGAGAGCCAAGGAGAATCTCCATCCTTTATTGGATGTGGTGGGGAACATTACCACCAAGGATGAGGAAAAGGCTGAGTTTCTTAATGCTTTTTGTCTTTAATAGTCAGACCAGTTATCCTCACAGTACTCAGCCCCCTGAGCTGGAAGACAAGGATGGGGAGCAGAATAACCCCCCACAGTTAAGGAGGAAATAGTTAGAGACTGCTACTCCACCTGGGCTGTCACAAGCCCATGGAGCCAGATGGGATCTGACTGAAGGTATTGAGAGAGCTGGCAGAGGTGATTGCCAAGCTGCGTTCCAGCATCTATCAGCAGTCCTGGTCAACCAGAGAGGTCCCAGATGACTAGAGACTTGCTAATGTGATGCCCAACTACAAAAAGGGTGCAAAGGAGAATCTGGGGAACTACAGGCCTCTTAGCCTGACATTGGTATCAGTGAACATCATGGAGCAGATCATCTTGAGTGTGATCACATGGCATTTGCAGGACAACCAGGGGATCAGGCCATACTAGCATATGTTTATGAAATCCTGTTTCACCTACATTCTGTGACCAGGTGGCCTGCCTGGTGGATGAGGAGAAAGGGTGTGGATGTAGTCTACCTAGACTTTAGTAAGGTCTATGGCTCTGTCTCTCACGGTATTCTCCTGGAGAAGCTGGTAGCTCATGGCTTGGACAGGTACACTTTTTGCTTGGTAAAAAAACTGCCTGGAGGGCCAAGCCCAGAGAGTGGTGATGAATGGAGTTCAATCCAGCTGGCTACTGCTCACAAGTGGTACTCTCGGGGGGGACAGTATTGAGGCCAGTTCTGTTTAACATCTTTATTGATGACCTGGATGATGGGATTGAGTGCACCCTCAGTAAGTTTGCAGATGACACCAAGTTGGGAGGAAGTGTTGATCTGCCTGAGGGTAGGAAAGCCCTACAGAGGGATCTGGATAAGCTGGATAAATGAGCCAATTGTATGAGCTTCAACAGGACATAAGTGCTGAGTCCTACACTTTGGCCACAACAACCTTATGCATTGCTACAGGCTTGGAGCAGAGTGGCTGGAAAGCTGCACGGAGGAAAAGGATATGAGGATATTAGTCAACAGCTGTCTGAACATGAGCCAGCAGTGTGCCCAGGTGGCCAAGAAGGCCAATGGAATCCTGGCTTGGATCAGAAACAGTGTAGTCGGCAGAACTAGGGAGGTAGTCATCTCCCTGTACTCAGTAGTGGTGAGGCTGCACCTTGAGTACTGTGATCAGTTTTGGGCCTCTTATTATAAGAAAGACATTGAGGCCCTGCAGCATGTCCAGAGAAGGGCAATGAAACTGGTGAGGCGTCTGGAGCACAAGTCTTATGAGGAGTGGCTGAGGGAACTGGGATTGTTTAGTCTGGAAAAGAGGAGGCTCAGGGGAGACTTTATTGCCCTCAACAGCTACCTGAAAGGAGGTGGGGACAAGGTGAAGTTGGCTTCTTCTTGCAGGTAACTCGCAATGGAACGAGAGGAAATGGCCTTAAGTTGCACCAGGGCAGGTTGGATATTTGGAAAAAATTATTTTCATGAAGAGTATTAATGCATTGGGATGGGCTGACCAGGAAGGTGGAGGAGTTACTGTCCCTGAAGTGTTCAAGAAATGTATAGATGTGACAGTTACGGACATGGTTTAGTGGGCATAGTGGTGATGGGTTGACAGTTGGATTAGATGATCTTAGAGGTCTTTTGCAACCTTAATGATTCTATGATTCTATGACTATTATTATTACTGTTATTTCTCTCTTCATTTTCTGACTTACTAAATAGTTTTTAGCTCAACCTATGAGATCCACATTTTTTTACATTCTCTCTTCCATCCCATGAGGGCAGGGAAAGTAATAGAAGAGCTGTGTGATGTTTAGCTGCTTGGGGGTTAAACCACAACAAGAACATAAAACATTTTCTAGAATGTTGCATCTTCCTGAAGGAATATTTTGACTGAAGTTACCTGAACTGACAGAAAGAATACTGTCTGTGCATATTACCTGCAAAACCATGCAGAGAATATAGAAAATCCAAAGGAATAGAATCATAGAATCATAGAATTCATTTTTCATTCTCCCTAATTTGTAATTCATTTTTTTTTCTCCTGCATATCTCCCAAACTGCTGTCAATTAAGATATGAGATTAAAATACTGTTGCATTTTACAGAAAAGGAAATGGGAGACAAAGAGACTTCCTTGAAGCCACCTAATGAATCTGTAGTAAAAGTAGAACCAAAACCTACTTTCAAACAAATTTCCAGACCATATTTCACAGAATCTTAGAATTGCAGGCATTGGAAAGGACCTCAAGAGATCATCAAGTCCAATGCCTCTGGTAAAGCAGATTCCCTACAATAGGTCAAACAGGTAGGCATCCAGATGGCTCTTGAATATCTCCACAGAAGGTGACTTCACAACCTCTCTATGCAACCCGTTCCAGCATTCTGTCACCCTTATGGTAAAGAAATTATTCCACATGTTAGTATGGAACTTCCCGTGTTCCAGTTTTAGGCCATTACTCCTTGTCCTATCGCTACACATCACCAAGAAGAGCCTGACCTCATCCATTTGCCTCCCCCCTTCCTTTAGGTATTTGTTAACATTAGTCAGATCCCTTCTCAGTCTTCTTTTCCAGAACACACAACTTGGCATTTTGATTGTGCTTGCGAGAACTAAACATATATGGCAGTAAAACACTGTTTAGGTACCCTAAAACTTAGGAACATATATGTTTTCTACGCTGTGAGTTTCACTGCAGAAATGACTGAAGCAATGTAAGATTCCCTGTGCCTGTTAGTCCTCCTTGCTGGAGGTTTTAGCTGCTGGGTGAGACAATGGAACAACTTGTGTAAGTGCCCATTGTCAGATTCAATCAAGAATTGGCCAGCTCTACAGAATGTTAAAATGAGGCAATTGTTCCTTTAGTAAATGGACTATGAACTAACTATGGACACTGGGGCCAGCTGCCAATCTTTTGTTTGGCACCTTTTGCAGAATTAATGGTGGTAGAACTGGGTTCTCTTGCAAAACAGTCATAGAATCAGCAAGGTTGGAAAAGACCTACAAGATCATCCAGTCCAACCATCCACCTACCACCAATATAACCTCACTAAACCATGTCTCTCAACACAACGTCTAAAACGTCATCTATTGTATCCCATCTTTATCTATCTGCCTTCATGGTCTCATTTTCTACATATTTTCTAGGTGGATCTGTGGGCCTGCTGTTCCACTGTCACGGACACAGATAGATCTAGAGATAACTCTGTGACATGAAGTTAGCAAATATGGAGTAAAATGGAGGCAGACAGTATGTCATTAATCATAGAATCGTAGAAGCCAAGAATCCTTAGAGTTGGAAGGGACCTCTGGAGGCCATCTAGTCCAACTCCCCTGCATTGAACATGGACACCACAGCTAGATCAGGTTGCCCAGGACCTTATCCAGTCTCACCTTGAAGTCTCCAGGAACAGGGCATCAACCACATCACTGGGCAACCTGTTCCAGGAAAGAGCCAACTATTCAACATCTCTACTCCAGTGGAAAAATTAGTATGCTTTAAGAGATTCCAAATTATGCTGATGAAGTTAATCTGATACTTAAGGACAAACTGGGGCTCCCTCCTTAGGTATGAATTTCAGCTGAGCTTCAGAGTCTTATTCTTCACCTCCACAATGAAACAGGACTGATGTCTGAGTGGGCCTGGCGACTGGAATTGTAAGCACCCAGGCAGAATAGAAAATCAAGTAATGATTCTTTTCTTCCTGAGTCATACATAGCTAAGGGACCCAAAAATAGCTATTAGGTTGTTTCCTGCCACAACAGCCTCTTCTAACACAGCTGCACGGTATTCACAGGAAGTACTTGATAAAGTCACCATGATATCATTAGTAGCAGCTCTGTTTTTATCTTGAAATGTTTATTAGATGAGAAAAAGCAAGCAAAATTAGATTATATTAGAGCTAGATGTGCATATACTTACTTCCTCATGAATTTTTACATTTTTGGCTGAAAAATGTCCAATCTGTCTAGTTGCACTTCTTTTAGCTAGATGTTTCCTCTCTCCCTGCCTCCCACATATTTTTTCAGCCTAAAGTTACTGTATCAGAAACTTTCATTATAAAAAAAAAAATCTAGTACTTTGCACAAAGACTAAACAACTGCATCAGTATCGCTCACTGTCATTTCCATTAATTATTGGAACCTTTGTGTTAACATAATGCTGAGGAAAGACAGACAAATCAGAGGCAAAATGAATGAATGAACATAACACCCACAGAAGCTTCACTGATGATGCGCATATCTGATAAAATTGCTACGATTATTTCTTTAACCAACTGGCCTTTCACCAAGAGTAGAGAGCCCATTTGGCCTAACAGCCTAAAACCTGCCGTTTGCAGCTGCTGCTTCCCTTGGCTATTCTGCAGAACTTAATACAGCTGACATCATTGCACAGTGCTGTGTATGCTGTGCTGTTTTAACAACTATTTTGGCAATGCACACATAATTTGACAGCAGGAACTGCATAAAGATTTGCACCAGAGCAGTAGCCTCAGAACCTCTCTCTCTAGGTCATCTGATTATTGAACCATCAATGTCACCTAATGACTATCCAAACTGTGACATGGTATATTATTGATCTGACAAAACTGTATTTTGCTTGCTATGATTAAGAATTTCCATGCTCGATAAGACACTAATCCATGTTTTTTTCTCTTGCAAGAGCTTCCTCTCATCTAGGACTCATCTTGTGATGAATGGTATAGGAATGCAGAGATAAAGCCTTTCTTCTGAAAATACAGAAAGCTTATGATGATATTTTGCCATGAATAGAAAGCTTGTTGCAAAAGCATTACATAAGCAATATATTTCATCTGTAATTTAAGTGCATTGTTTGATTTGATGATGCATGCAATGCTACTAGAAATCTCTACAAATATACACACGATTCCAAGCCCAGTTCTTAGTTCCAGAAATTTTATAACCCTTAAAGCCTACCCATCATGATGAGTATATACACAGGTTTTCTTGAATGGTGGGCAAACTTGAGCATAATGCCCTTGTTCAGGAAACAGCTGAGCAGATGTTTTTAAGATTTTTGAAGTTACACTTTGAACCAATGCCTGTGCTGAAAGACTTACACCTTCATCTCCTGGTGGCAGCTTGTTCCTGCTGATATCACTGGATTTGCAGATGCAAAGCTGTGAGAGTGCTCAGATTTGGTGGTGACTGGAGTCAAGGGCTAAGAGGCTGTTTCCTGCAGCACCAGGACATGTATCAAAGGGAGACACCTTCACTTGTATGAAATGCTCATTTGATCTCCATTTACCAGGTTGAGCTTACCGGACACAAAGAAGTGTGCTACGCAACAGAAAAAACACAATGCAGATGTTACCTTTTCTATCCAGTGAAACAATTGCATGCAGTATATGAGGATGCAAGGAATGTGACAGCGTATATGCTTCTGTGACCCAGTAGCCATGGCAACTACAGTGCAAAGACACATTATCCTGGTGCTCAATTCCATCAGCAGCAGAACTGCAGTTATTTATGCTGGCCCCTTAACCAAAGAATGAAAAGCTGCATTTCAGTTCTGCATTACAGTTTTAGTGGCTGCACAGTTTCACAGGGAAGAGACTGTGACTGCACCTTCTACGATGAGAAACAGAAGAAAAACATTTCACTGACAGGAACCATTTATTTGTCTTTCATGGTAATGTGGACCTGTCAAATCTCATGTGCTGAGTATCAGACTTGCTCTTTTTGCCACTGCTATCTCATTCCCCACTGTGGCACTCTAGTTCATGCATCAGCAGCATACTGTCATGTGGCCTGATGTGACAGCCTTGTCTGCTGGGATTACAGAGGCTTCCAGAATCTGGCAAGGTCACCAAACCAAGCATCTATGCAGTGGTGAAACTTCTTCATCTGTTGCAAATATAACAACCTCCATCCTTTACTGCTTGACAAGATTCTGTTTAGTTTATCTGCCTTCTAGTCTGAATAGAAGTGCCTACAGAGATTTTCAATCTGAGATCTATAGTTCAGGCAGATTTTGTTGTGTTTCAGTGCCACATCTGCTCTCATCAGAATTTCTATTTTCATTTCAGAACCCTATTTTGTTAATTTATGCTTGCTTTCTTGATTAAATAGTATTAAAAACTGTAATTTGAAAGAACATTCCTGAGATATTTAGCTACCATTTTCTTGTTTACCGAGTCAAACACATTTAAAGATCCCATACTTTCAAAAAAAAGAAAGACAATTCTAAAGAAGGCATGCCTTAACATTTACATTTTGCAAGTGTAAGCCAAATTTGCAAACCTGACAGATAGAGTCAGGGTGAATGACATTTACTGCTTTCTGAAAGACGCATGCCTCTCTTTTTTTTTTTTCCTTTTCTCTGCATCCAAATTCCAGTCCCAGGATAAGTCAAATGGCATGCAGGAGTAGAAATACTGTGTCAGAGGAGAAAAGAAAGCTATTTGACACTAAGAAAGAAAATAGAGAAAAGCATTGTCAAGATCTATAGATATTTGCAAATGGCTGGCATCTTGTACCTAATACCTAACAAGAATATTTATTTTCTTTAATTACAAATTAAAGAATTTGTATTTCAATCTAAAAATTATCAGAGAGGAACAACAATCATCATTTAACACTTCTTGCTTTATTTCTCTCTTGCTTTGCACAGATTTCTTCTATGTTTGAATCATACTTGTTAATTTTATAGTATAGTCTACTCTTCAAGTTTCAAATCATAGAAGGTACATGCTCCCAATACATGCATTGAACTGGTGATGTAAAAGTTGAATTGCATTTATATTCTAGTTACGCACGCCTCTAGCAAGAAATTGAAACAGCTTTGTTAACAACGTGTCTGTCACTCCAGAATTCACTCATCCAGAACAACTCAGTTGGATATAAACCAGATGTCTCCTGATGCTATTCCTAATACAAGATGTATTCAGTATGCAGTCCTGAAATTTACTGCTTATTTTTTATGTACTATAAAATTAGCGGTTTAGGCAAAATAAAATTTGTGTTACAAAAACGTACTAAAGTCACAATCTTCTACGTCAAGATAGAACAGATGTATTTTATTAGCTATCTCACAGACAGCAGGCTAATACTGGGTTAGCTTTTGCGATGACTTATGATGACTTATGTTACCTGTACAACTGTTTGCTATCACTAAAAAAATATGAATTTTTCTCCTATTCTCTGCAGTCCAAATCAATGAATAACAGCTTCTTCTGTATATTCGTGATCTAGTATTTGGTACAGAAAAAAAATACGCTTGTGTTAGCAAATGAAAAAAAGGTAGTATAATCAAAGCAGTAATTGAAAACTTTAACTGATTGAAGTTCATGGCTGGTACTATAGTATTTTCTTAGGCTAAAGTAATTAGATATTTAACTGAAATGAGCGTGTCATATGTTAGCATTTTGTGGAAACAGCTAATTAATAGCAACTATGTACAAAACAGAGTTTTAAGCACACTGTGTCCCAAACTTATTTCATATGTTCTAATCGAACAAGAGCAAGTGCTGAATTCTGCACCCAGGACAGGATGATCCGGAATATATGTACAGACTGGGGCACGAGATGCTGGAGAGCAGCCAGATAGAAAGGGATTTGGGGGCGCTGGTTGACAGCACATTGAACATGAGCCAGCAGTGTGCCCTGGCAGCCCAAAGGGCCAACCATACCCTGGGGTGCCCCAGGCCCAGCACTGCCAGTGGGAGAGAGGAGGGGCTGTCCCCTCTGCTCTGCGCTGTGCAGCCTCACCTCCAGCACTGGGTGCAGGTTTGGGGTGTCACAGTATGAAGAGGACATAAAGCTACATGAGAGTGTCCAGAGGAGGGCTACAAAGCTGGGGGAGGGTCTGGAGGGCAAGGTGTGTGAGGAGTGGCTAAGGCCCCTGCGTTTGTTCAGCCCAGAGCAGAGGAGCTGAGGGGAGGCCTCATGGCGGCTGCAGCTCCTCACAGGGAGCGGAGGGGCAGCACTGTGCTCTGTGGTCAGAGACCTGGCTCTGACAGGGCACAAGGGAACGATGTGGAGCCGTGTCAGGGGAAGAGCAGGTGGGGGTTAGGGACAGGTTCTGCACCAGAGGGTGGTCAGGCCCTGGGACAGGCTGCCCAGGGCAGTGGTCACAGCCCCAGGCTGCCGGAGTTCAAAAAGCATTTGGACAGCGCTCTCAGACATGGGGCTTGGATTTTGGGTGGTGCTGTGTGGAGCCTGGAGCTAGACTCAGTGGTCCTTATGGGTCCCTTCCAACTGGGGATATTCTACAATTATGTGCTTAGTAATCACCAAAAACTCTAGCCCCATGAAAACAGCACTCTGTGAAGTACTGTCAGAGCATATAATTGGACTGGAATAGAGGAGCAATGTGAGTTGTGTCTAGCATGAAATTATATAATTCTGGTCCATTTCTTTCTCATCTTTTCCATCTTCAAATTATTTGAAAAAGAAGACAAAATGAAAATCACACAGTTACTGCTGGAACATAAATAACAAAACCTAAGGGCGGGGCAGGGGCAAAGTAACATCTCTGCAAACACATGAAGGAAAATTCCAGCATTTCTTAAATTTGTATGCATTTTTAAAATTAAACTAAGAATTAGAAGAGTACTGGTTATGGAGAGATGCTGTTTGCCTTAATGTTATTAGTTTTCATTAAAAAATGTCATCTTAATAATTTAAAGAAAGACATGCAACAATCTGAAAAAGAATCCTGCCTTATGTTTTATTGATAGTTCCCTGTATGGAAATTTTAGATGTGAGATTCTTTGGGGACTTCAATGATAAGATAAATTCCAATATAATAAAAAGATGTTGAAGATAATTGTTTTGGGATAAATTTTGGAACCTAGCACCATTTAAGTCTTATATTTTCTAATACAGTATCTGCAGTATCTTTCTACTTTAAAAGCTTAATAGAATAATAAATTCAGAGTATGTTTTCAAAATTCTAGAGTCTAAAGTTGCACTGAATAGTTGAATCTGCTGCTTCAAAGATCTATTCAGCTAAGATTTAAAATACCATTCCAAAATGAGAGCTTTTTTATGTAACACTATAATTTATTATATTAAAGATTGTGTATTGTATTTTTTTTAAAGCAAAACTCTAGACCAACACATTTCTGGGAATAAGAATCTCTCTCCTTTTCCCTAATTGCAACTGTTAATAAATATAATGTGCCCTGTTTTCAGAGACAAATATTACTCAATTATTTCTTGGTACATATTCACTTAAAATTGATAAAGAGAATAAATCTCGGGCATAAACATTCAACCACTAATGCACACACAGAGATAAGATTTTAAATGCAAGTATTGAGCAAATTCATAATGTCTGCAGGACCCTAGTGTCAGAAAGAGTAATGTCAAAGTCAGTTTTGTTCAGGAAAGAAGAAACAGCTGAAAGCATGCATGATGCCACATGTCATGTTTTGGAATAAAAATCAACACTGCTTAATTCCTATTTTCATGTTATACTGAGGCAGCTTTAAATATCTTTTAGTGACATTAAAAAACAGCAATTTTGAAATTACTTCTCATACACACTTTAATCCATACTCATGTCTCCTTCATACAGTTTGCCGAGGTCATAGCTCCTCTAGGTGTTGTGCTTTATGCAACATATACCATGCACACAGAAAGGGGTACTCCAGAGGACAGGCTCGTTTCCACACAGCATTGTCCAAACCACTTCCCCTCTGCTCTGCCCTGGTAACATGCAACCTCTGGCAAGCATCCCTGAAGCTGCTCATTTTTGCTGAACACAGCAGTGCTTTATCTTCAGCACTTTAGTAAGGAAGGAGATGTCAAATCTTAAATCTGATTGCAAAACCGATTATACATTTTCCTGCCTGCTTGGAACCTGTACAATCTGGGCCCATGATAATTAAGGACTCAGTAGAAGAGAGTTATGGGAGAATTGCTGAGAAAGATGTTTAAAGCAACTTCTTGGAAAACAAAGCCAGCCGTGGGAACACATGTGAAAGGCGTGCAGCTTTGTAAGTGTTTTGCTGGTGCTCCTATCTGACGGCCCCAATACTGCTGCCAGTAGCACATGCCACCACCCAATGCTAGGCGCCATTTCAGAGCAGGGCTGCTTCTACCGTGCAGCAGCACTACCATTTTCCAAAGCCCAGCAAAAAACAAAGCAAGGACACAGAAAAGGGACACGGAGAGCAGAATGTGGCCGAGAGCTACAGGGAGGAAGCCCAGGGGCTGCTGTACATACAGCACCGCGCTGCCCAGAAAGATGTACGGGAGGACTGCGGGCGAAGGGGCCACAACGCGGCGCCACAGCGGGGAAAGCGGGGACGAACCCCGCGCGGCCAGTGCTGCGTGGCGGCGCCGGGCGGGCAGCGCAGCCCGGGCAGACGCAGGGGCCGGGACGGCGACGCGGGAGCCCCCTGCTGCACGGAAGTGGGGCGACCCCTGCAGGCCACCGCCGCCTCCCGGCCCGGCGCCCTTCGCCCGCTGCTCTGGGCCCGGCGCTTCGCCTCCGCGCGCCCCGCGTGCCTCCCGGCGTTTGCTCAGCCCGAGGAGTCTCCCCCACCGCTACTAACTCGCACTGAGCCGCGCGGGCTGCACCGCCACTGCCCGCGCCCGCCTCCGCGGCAGGACGGCGAGCGCGAAGCATGCCGGGAGCTGTAGTCCTCAGCCGCCATCGGGGAGAGGGGCACCGCGCGGCTGGGACTACATCTCCCTGGGGCTCACGGGAGGGAGGGGCGGTGCCGTGGGCGGGGCGCGGACAGCTCCGGTGCTGATCGCGAGGCGGGTTTGCCGGCAGAGTCCGGGAGGGCAGCGGGCGGCGAGCGGAAGAGGGGCGAGCGGCGGCCGCGCCCGGCGATGAGGCACGAAGCGCCCATGCAGGTCGGTCCCCGGGCCGGGGGCGAGGAGGCGGCGGGCGCGGCGCGGCCGGGAGGCGGGCGGCGGCGGGACAGGGCGGGAAGAGACCTGAGCAGGATCTGTGGCGCCGCCGGGCTGGGCTCTCCTCGCAGTCGGCTGCCGGGAACGGCGCTCAGCAGCAGTGGCAGTGGCTCGCTGTTTCGGCGAGTGCGGGGCCCAGTGGGCGAGGTTCCCCGGCCTATCATGACCCTGCCCGGCTGGTGAGAAGCAGCCCCGTCTGTGGGGTTCTGTGTGCCCCATCCTGTGCGCAGCTCGGTGCTCCAGGCTGTCCAAGCAGGAAAGCTGGCCGTGCGATCCCACTTGGGGGGTTTGGATCTTTAGTGGTGAACCAAGCGGTGCCCTGCAGGTACCGTTAATGCCCTTTGAGTGCTCATCACAGTCCTCTGGGAGTAGGTGAGTGTAAGTTTTCAGGGGATGCTGTGAGAAATTGGTATCTGGGCGTGCAGGAAGTTGGTGAGTTGTCTCCACCTGTTCGTTTGTGTGAGAAGCTGCTGTCGGTCTCCAGCGGGGAAAGTGAGCTCATTGAGAGAGCTGGGAGCAGTGAAGAGGTGGCCTCTTTTCAACTATTTCACACATGGAAGGATGTCAGACACAAATGGTGTACATACAGATACAAGTAACACTGCACAGTTTGAAGCAGTTTCTGGGTAGTTGTTTCAAAACAATTTGTGCTGTGCGGTTAGCTGTACATTAATTATTTCTTACGACCCCTTTTATGATCTCTTGTGGGAGCTCTGGGCCCCCAGATTGTATACTCAAATACATGACTGCTTTCTAATAGGAGATCAGTCATGTTTCTGGTGAATTGGTAGTAATCAATCCTGCTGATTCTGTGCAATGCAGAGAACACTTCTGCAGTCAGTGGTGATTTAAGTTATGAACTGCAGCTCTGTTAGCTAATATTTCTCATGCTGGATGTCTCCTGTCAGTAATAAAATATCAGCTTGAAGGGAAGATCTGCATCTGCTTTAATATGCATGCTCAGAAAGCAATCTGAAATCTTAAGTTACAGTGAAGTGGCATTGGCTTTCTTTGACTTTGGTCAGAGAATGATAATTTCATAAATCTTTTGCAGAGCAATTGCTTGGATGTCATACGCCGAAATCTTTCAATCAAAGATGTGCACTAGAAATACACCAGTCTTCACTAAGAACGTCTTTCACTTTTCTGATTGGAGAACTGCAATAATTAGTCTGCTGTTTAAAGTGCCTTGTTCTGCATGCTTCGTGCATGTGTTAGGAATATTTGTATGGCATTTGCCATTTATTTACATGTGTCTATTGAAAAATCAAAGTCATATTTAGCATGTGTTGACTTTGGAGAGCATTTCATTAAAAGCAGATTCTTCTAAGAGAGGATGAAAAATACAGATTGGTCACTCTTGCATTTGACATTTGACAGGTCACTGGCATGGAAAAAAAAAAAGGTTGTTCAGTATTAAAATAAAATTTGAGGAAAACAAAGTCCATATTTAAAAACATTTACTTGGCATATATCAGAGAACTTCTGCTTTTTTTTTATATCTAGTTATCAGTATAAATTGAATTATTGTTTAACAAAATTGAATAAAAGCAGATAGCAGAGCCTCAGTATAAACAGCGACAGTGAACAGCTATATAAAAAAAAAAACTTCTGTAAATTCCAATTTTTCAAAGCTAGAGAGATGGTCAAACAATGTCTGTTTTTAAACATATACGATCCAAAATGATAATCATGTGAAAATGCAGTATGAAGTTTGATTTTCACTTGTAGTTTCTGTACATTTTTTCTTCTACTTACACCATTCCATGCATACTTGTATATTATTCTTATTAAAGATTCAAGTAGAACAATATTCTATTATGGACTCTTCTCCCTAAGAATCTTTTATTTTTCCATCATTAGGATAGAATGATTGGTTCTTGTTCAAACGTGGCTTAGAACTGGCTGGACTAATTGCCTGATTTCCATGAAACAAATGTTGCTTCTTTGTACACAACAGCTTTGTAGAACAGTCTGTTCTAGAGCTAACATCTCTCTGAACTGTAGAGCAACAGAAAAAGTGATTAAATATGTGTCTTTTGATCACGATAAAAAGAAGTCAGAGGAATGTGTAAGTGCTATTTTTTTTTCCATTTCCATCAAACAAGTATTAAAAAGAAAACTAGGAAGTTAAAATTTTTTAGAAGGATAAGAAAAAGGGCCTGTGCTTTAACGCAGGCTTTTTTATATTTATGAATTCTTTGTTTGAAATTCAGGCTCATTACATTTCTCTTTAGACAAGAAGAGCCAAAACTTACGAGAAAGGCAGCTCAAACAGTCCTTCCAGAAAAGAAGTTAACCAGCATAAGAATTGGCTATTGTCATCTGCTGGATCTGGGTCAGAGTTTGTGACTACTTTTGTCACTTGCTGGGGCAAATAATTTCAAAGATCACTAATGGCATAGAGATGAGAGAAAAGTAAGGAAAGGGAAACAATCTGTAAAGACAATATAAGCATTTCTGATGCTTTGTCAAGAAACAAATGAGAACATTTTTTTTCAGAGCATTCCACATCCTGTTGTCACTGACAATGATTATGCTCAGACAAAATGGTTTATAACAGACACATCTAAACAGAATGGAGAACATCACGACCAAGTAAAAAGAGTGTTTCTAGATATTTAAGAGTTTATAAAATTATGATGAAAAAGAAGCCAAATCAGATCTTTTAGACACAGAAGTTAGTATGGCAATGCATCTCCTATCAACAAACAAAATTATTAGATACATCATTCTTGGTTAGGATTAGAAGCACTGGAGAAGAGCCTGCCAAACCACTGAGTCCACACAAGTTGTACATACCTTTTTGTTAATTAATCATTTGGAGTCATTTTCTGCCACTACTTCTATTTGGAAGTCACTTCTTTGCTGGTTCCATACTTTCTAATGCAGCTCAAAAGTACAGAGGTCTAGTTTATACCCAGTTCTTCTCGATGTCCAGTGTCTGTTCCAGAATATGTCTGCCTGAATAGTTTTCACTCCCTAATGTTTACTCAAGGTTACTATCTGTGCATGTTTTACTCTTTTCTTAGATTTCACTCACAGGAGAAAGTTAGGTTAAAGAAAAATAGCTGAGAAATAACGCTTAGTTCACCATAAGCAGATCATTAGAATTCATGTGGTAAAGCTTTTCCAGAACTATTCTTTATTGTGCCTTGCGTGCTGCTGTCCTGGGCAGTAGCCAGTGCTTGTGGCCATATTCATGCTAGTTCTGCTGATACAAAGTAAGTAGAGCTTGTTTTAGATTCTCACTTCTCTGTTATCTCCTCAAATTCCCCCAGCTTGGCATTTCGTTATGTCTACTATAGTAAAGCATCTCTAACAATACTTTTCAGATTGAATATGATATGCTTACAAATATTCATGAATATAACTTCATAATACCTTGAAGCAGATAAGCTTCTCCTGACGCTGCCAAGTACATTGTTTGACAAGCTATATGCCACAGATGGCCAGCGATCCATAATTCCAAATAAGTGATTGTCCACTGGACTCTGTTAAAAATGAGATGATACGGGTGATCTGCAAGGCTTTGTGAGGACTGTCTGTGGCTTGCATCTGTGGATAGTAATGTAACTGTTGAGAGAGCAGCAAAGTAAGAGAAGTTAAGCATCTTGCTGAAGATATGAGGAAAAAAAAGGAAAATGGAAGTCAGAGTATACCTCTGAAAGAGTCAGAAATAAAACTCAATCTCTAGATTACTTATCTGTCTGTTACCTATAAAATCATTATTTTCTTCATGAGTAGGTAATATAGTCATAGAATAAATGAAATGCTCTTCTATATAGGGATCTTGATAATATCTTAAGTACACTGATGATGACCTCTGATCTGCAGTTTCAAGATGCTTACTTGTGGTGCATCCTACATTCAGTCCCAGCGGTTACAATTACTGAATTTTCCCCTCATATTCCATTATTTCCATTTCCACTGGCTGTCTTTGATTAGTAATATTTGAGAAGAAGGAAGATCCATCTCACAAAAAGCTGCCTGTGCACTGAGTTGCCTTTTTGCTAAAATAGGTTGTCTTTTGAAAGCAATATATATGTATGTATTTCTACACTATATATAGAAAATAAATCCTACTCTTTGAAACAACTATAATGTAGCCAATCAGTCTCCATCTATTCTTACTGTAGGTAGAAAGAGGACATTTTCCCCAGGCTTACTATTAATCTTTTTCTTTAAAATATGCCTGTTGTTATAATTTTTAAAAGAATAGAAAGTAGTTGTGGAATACACGAAAGAATGAGCCTTAGTATTCTCAGTCACAGCTTTTCTTTTTGCATCCTCTCTTCCAAGACCAATTCAATCTGCATAGACATCCAGATATGTATGGTGGATATGTAAGTTCAAAATGAAGTGATGTGCAGGCCGGGAAGGTCACAGCACACTGCCCTGCTTAAGTGAGAAAGCTGTTCAAATTAATTCTATCAAATATAAAGGTCCTCTAAGGCCATAGAGAGAAACACAGTGAAGTGTTTCATCATTATCATGAAGACCTTTTCAGATTTGTCTTCTTGGCCCTGTTCTATTTTAACCTGTTCTTTTGGAATCAAAGAAGCAACCATGCATGAGACTTGAAAAAAACTGAGCCTGCTAAAGAGAACTATACTTGATTATTAAATTTGCCTATGTCTTTAATTAATCTGCATTTAAGGAGCTTAAATATATGCTGAAAGTAGGGAAGCATACAAAGCCATCCTTTTTTGTTGTTGGACCACATTTAATCTGGGGATGAATCTTCTCCCTGGTTTTGGTAAGGAGCAGGAGTGTGATTCCTCCTGGCTATAGGTCTTCTGATCTTTGTCTTGAGCTTAGGTTTCCCTATGGGCTCTCAGGCCTGTTCTGAGTCCTTCAAGAGGTGGCATGAGGTTGCCTTTTTTGCTGAAATACTGATGACTGTGAGGATCTGAAGAGGCACTCATGCTGTTAAAAAAAAATGGTGCATGAAGTGAGTTAATGGAAACAGCTTTGCGCATCTTCTTTTTAATTTTACTAAATACAGACAAATTTTAATTGGAGAGAAAATTCAATGTGTTTTGCTGAATGTGTTGCTTGTGTAATGTAGCCATTTAATCACTTGAGAACTTTGTCAAAATAAAGGTGAAGTTTTGGCTTTCTTAAAAGCAGAAGATTATAGCGTTAGCAAATTTGGCATGTTTATCTTGTTCCTGTCAATATATATAGCATTTAATTAACATGCCTGAGTATGACTGTTCTGCTGCTTATTTCCAGCATTTTTTCCAAAGGAAGAATATAACATCAACATCAGCTTTTTCACATTTGTTAAATGCCTCCACTGTTGAGACAAGTCGTGTTAAAAGTTAACTGCAATATTAATTTCTCTGGAACTGGGCTACAGTGCAGTCCATACTTGAAGCCAGCAGTTTGCATTTAAGAAAGAGAAGCACTGCAACAGTATGCACAAATCCCTGCAAGATCAAGCATCTAGGTTTCTCTTCCAGTTAACAGAAAAATAGAGACTCCTCTATAGTATCATTTAGAGTGGGACCCTGGTGCACAATTTGAAGCTTATTACAAAATGAATGAGCTTTGGGAAGTAATGGCACCAGTGCTGAGTTTGATGTTTCTTCAGGCTGGTGCAGGCAATAGTACTCATCTGGGTTTTGGACACAGAACTCTGTGTACTCTCAGAAGACTGCTTCACTTTGCTGAAGTTAATCTCTCCAAACGATCTGAACTATTATTAGTAACTCACTAACCTCCTCATGATTTCCTAGATGGAAGGTGGAGAAATTAGTCCCTTCCCTTGCCTTTCATGTATGCTTTCTGCTATGTATAATAGGCAGAAATACTGAAATAAAAGTTGGCTGCAATTCTATGTTCAACTTGCCCTTAATTCTGCATATGGCACTGCAAATAATGAATCCATAGGTTCAAGGCATAGTGAAGTTGCTGAGCTTTATTTTTTAATTATTGTTAAGAACATTTAAGAAAACTACTGCATGGGTAATACACAAAAACATTAACTTAGAGGAACGGTGTTTAAAAGCATCAACAGGAAATGTTCTTACTTAAGAAGGCTACATAAAGTACAAGCTTTAGTGAGACTATTATTGGCACTATTATTAGAAACCAGGCCTCTTGATTACTCTGCTCACTGAATCATACTGTTTCTGAAGAAGTGTGAGGCACTGAAGTACTTAGTGATTAAATGTAAGGCACATGGGCTCCAGCAAGCTAAATATAAGGCTGGTGGGGACCAGCAGGCTTTGTCAAGAGGTAAGCTGAAGAAGATACATGGAAGTCTTCTTAGGAGCAAAAATCAGGAAAGTAAATGCTTCTTCCTTCTAGAACTGGTAACTTACGGTTTCAACTGCTAGATATGGAAGAGAGCCCAAAGAACAGCAGAACAGGCTGCTTACAAAAGCATAAAGACTACTCACTGGCATGCCCAGCTACTGCACAGCCTTTGGTTTGGAGGATTTTATTGACTTCCTCTTGTTGCAAGTTGTACAATACATTAGCTCTTTACTATTCGATAGCCTGCTGAGATTAGATTGGCATAAACACAATATAATTTTCTTTTTTACGTGTTCTAAGTAAAATATACCCGCATAATTTTACAACAAGGGAGAGTGGTGAGGATGGACAATATTTGTTTCTGTATTTCACTGGAGAAATAAGAAAGGTGAAATACTAGTGATATTCACACCTGTTAATTTTTACTTTTTCATTCTAAAACATTTTCTTGCATGTTTGAGAAAGAAGTGAATTAATATTAAAACTAATGCAAACACTCAGGATGCAAAGATGTAGATAACCAAGACTACATTTAGTCAAGAACTTTAGTCACTACCAAATAAAAAGGGAAATTCTGAAATCAAACAGTCCCTAATGCATTATTTATGAAATATAACTCCTACACTGCATTTTCCATTGAAAGCTTGATACTTGTATTGTCTCCTTCAGAACTTTTTGTCCCCACTTCTATATAACTCTCCATATGCCCAGAGAAGCTAGCATAGTGTTATTTGTATTAGAAGACAAAAAATTGGCTCAGAAGATTTATGCAGTGATTGAAATTCTGCTGAGAAATTCACTGAGTTAGTGTACATTCTTTGCCCTTCTGCGAGGTCCTGGTTTCAGCTGTCCTCTCAGACTGCCTGAATGCACTCTGGGATGTCTAAGTTAGAAAGCTTTGACACAGGCTGCTTTTCCAAAAACCTTTATGTTAGGATAGGCTGTTGGTCTTGCTGTCTGAAATTGGTGTGCAAATGTATTACCCTTATTATTGCCCAACTGCAAGAATTTAAAATACTGCCAGGTTCCAAAAATACTTGAGATTTTTCTTTGCATGTGTGTAAGGTGAAAAACTATCTAGTTTTAAGTTTTTGTTTTTGCTGTCTGCTTTTTAATCATTACAGGTAAAATTTCGATCAAGTTTTCAAGTTAACCTCTGTGACCCTTCTGAAAGTAAGGCATGCAGTTTATAATGGAACCTGTTATCTTTGAAGCCTCTAAGCACAATAAACTTGATATTCAGTAGCATTCGGTTTTTGTAATCTGTGCTTATTCAGGTGTTTTATATGAGTTAGAAGTCTTATTTTAAGGATTCAGATTTGAAGACATTATCAATTGTCATTTATTCCCATTCCAAAACTATACAAGATAGCAGAACTGAAAAATATCAAGACCTTATTTCAGAGGTATATACTGAACTCACTGTTTGATGGTATGATAACTGAAAGCCAATAATGGCAAATATATACAAAAGGCAGTAAGCATTAGAAATGACTGTAGCATATTTATAGTAAAATAAATTATTCAAGAATTATATCACATATGAATGAGATGAAGTTTTTGCTTGGAATTGTACCTCCTCTGTAATAACTTACACCGATCTCTTATTTATTCCTTGTGAAGGTGAAGAGAAGTATCATTGTCTATATTTTCACAATTTACTTAATTCCTCACATTTTCTGAAAGTAGGTCTTAACCATTATTCAAGAGCTGGACTTCTAGAAGGATCTTTTTTTCCAGTACAGTGATGTATAACTTTGATAAATCCTCTTTTAGAACTATTATCATGAATACAAGAATCATAAAAGTGTCTTAAACTTCTGTGAACTTCTTAGCTCTATATGCCTGTTAACAAAAATTCCAATAAAATCTAGAATTTTCTTGTTTTATATGACTCGAAAGACTATAAACTATTTCTCTTTATTTTGAATTACAGATGGCATCTGCTCAAGATTCCAGATATGGCCAGAAAGATACATCTGACCAGAACTTTGATTACATGTTCAAACTGCTCATCATTGGCAACAGCAGTGTTGGGAAAACCTCCTTTTTGTTCCGATATGCAGATGATTCCTTTACTTCTGCATTTGTGAGCACAGTCGGGATTGATTTCAAAGTAAAAACAGTTTTCAAAAATGAAAAAAGAATTAAGCTACAGATCTGGGTAAGCCAAGAATAATAATTCTATTAACTAAGCAAGCTGTAGAAGTTTGATAGATAGCATTTAAGCTACTGTGGGTTTCCACTGAATGTTATAATCTGTATATATGAAAGAATAATGAAAAAGAAATTCTTTCCTACATCATTTTACTGTCTTAACTCCTAGAACATAAACAATATTTTTAAGGCATTCAAATTCAGCAAAGTATATATTCTGAATTAAATTCTTTTAAGAAATAGCACAGGATGACATATATTTATAATCTGTGCAGCCAGGTGCAATATATAGTCTATTGAAAGTTACATATATATTAAAGAGAATTTCAAAGTGCTAGTTAGGACCTGTTTTGTTTTGTTGTTCCCCTCCATGCAATAATAATAATTATTAATAATATATTATAATAATTATAATAATAATTAATAATTGTTAATATATATTATTTATATTATTAATAAATAATATTATTATTATTATTTAGGAGAAATGGTAGTAGATGCAAACAGAAAGCATAATTTTTTGCTATGTCATCTAACTTTGTTATCCTGATCACCTGAACCCTTTTCCTTTTGTTGAAGAAGCAAACCCCTTGTCTTTTTCCTACACTTCAAAGATGGTATAAAAATTCTCAAATGAGGAAAATGTGATGGTAGGGGACAGATGTTCTTTTCTGCAAACTATCCTCTTCAATAGGAAAAGAGAGCAAAAAATTTTCATGCACCAGCTAGTGATACTTATATATCCTAATTTTTGGGTGGCAGGGTGATACTCAGCTAGAGAGATGTTAGAGCTTTTAACAGTGTGGGAGCTGGAGTTAAAGCTTCAGGTTTGTGCCATCTTCCTTGGGTGCCTGAGGATTTTCAATGTTTCCTTTGTAAGGTATTTGTAATAGCCTTATTAACCAAAGTATTCTTTTTTTGTGCATGAATACAAGTAATTTAAAAAATATATTTAATGATAGAAGCCATTATATCTAGGGAAGCTTTGGATCAAACATGACTATGTCGTCTAACATGTTTTAAAGTGAATTTCTTTTTAATATGGAATAGTTTCCCAGCAATCTCATTTTTTTATGATAAGACTGTGATCATCAAGGTAAAGCCAGCGGTGAACTTGCTCTTGTTTCCTAGGCTGTATCTCATTCATGTCATCTTAACAAGGCTGCAGCCCTTCTTATCTCAAATCATTTGTTGGTCTGTGCCCTCTAGTTACAGGAACACAGGCTCTTTTCCTCTCAACTTCTCTGCCTTTTTAAGCTTAGTTACTTGCTGTTATCAAGAGATATAAGAGATTGTGCAGCACACTAGCTATGTATCATGTGTTCTTTCACTTCAGTGTTGATGATCACAAGGTAATTCTCATTGACATTACCTTATTTTTTGATGAGAGCAATAGAAGTGTGTTCAAATTATTGTCTTTACACAGTCCTTCTTTTAATCACCAAGTAGCCTCTATGATTGATTTTATTGTTCATGTATCTCCTAGCAAAATCAGCAACATCAGTTTATAATGTTATATTAATATGATTAGTTTGACATCAGTGTATTTCTCATAATGTCTCTCCATGCCAGAGTACAAATATGCGCTTGGCTCAAAGCAGTCTATTAATCTAAATGTATTCAGGGCCATCCACGGCATAGAGAGGATATAGCAGCTGTACTTTTGCCAGCTGGAGTAAACTTCCAATTCTAGCCAGATGAACATTTTGTTGGTCTTTGTATGGCAGCAGCACCATATGGACTGCTCTGAGAATGACCCCCTTTGTTCTACACTGACAAACAGTACAGGAGAATCCTTGCCTAAAAATACTTGCAAGTGAAATGTGTGAGTCAAACACAAGTTTTTCATGTCCCACAAGGAAGAGGGGGCAGAGACAATGAAAAGAACCTCCCTGAAGACACTTATCAGGACATAGGGCTAGGAACAAGACTATATCATACTTTCAAGCAAAAGCTTTTTTCCCCAGCCAGCACTGCCTCATAAGTTTTCTTTGCTTGTTTGTTTTGCTTTTTATTTCTCCCCATTAAAATTTTAATGCTGGTTCTTAAAAGCCCTTGTCATTGCCAAATGAACTGAAACTGTAACAGCTCACTATTGCTGTTTGCACTTTTTAGATGAAGTATTAGAATATTGTGTTGCAGTTAAGCTTGCCGGTGTAAATCTGGTGTAGTGCCCCTGGAAACTTAGACAAAATCAGCTAAGTATCTCAGAAAGCTGTTGCAGTACACAAAATGTGAAATAGAGCACTATCACCCCGTCCCATAAGTTGTATCAACAGCTGCATTATCATTTATATGGAGTATCTGTATACATAGTACCTTTCTATTTTAAACATTATTACTTTGATTATGCGAATACATTTCTAAAATCAGTAGTTCTGCAATATCCATTTACATTTCAAAATACAATTATGAAAGACCATTTATATTACACAAAATATAAAACTGATTGACTCAGTGTGTTTTTATATTAATTCTGAATAGAAATGTGCATGAACTTGTAATACTTCTTTCAAAATCACTGAAGAAGTATTTGAGGACATCATGTAATAAACAATTTTAAGTAAGTATGTAATAAAGCATTCTGAAAAATCTCACAGATTTACATAGTCAGATGAAACTGGAAATGAAATGCAACTTAAAGCATATTCTGAATGATGAGATCAGAACTGAAATACTTTCTCGGGTACTGTAGTGTGGAAATACATGTAATATCCTTGCCTGGCAGTAAAATGAAAAAATGCATAAATAGTAAGGCTGTTAAAGTCCCTAAAATTCCCTCTCCAGGGATGCAGTCGATCCAGCGTGTTTTCAGCTACAATTTTGTACATACGCTTTTTGGGTTGAACTTCATGTTTAATAAGCATTTTGGCACTATATATTGTGTTCAGTTTTTCAGATCTTGGAGCATTGACTTTTTTAGAGTAAGTTCCTAATACGCTTATCAGGGAAGGACATAAATTGGTTTGAAAGTCAGTGTGGACACTGAAGGAAACAGTCATTATTTTTTAATAAATTTACCATTCAATTATCAGTGAGGGTTAGTAGGTTGAAGTAATTGCTATCTTATGTAGTGGGATACCCTGCAGATCTTTTCTTTGTTGGGAAATGTTTCTTGTTTTGAGGCAATGGTGCCTTAATCTTGGATTCAAAGGACCTGAATTGTTTTCTTTAACTGTTAAGGTCAGGGAGGATGCAGATTTTTCTAATACTTATCATTGCTTTATGGTATGATCAGAAAGAGCTTGCTGGGAGCTCTATAAGGTTTTCTTTTTTTCTTCTGAGCCAAATGCCTTCTTTCCACAATATTACTTACTGGAACTGGCAGAGGTTCAGGGTTCAAGCGCTATATTCATTAGTGAAAGCACATTACCTTGCCGTAAGACCATGAGCTGGCCCTGAAATTTTGTTTCACAACAAATTATAAATATGGCCACCCTGACATTACATTACATAGACAGGATATTATTAGAGTTCTTACCTTTTTAAGAAGAGAAATGCGTAAAATCCACTGTACTCCAAAAGGTATTGATTTCTCAACAGAAACTGTAAGAAATTTTCAGAAGGAGTTTTGTCTGTGTATACAACCCACGTGCATAGGATAAAAGTCCATGCAAGGATGTTAAATGTATCAGTGTTAAAAAATAAACAGTAATATGTTTTTTTTTTCCCCATTTGGATTTAAACTACTAATATCAAAGAGATAGGATTAGAAGGCTATAAGACTCTTTCTGTTTCAGACTTCTGGGTTTCAAATCCTGTTGTTTAAAAAAGAAATGGCTTGTTATTCCTATACTGACAAAAATACAGTATGGAGAAAATGAATGAAAGCTCAGAGGGGTGAATACTGGGGAAAAAAAAGAGTTTAACCTTATAAATCTGTCACTATATTCACTGTACAAAGTACTGTATACCATGCAGTTGTGATGCCCTAAAGGTTTACATTACCTTTGTAAAAACTCTAGATTGTTTAATAGAAATAATAGAATGCACAAGCTGATAGAGAAAATATAGGGAAAATTGGATAATAGAATTTGTTAGCCAATCCTTGTCCAAATATATCAGTTGAATAGGAAGAAGAATAAAAATGAATCATTGGTTCCTAGAAAATACAATTGCAAAGACAGATCAATATATTTATTTATCTGACAATATAAGCTTGGGGGGAAAGCTTGGGATGCAGCGATCATGAAATGGTGGAGTTCAAGATCTTGTGTGGTAGAAGCAAAGCAATAAGTAGAATTGCTACCCTGGACTTCAGGAGAGCCAACTTTGATTTCTTCAAAGACCTACTTGGAGGTATCCCATGGGCTAGAATGTTACTGGACAAGGGGGCCCATGACAGCTGGTTGGCAATTAAAAACCACTTCTTCCAAGCTTAAGATCAGTGCATCCCTAAGAGAAAGAAATTGACGAAACGTGGCAAGAGGCCTGCATGAATGAACAAGGAACTCATGGATAAACTGAAAGGAAAGAAGAAGGTCCATAAAATGTGGCAAACTGTCTACCTTGAAAGAATATAGGAATATTGTCAGCGCCTGCATGGATACAACAAGCATGGCTAAGGTCCTCTTGGAATTAAACCTTGCGAAGGACGTAAAGGGTAACAAGAAAGGCTTTTTTAAAGCATGTCTGCAGTAAAAGGAAAACTAGGGAAAATGTGAGTCCTCTACTAAATGAGGTGGGTGACTTTGTAACGGGACGCTGAGAAAGCAGAGATTCTGAATGCCTTCTTTGCTTCAGTCCTTAATTCTAGGACTAGCCCTCAGGAATCCCAGTACCTGGAGGTAAGAGAGAGAGTCTGGGTAAAGGAAGACTTTCTGTTGGTTGAGCTGGATCTGGTCAGAGAGCATGTAGCCAAAATCAGTGCACGCAAGTCCATGTGGATGGGATGCACCCATGTGTGCTGAGAGAACTGTCAGAGGTGATTGCTCTGTCATCTCTGAAAGGTCCTGGTGAATAGGACAGGTGCCTGAAGGCTGGAGGATAGCCAATGTCACTCTAGTCTTTAAAAAGAGCAAAAAGGAGGATGCTCGAAACTACAGACCAGTCAGCCTCACCTCTGTCCCTGGAAAGGTGATGGAACAACTTGTTCTAGATGCCATCTCCAAGCAATTGGAAGAGAAGAAAGTTATCAGGAGTAATCAGCATGGATTCACCAAGGGGAAATCATGCTTGACCAACCTGGTAGCCTTTTATGATGTCATCACTGTCTGGGTAGATGGGGTGAGAGCAGTGGATGTTGTGTACCTTGACTTCAGCAAGGTGTTTGACACCGTCTCCCACAACATCCTTGTTATGAAACTTAGAAAATGTGGGATAGATGAGTGGACGGTAAAGTGGATTGAGAACTGGCTAACTGACAGAGCTTAGAGAGTGGTCCATAGTGGCGTAGTCTGGATGGAGGCCTGTAACTAGAGGTGTTCACCAGGTGTCGATGCTGGATCTGATCTTGTTCAACATCTTCATCAAGAACCTGGATGAAGGGATAGAGTTCACCCTCAGCAAGTTTGCTGATGATACAAAGCTGGGAGGATTGTCTGACACACCTGAAGGCTATGATTCAACAAGACCTGGAGAGACTGGAGAGCTGGGCAGGGAGGAACCTGATGAGGTTTAACAAGAGCAAGCGTAGAGTCTTGCACGTGAGGAGGAATAACCACATGCATCAGTACAGGTTTGAGGATGATCTACTGGAGAGGAGCTCTGCGGAGAAGGACCTAGGGGTCCTGCCTTCTTGTGGCCAAGAAGGCCAATGATATCTTGGGATGCATTAAAAAGAGCGTGGCCAGCAGGTCGAGGGAGGTGATCCTCCTCCTCTACTCTACCCTAGTGAGGCCACATTTAGGCTACTATGTCCAGTTCTAGGCTCCCCAGTTCAAAAAAGACAGGGATCTCCAAGAAGGAGTCCAGTGGAAAGCCACAGAGATGATTAAGGGCCTGCTCCATCTCCCATATGAGGAAAGGCTGAGTAACCTGGGTTTGTTCAGCCTAGGGAAGACTGAGAGGGGATCTAATAAATTTTTATAAATATTTTAATAAATATTTTAATAATTTTTTATAAATATATTGGGCTCCTCACTGCAAGAAAGACATTGAGGCCCTGGAACGTGTTCAGAGGAGGGCGACAAAGCTGGTGAGGGGTCTGGAGCACAGGCCTTATGAGGAGCAGCTGAGGGAGCTGGGATTGTTCAGTCTGGAGAAGAAGAGGCTCAAGGGAGACCTTATCGCTCTCTATAACTACCTGAAGGGAGGTTGTGGTGAGCTGGGGATCGGCCTCTTCTCCCTTGTAACTAGTGACAGGACGAGGGGGGATGGCCTCAAGTTGCACCAGGAGAGATTTAGACTGGACATTAGGAAATACTACTTTTCTGAAGGAGTGGTGAGGCGCTGGAATGGGCTGCCCAGGGAAGTGGTGGAGGCACCGTCCCTGGAGGTGTTCAAGAAACCTTTAGATATAGCATTGAGAGACATGGTTTAGTGGGGTTATTGGTGGTAGGTGGATGGTTGGACTGGATGATCTTGTAGGTCCTTTCCAACCTAGCAAATTCTATGATTCTATGATTTAAAGGGAGGTGGTAGGCAAAAGGCTGAGGCCAGGCTCTTCTCAGTGGTGTGTAGTGATAGGACAAGGAACAATGGCCAAAAACCTGATCATAGGAAGTTCTGTACTAACATGCAAAAGAATTTAATTATGGTAAGGGTGATGGAGCACTGGAACAGGTTGCCCAGAGAGGTTGTAGAGTCTCCTTCTCTGGAGATGTTCAAGACTCGGTTGGATGCCTACCTGCATGACCTATTGTAGGGTACCAGCTTTAGCGGGGGGTTTAGTCTTGATGATCTCTTGATTTGGCGATTCTCTGATATCTATGCCACATCTTTAAGTGCGGTTTCGAATTTACTTTGTCTGAAATCATTAATTTCAAACTGATTTCAGTACAAATTTTGTTTGAGGAATCTAGTATCAAGTTTTCCCTCTCTGATATTATAAAAAATTTCTAACTACATTCTTACAGCAATATTTGCATAGTTTCTATCAAGTTGCAGCATCTCAGTGAAAAGATCAAACAAGAACCCTACATATTCTTTTGCTGGTTCAATGCCTTTTCCCTGGGACTAGTTAGACTTTATGGACTGTATACCACGATCACACACAAATCAAAGATATCCTCTAAGAGAAGATGGTGTGAGATCTGCTTGTGTCAGCATACCCTTCCTAGAATTTTGTGTGATATTTCATTTGATATCCAAAATCTTGCTGTCTTCAAAACAACTGTCACATTAATTCTAGAGTTATAGGGCATAAGGACTAAGTGAGGAATAGGTTTTATAAGGTGAATGAGGAAAGCCAATATCAGCATTTGATAATTAACTTACAGTACTTTCAAAAAAAAGTCAATAAACATTAGGCACGTAATTTTTTTTTGCTTGAAAAGCTCCCTAACAGTGCCCTAGCAATAAAAAGGTGTTCAGTTAAAAAGAGAATAATTTCTTTTGTGTGTCAAAGTAGTCTCTGGAAACGGAACTATGAATTAAAATTACCTTGATATTAGAATCCTAAAGGAGAATCCTACAGTACCTTGGAAGTGTGAAGGCAGTGCACTATTCCAGAAATATCCTGTAAAGGTGACTAAAGCTATAGTGTCAGTGGAACAGTCAATGAATACATTGGTTTAGAATAAGGGTGGTGGAAAATGAACCTACAAAAATGTGTTTTGGAGTTGAGACTAGAGTGTGGAGATAGATGAGAGTGAATGTAGCAAATGTTTCATCACAGGAATTTTAGAGCCTGATTTTGTCACATCTGACTTGGTATGATAGCCTCCATCAAAGTTTATTTTAAATAAATATCAAAGTTTATTTTACATCAAAGTTTATTTTATGTCCTGTCCTTGGAGGTGTTTAAGGCCAGGTTGGATGGGGCCCTGGGCAATCTGATCTAGTACTTGATCTACCAGTTGGCAACCCTGCCAATGGGAGGGGGGCTGGAACTTGATTATCCCTGAGGTCCTTTCCAACCCAAGCCATTCTATGATTCTATGATTTCCTGATTCCTTTCTCTGGTGCTGGTGACAGCATTGCTGCTGCTTAGAATACACAGCCTTTTTAAATGAGAATAAGAAACGTAATATTGAAAATAAGATTTTGCCCTCTCAGGATGAAAATCAAATGTGTATCTAGTGAAGGAGTAAATGATTTGCATAAATCAATACAGAAAGCTGAGAAGTGCAAGGCTTTGGGATTTCTCGGGATCTGTGTGTAGCAGTAAATTAAACATACTGAGATTTATCTTTTGGCACTGAGTTTAGCTGGCGTGGGACAGTTTTTGTCCATATGTTTTAACTCTTTTCGTCTCTGAAAGAGGATGGCTGCATCAAGACTTTGTATGGTATGGTCTCTGGCCTCTGCTAACTTCTGAATCTTGTCCAGGAACTGTTTGGCAGAGTGCTAGCAAGCTTGGGCCAAAGCCATGCCGTAAAATGTGCTGACAGTTTCACAGTATAGACAAATTCCATGGCCTAGAAATGCTGCCTGGCACAAACTGATTTACTGCTCAAGGCATACCTGAAAAGGGCAGCAGCTCTGTCCAACGCTGAGTTAGGCTGGCCTGGATACTACGATAAGCAATGCAAATTGTTCACAAATGCTAGTCTGTAAGGAGGCTCACAAGGAATCATTCCTGGGCAAAGGTAGTTTGTTAGGAGCATGATTGTGATGGCCAGAAGAAAAACGCTTTCTGGACTTTCCCTGTTAACTGAAAATAGCTGGAATGTTGCACAACTTCTGTCATAGTTTAAGCTGGACTCAAACAGGTGAATAATAGCCTGAAATATTCCCCTTCCTCTTCTTTATTTATTTCTCTCTTTCCTACACTGTGCATATCTTTGAAGAGACATAAAAAATATTTATCTGAAAGTTTCACAGTAGGATCCTTTTTCATGCTGCTGTATTTTTTCATGCAGTGCTTACTACAATTTTATCAAGAACCTTTCAATTTCTCTGCAAGTCATATTTGGTATATTTTGTTTCTCAGAAAAATTGCAGTTCATTAATCATTATTTTTCTTTTGTTGTTGTTGCAATTTTTAAACACCTGATGTTTTCAACAACAGATGCCAAGGATTCACACAGCCAAGGAAAGCCCATTATGGTATAGTAGTTGTGCAGACAACTACCGTGTTCAGATCTCAGTCAGATAACTTCCAGGAGTTCATCTTTATATAGCTTGAGCACCTCAGTCACTTCCAGAAATTCTGAGTTTTCATTTACTCAAGGATTCTCAGTGCACTTAATATTTACTCTTCATTCTGTATTCTTCTTATTGCACCTGTTCTTATATTAAAGTGCCAAAGGATCCAAGTCAGCTTGGGTTCCCACTGTTTTAGATAAAAAGCCAAGAAAAAAATGATAGAAATGCTTGTAGTCAGGCAGTAGAGTGAGAATGAGCACATGGAAAGGGTTTCCTAATGGAGATATTTGACAGAAAAAGAAAGCTGCTTGCCTGCGGCAAGACAGCTAGACTTTTCTCTAAACATTAGCAGATACTGGTAGTTTTTATAATCTATTTAGTTTGTATATAACCTTAAGGTCACCACAGGAAAAGAAAATATAGTAAGAGAAGGAAAAGATGGTATCTGTGTGGCTATTTGAAGTTTGACTACATACAATGTTCATACAATAAGATATGATGGGAGAGAAAGCAACTCGGTGAGTCTCAGTGAGAATGGGGCCAAGAGCCCCTTGTAGAGGGCACTGTAAATGTGGTAAACGTTCAGAAACAGTTAAAGGTGATTTCTTGTATTTCTTCCTTGCAAATGACTCCACAAAAGCAGAAACAGATTTGACAATGCAGTCCTTTACTGGAAGAGTCAAAACAGAACTCTGTGAAACTGTGCAAGAAATACTGCCTTGGAACCTATTCTGGATGTAAAGTACAGATGTATCCTTTATAGAATGTCTGTGTCTTTTAAAACTACTTGAAATATCTATTGTATAGAGCCAGGAACCAGTCTTAGGTTCCAAGGATCTCGGCACAGTACAAGAATACTTAGTTCAGATGAACTTCAGTGAAAGAGTGCAGTACGTGAGACTGGTCGTACTTCACAGCAATGGCATATTTTAAAAAATTATGTGTTCTTATTTGAAAAGTACCACACTGACTGTTCAGATATCAATTTTTTTTGCATTACATTTACTTTTTTTTTTTATTATTTCTGCAAAAATCATGTGTCTTGAGAGTTTCAAACTCTAAACTCAGATCAGAAAAAAGGTTGTCCTATCACTCCAGTATTCCTGGCTTTCACTACTGAAACTGTTATTTTACAGAGATTTAAAAATCTCTTATATATTTTTGTTGTTGCAACAGCAGCTTCTACTGATGGATTGAAAGACATACTGCTGTCGTTTTCATAAGAAACTCTATTATATATAAACCATGTCAGAGCCTGTAAAGCCCCTCAGTTGCTTACATTATACAGTAAATCATAATGATTTTATTACTGCTTAGCAATAAACAATGTGGTTACTTTTTATTTATTTTCAGCTCCTTCACTTCCTGCTGCTTCTACTTCTATTCTGTAAATCCCTCTACTTAGGTAAATGCATACTGGAACTTCTGATTGTCTTTGAGTCGGGACATCTGTTTTTCTGATTTCCAATTAAAGTTATGCTCCTACAATATTATGTGGTTCAGGCAATGCTAACCATGTACAGAGCTCTTCAGCCTCAGGCCTTTGATTTAGATCAACATCAGAACTGATCAATAGCTGTTTCAGTGGGATGGATGTTCCATTGATCTATAAGAGAAGTGTTCACTGGTCTTAGATTAGTTTCTAATTATTGTATGTCCACTTTGCTTCTCTGAACTACTAAAACTAACTAAAATTCTGGCATTACGAATACTTTTGTACATTCTTAACATGCTATATGCCCCTAATTCTTTTAGATTCAAAATGTTTCTTAGCCTTACGTCTAATGCTACATATGTCAAAATACACCACAAATTCTTAGAGAAATATCATGTGGGTTTACCCTATGCTCTTTCATAGCCATCTGCTTTTGGCCGCTGGCAGGATACTGGGCTAGAGAGCTCCGTGGCCTGATCCAGCTAGCTTGCTTTTATATTTCAGCACTCCAAAGTGACTGTAAACTTATGGCCACAGGTATTTTTGGAGAGGAAATGAGGTAAAATCAGTCTTGCAAACAGTATTACATTTCAGTATCTTTCATAATGGTTTTGGAAATACCTTCTGTAACATTAGTTAAAACATTTTACTTTTTAAAGAGGTCTTTGCTATAGGAAAAACCCTTTATTGCCTACTTCAGCAATCTTGCTGTATAGCTCTGCTTGCAGCACAGAGATCAAGTCTCTGAACAGCTTTGTACTATATATATGTATATATGTGTGGACTTCAAATATTTTCTGAGAAAGGCTTCTGTTATCAGTAAAATGATACATCCCTGTTCAAAGGCAAAGATTGATTGGAAAAAGAAAGTGGCATTTAACATAACTAAACATTTAAATAATGCTCATCTGACTTTAAGTGGAAATTTCCAGGGAGATTCTTTTGGAGAAACTGAGCTAGTTTAAGACACTTTCTAGAACATTTTGCTGTAGTGCCTCTTAGGCAAATTTTCTCATAGGACTACTGGGAAATGCATCCTTTACACCAACAAATCATCATCCTGCCAGACCTGAAGTAATTGCAACTCTTCCTAACCTGTGATCAAGCAGTTCTAGTGTTACATTTATTTCAGTTGTTTTTGCCTTCCACACTGTGATCTGCGGGTCCCCAGTGTTTCCCACACAGGCAACATCATTACCAGTAGAGTAATTATTATGAGGTAGCACTTACGTGTGTGTAAGCATCATATAGATGGTACACTAACTTCATGGAAACTATTAATGAGAAAAGGAGAAAGAAGATAATACAGTTTTTCATGAATACATGTGTCTCTGAAGAGCAAGATTTGTGACTCCCTTGAAGTGAGAATTCAGAATGGAAAGGGAAAGGCAAATGGAAAGATTTTACTGTAGTAGGTGACTGAAGCAAGAAAAATACTCCAAGACAAACAGTGGGAAAAAAAAAAGCTATTTTAAGTGTTGAAGCTCTATAAAATTCAGAGAAATGTGACAGTGTATTTTAAAATGTGAGATGAAAGTAATTAAGACTATTATTTTACCAATCAAGAAAGTCTGTTTCTAAAATGGAATTAATGTTGACAGCATTTCTTAAAGTGAAATCAGCTGTGCTGACAGCTTCTCTGAGGCATTTTAATGGCACACTTAAGACATCTGTACAGCTGTGGTGAATCTACAAAGAAAAGGCAAGCCTATAGGGGTGCTTCACTGCATTTTAATAAGATTTGTGTTGCAGATTATAGCAAAGTGTTGTACTCTTGATGTGTTATTGTCTTTTTGAAATCAAAGAACTAGAGACTTGGATGGGAGCCATAAGGTAAATGCTATGGAAAGGGGAGTGTAGAAACAGTATTTAAAGCTCACTTTTGCATTCTGCTGCTCAGCGCAAGCTGTTTCTCTGTGCTCTGTTAGAATAGCTTGAAATCCTTCTGAAATTGTTCTGGATTGAGAGGAGCAGAAGTGAGTAAGGGAGTCTGAGGATCACATGAAAGCAGCTCTTTTTTTCTTTTTCTTTTTAAACACTGCGAATTTGCATTATACTGTGGAAGTAACCCTAAGTGCACATGATAAGAAATCAGAACCATAAGGGACTCTGTGCCACTTCAGGACAACGTCTGTAGTAGCTAACATGTTAAGAACAATACATGCAGCTTTTACTTGTGAAATGATGGCATCCCTGGAGGATTTCACTATGTATTTACATTCTGTCTCCCACCTCTGAGCCTAGAAAAATCAGTTAGGATATTGCTTGCATTTGTTTTTGGAGGAGAAGCTGCTTTTTCCACTTCAGTTTCTTTTCAATGCAATACAGTGCTAATTTCCTTCAATCTTTTCTGAATAAATCTATTGTTTTCTGTAATCAGCTAACAACTTTCTGGTTTAAGCTCTCTGCCCCTCACCCCACCCTCCCAGAAAAAAATCCACGGTTTATAGGTGTTACAACTTTATTTATTTCTTAAGTGCAGTTTGAAAAATACAAAGAATTCTGCCTCACCTTAGTCATCAGTTCAGGTGGAAGATGTCAGTAATGCAACTTAATGAGGCTGATTTCTCTAAAATTTGGATGGTGCATAGGTATAAATAGTGCTTGCTTTCCTTCCTAATAGGTTATTTAGATGTATTTATAAAAGAAAAAAAATGAAGACCTGTCATGTGAAGTCAGTTTTTTGTTTCTGACAGAAAGTATGATATTCAGTAGATGTTTGGCCCATGTAGATTGGATATCATTCACTTTTATTTGGAAATAAAGCTAACTCTGCAGGAACCAATATGAAGTAACCTCTTGCAAGGGTATGTCAGTGGTAGCAAAGCCTATATTTATTCAGCTTAAATAATCATTCTAGGATGAGCTGAGCTAAAAAAAAAAATAAGCCTAGAAGAGTAATGTGTTATAATTTTATATTTGCCTATAATTAGGACTCATATTTTATGTCTTCAGGAACTACATATTTCTGATCTTCTTTTCCAAAGAATATTCTAATTGTAGTCTTCACAGGAGATACTTTAACAGTAAGTGCTGTTTCCTTCAAGTGTAATTTATTTGGAACAATCTTTGTGTCTTCAGTGCACAGTGACCAGTGAGATGGAGTTGTGATATAAGACTATGGTTCCTAGATTTTAGTAGGTTTGATCACATATGTGACCACTTCACCTGTACTAACTGTGAACTTAAAGTGCCAGAGAGCGAAATGTGGAAGGTTCCCACGTAATTATAGGAAAATCTAAGGCTTTTTAACTGTATAAAAAGAAGCAATCAAGGGAATTTCCTGAAGATGAGAGTTTAGTAATGGAAAAAAAAAAAAAAAAGATGGCTAAGGAATGGATGACAAGTTGTCTTGGAAGAAGAGATCATCAGATTTATACATACATTGTGGAAAGGCCTTAGGTTTAGTTAGTAATAGGTTTAGTTAGATTTAGTTAGTTATCTTAATACTCAGTAGGTATATAATAATAAAATTTGTTAATGATGGGAAGTTGGGAAGTGTTATAGAAGAACAAAATATACAGTTAAGGTAATGATTTTCAAGTGTGCAGTAGAAGAACTGAGATTTATTTTAGTAGTGGAAGATTGCTCACTTTGGGAACAACAATCAGAAGTTAATTTACAAACTAGAAATTATTCAGTTAGCAATCACTGAAAAAAAAACACAGTCTGGGTACACTGGAAAAAGAAAGAATTCCTGCCAACCATCCATGTGATGTACAATGAAAAGGAGTTAATTTGGGACTTGCATGTGCCTGTTGAAGGAAACAGAACCATGCCATTATCTGTTGTACTGGAGATGCTTCATAAAGAATAGGTGCAGAAAAACAGTATTGTAGTGAGAATAGAAACAAAAGGAAATAGAAGGAAACAGAAAATCTGACATTTTTACTCTAGGAAATAAAGGAAAGAGCAGTGCTTTGGTTTTTTTTTTTTTCAATTAACATATTCAATCGATAATATGTTAATTTTGTGAAGAAAACCTTATTGTCCACTGAGAAACAGCTTGGACAGGAAAACCATGGAGGCAGATCTATCATTTATGTGACATCAAGGTTCTGTAAGTAGCTATCTGCCACAAATGAACTGGATATGCACTGATGGGCTGTATAAAAGACAGTCACTCATGAATTGTGTTCAAGAAACATTTAGATGTTGTACTGAGGGACATGGTTTACTGGGAAATATTGGTGATAGGTGGACAGTTGGACTGGATGATCTTGGAGGTCTTTTCCAACCTTGGAGATTCTATGACTCTATGATAAATTGCCTTAGAAAATACATATGGAGTTAGGCTGGCATATACACTGTTCTCAGTGCTCTCACTTGTTTCCTCATCAAACTTGAAGTGAATAATAATGTTTGTACAAATGTTATTTAAATATGACAGTCTTAATTATGGTATCTCCAGAGCTTATTTAGGCTGAATTCCTTTTGGCAATTCCATCCATGCAGGTGCTAAGAATGCTGTATCCACAGCACTCTAGGCAGTTTAATGAAATGGGGGATCAGAAAAGTGTCATTAAGTGGCTACCTGCAATAAGATAGTGCTGCTGGCAGGTGGAAGTCATAAGAGAAGCATGAATCAAAGGCAATCAATAGGAAATCACTTTTGTCATAGGACAATGATGAATCTGGCAACAAATAACTTCTGAATGTGATTATGCCCGTTTGTAGTTTTGCTGGGAGTATATTGTCTAGCAAGGCAGAAAGATGTGGAGCAACAGCATTGGTGGATGGGGAAAGGGCAATGGATGTCATCTGCCTGGACTTCTGCGAAGCCTTTGACATGCTCCCCCACCACGTCCTTCTCTATAAATTGGAGAGGTATGGATTTGAAGGATGAACTGGTCGCAGCCAAAGGGTTGTGATCAACAGTTTTATGTCTGGGTGAAGGCCAGTCATGAGTGGTGTCCCTCACGGGTTGGTCTTGGGACCAATGCTCTTCAACATCTTTATCAGTGCCATAGGTGATGGAATTGAGGGCACTCTCAGCAAGTTTGCAGACGACACCAAGCTGAGTGGTGCAGTCTATACATTGGAGGGAAGGGAAGCCATCCAGAGTGACCTGGACAGGCTGGAGAAGTGGGCCCATGTGAACCAAATGAGGTTCAACAAGGCCAAATGCAAGGTGCTGCACCTGAGCCGGGGAAATTTTATACAAACTGGGGGAAAAACTCCTTAAGAGCAGCCCTGCAGAGAAGGAATTGGGGGTCCTGGTGGACAAGAAGCTGGACATGAGCCAGCGGCATGCGCTTGCAGCCTGGAAGGCCAACTATATCCTGAGCTGCATTAAAAAAGGTGTGGCCAGTAGGGAGACGGAGGTGATTGTCCCCCTCTACTCAGCTCCATCTGCAGTACTGTGTCCAGGCCTGGGGCCCCCAGCACAAGAAAGACACAGAGCTCTTGGAATGGGTCCAGAGGAGGGCGACCAAGATGATCAGAGGGCTGGAGCACCTCTCCTATGAGGAAAGGTTGAGGGAACTGGGCTTGTTTAGCCTGGGGAAGAGAAGGTTCCAAGGACACCTCATTGTGGCCTTCCAGTACTTGAAGGGACAGTATAAACAGGAGGGGGTATGACTGTTTACATGGGTAGACAGTGATAGGACAGAGGGTAATGGTTTTAAACTAAGATGGGGAAATTTAGGTTAGATATTAGGAGAAAGTTTTTCACTCAGCTGGTGGTGACACATTGGAACAGGTTGCCCAGAAAGGATGTGGATGCCCCATCCCTGGAGGCATTCAAGGCCAGGCTGGATGTGGCTCTGGGAAGCCTGGTCTAGTGGTTGGAGACCCTGCCCAGAGCAGGGGGTTGACTCTAGGTGATCATTATGGTCCTTTTCAACCCAGGCCATGCTAGGATTCTATGAATGATATTAAAAGGATCGTATAATGGCAAAGGGTGTTACAGTTGTTTTGCTTATAAAGTGCAAAGTCTAAGAAAGCCAGCATTGTGCTAGTTAAGGGGAAAGAAAGAAAACTGATGTGATTGGAGCATATCTGAGTATTCCTGTGAAAATGAATGCCAGACCTGAAGCAAGAGAGTAATTAATAGCCTAGAATAAAAAGACCTTATGTAAAATTCAGATAGTCCAGGAGAAATGCCTCAGTGCTGAAGATAATGAATGCCATTATGATCACACAGGAACAGGAATCTTAAAAGTGAAATGGAAGAAACAAAGATAGAAGATGACATTTGTATGTAACACCCTTAATTGGACATCAGCTCTGGGGATTAAACCCATGTTTATTTGGAGCTGAGATTATGAGCACTTCTTCCTTTGTTTGAAAGACTAATTGCAATTACAGAACCGTCATTTCGTAAACCTGCCATTTTAAGGGGTGGTCTGGAGGAAAGGAGTGAACCTGCAACTTCAAAGGAACAGAAGAAAACTAGGAGTCTCCTCATTCATTCTGTCAGTCCCATACATATAGATAAGCAGTAGAAGTCCTTGCTAAATGACATTGCACTGACGGAAGTTCACAAGAGTTAAGGGAAGTCAAGCAAATTCATGGAAGGGATATTCACTGAGAGCACTTAAAGACACAGACACTATGTCTAGCTCAGAAAATCATGGATCTAGATTGTTTAGAAGCTGGGAAGAGTTAAGAAGAAGTATCATATATGCTTATCTTGCTGTTATAATTTTCTCTAAGTGTATTCTCATCAACACTGTCATAGAGCATACCAAATAAAGACTTTTGGTCAGACCCAGCATGAAATTATCTTAAATAATTGTTTATTTACCTGAAAATCAATTATATTCTGTGTTTTCTTTAAGGAAAAGCTTAGCTACTTTTTATGAAGCTCTTTTCAAACTTAAAGAGGGTATATTTAGGTTAGATAAGGAAAAAGTCTTTTATAGTGGTAAAAGGATGGTAAGGCACTGGAACAGGTTTACCAGAGATATGTTAGATGCCCTGTCCTTGAACACTTTAAAGGCCAGGCTGGACCAGGCTCTGAGCAACCTGATCTAGCTGTGGATGTCCCTGTTCATCGCAGGGGAGTCAGACTAGATGACCTTTAAACGTCCCTTCGAACTCTAAGGACTCTATGATTCTATATTTCCTGATGGGAAAATTGCTAGAAAATTCAGTCACCCTCATTTTAATATTTTTTTTTGGTCTCTGTCATGTACGGATGAGTGTGAATACTTTAAAAATAACAGGATCAAGGGAAATAGGAATTTTCCCTGGTTCCTTTGTGAAGCCAGAATTTGAAGTCAATAATCCTTGTGGGTCCCATACAACTCAGGCTGTTATATGATTCTATGACTTTCTTGATAAGACTGTGAGAAGATTTTCAAAGACATCTGGTTAAATATTGGATAAGGAGATGGTTGTATTTTGAACATTTTCTGGAAACACGCTAGAGACTGCTAATAGTGATGGATACAAGTTTGGATGGATATAGCTTTTGCCTCAATACAGTCATGGTGCAAAACAGAATTTCCAGCAACCAGTGTCATACCACATAAAGGGTTTCAGACAGGGAAATGGCAGGAGCACAGAACAGTGGTGTCGTAGAAACAGGCAGTGTCTTTCTAAACCTTTTAAAGTTTGGGGGCTTTAAAAATCTTTTTTAACCTAATTTAATTCCATGAGAACATAAAAAGTACTCCGTGGGTCTGCATAATTTACAGACAAACTCTAAATAAAATCTGTTTCATACAAAGGTAAATTTGTTTTTTACCCCTTCATGCAGATGCTCTTTAGAATGGGAGTAGAATCATTCTGCAGAGCAAAAGGATTAACTTCCTACAGCTGCTTCTTTCTATTATGCAGAAGGGAGTTTGTGTTAATGTTCTACCCAAATATAAATCTCAGCAGACCAAAATATGTGTCTGGCTCTTTTGGGAGCTTGAGTTTTGAAGATTAGCACTCATCTTTTAGCATGGTTGTCTCTCCTGGAAGCGTGTATTTATATCCACAGGTACAGTCACAGATGAAATGTATCTTGTGTAGTGTGTTTATAAACATGACCTACATAAAATGTCCTTAGGTATAACTTTCTTTGATTTGTCTGCTTAAATGTAACTCCAAACCCAAGTAATACAGTTCTGGGTTTTGTTTTGTTTGTTTGTTGCTTGTTTTGCTGTTGTCAGTCTGCTTGCTTGTATCTGACTGCCAGTGGATTTTGTGAGTTCTATCTAAACAAGAGTTTTTAACAATGTTGACTGATTTATAGTTTTTTTTTTTTTTAATCACACATCACTTTTAATAATAGAACAAACCTTCCTCTATGGCAAACCACTTCCAGGTTGGACAGAACCAATGCTGAATGGCTGTGAATCATCCTCTTGGTAACCCAAATTGTATTTCCAGGGTTGTAATAATTTTGGAGAATCACAGAATGGCTTGGGTTAGAAGGGACCTTAAAGATCATTTAGTTCCAATCCCCTGCTATGGGCAGGGTTGCCACCCACTAGAACAACTGAACAGAATTCCAGAATTGAATTCCAGAATTGAATCACCTGTGAATCAAATTTTGCAATTAAACTATCATTCATATATCTTGTACAGAAAAATAGCCAGATTCCCTAAAACTAAGTAAGGAGCTAGGAAAGATTTCAGATTTGTTACAGCAATGAAACTTGTCGTCTTGACAATATTATGTTAAGTTTAGTATGTACCAGTTTTACCAGGCAGCAGTGTTTTGTAGGAAAGTTAGGCTCTTGACTGTTACAACAGAAGATATTTTCTTCTCTCCTACATAACTAAGTAAGGTTTTCTGAACCTTTTCTGATGAGATTTCCTCTCTAATTTCTAAATCCAAGCTTAGTGATGTTTGCTCCTGAGTAGTTCAAAAAAGAAAACCTTCAGTAAAGTGTACAACAGCAATTTCTTGTTTTCTCTCATCTAGAATCATAACCATTATACTTGGGGACAACTTGTCAGTTGATACACATTGGCAGTATTTTGCTGCAGTGAAAAGCGTCAAGTTACTGAGCATGGTAAGATGGAGATCCAGGTTTTATATTGAAAAATGATAGAGGGAGATGTAACAGAAAAGTGGAATCAGAAACTTAAGGTTTTAGCTGAGATTTAGGTATCTGCTGTAAGCTAGTATAGAATTAGGCATCATCCAGAAGGTGATTAATTCTGTGCTAAAATACCTTGCTAAAAGAAAATATTCCACTGAAAATTTCCCTTTTGGAAATGTCTGTTCTACTAAGCTGAGACAGTAATAGACCCAAATTATAGATAGGTAGGTGTTTGCTAGATGTGGCACTTAGGGATGTGATTTAGTGGACATGGTGGTGATGGATTGATCTTAGAGGTCTTTTCCAACTGTAATGATTCTATGATTTTAGGTGGTTGAATCACACCTTTAAAAACTAAAAAGCAAGGGGGTACTTTTGACAGCAAGAGCCGCCAATATTGCTCTTGTTTTTGTCTTGCTTCTTGTACTTTTTTTTTTTTTTTTCCAAAATCTGTATACTATAAGTCACTGACCAGCAGAGTACTTTGGACAAGATGTGAATGACACAAATGATATTAAGAATGTAGACATTAGCCAATGAATCATTATTATGCACGCAGCAGCCTCTTGAACTTGGATGCTATTACCAAGATGATGCCAGTGGTTAAAACGTTAAAGTATTTTTTATTTATTAGAACCAGGTGCCTATGTTCTCATTCTAGATTTCACTGTCTGGTGAAGAAAATGATTTTGCAGAAGGAAACTGAAGATGATTACTAATAATTATAATATAGTAAGATTTAGAGACCAAAGATGTTACTGTGCCAGACTTGTTAAATTGTTGAGAAAGGTTATGGTAGTATTCTAAAGCAAAACAGTAAATCTCTGCACGTATAGATGCTTTCAACAATTTAATGGAAAAGTGTTACCTGTGTGATTTGTTCTGATGTCTCTATGGAAACAAAATGCTTGTCAGAATCTTACTGTAGTTATGTATCTAGATTTTGTGGCAGGATCCAGAATACTCTAGAAAGTCTCTACATTTTTGTCTAGAAAATTTTACTGATTTTTGCAAGGAGGAAGAGAACTGAGAACAGGACTCATATTATTTGTTTAACGTTGGGGTGATATTTTCTGCAGTCCTGGAAGGACAGATCTTAACATCTCTTGCAGACTGATAGTTTTAAGATCCTCTGTGCACTTCTCCTCATCTCTGAAATTCTTTGTGATGGATGCTTACCAAGGAGAAAGAGGCTGCGCTTCCTTAAATTTGCTATTTCATCAAGCAATTCTGGCATGATTTTTCCAAAGAAGAAACTAATTTTATTACAGTCAGTGGCACAGTGCTTCATAAAGAACTTGCTGAGGAGGTTGTAAGGTTTCTTAAGCAATTTTGTTATATACTACAATTAATTTTCACACTGATGTGTTTTACCCACCAATCCATTTTCTGTCTGATTTATTTATATTTATCAGAGAACACTGTGTAGTGCATGCTGCCATTCTTTTTACTGTTAATTACCTGAACTGTAATTCAAACGTCTCTTATATTCTTCGGCATTATAAATCTTCAATAGTAGGGTTTTTTTTGTTGTTGTTGTTTTTTTTTTTTTTTAAAGCCAGGTATTTTCTTTATAGGCAAGCCAGGATTTTGTAGCATATGTCTTAAGTAAATGAGCTGCATGTGTGATATTGATCATTTACAATTTCTCTTTTTCAGTTTGTAATATTCCTTGGCACAAATCTGTACTTTCATGTGTCTTTTCAAAGTGATTTCTGCGGCTCTTCAAAGAGGCGAGTTGTAACTCATTTTTGTGATTTGGCCTCCATACCTGTAAGCTGCTCACTTGCATGAAAATAACATGTTTGCCTCTACCATTCACAAGAAAATGTTCAAGAGAAATTATTCTCTTTGTCTTTGTAATTCTTCTTGTTATAAATAACTTCCAGAATTGAAATCATTTGTAGCTGAAAATCCTTATTTTCAGACTTAGATCTCAGCTCTGCAGCCCTTATGCGAGTGATTTCTGATCACATGAAGACATTACTTAGAAAAACAAAGACTAGAAGACCAGGTCCATATCATATCCCCCATAGAAGTCTGAATTTGCAATCATTCAGCTTCAAAGATGACCATCAGCTTAACTCCATTGAGTCATAGCTAAAGGTATTTCTACCATGTAACAATTAATTCCTGGTGGTAGGTGCCTGTTCTCAACTCACATTCTGTACCCATGAGCTTGCAGCCCATGTAATTAATTATGACAGAGAACTTGGAAATGTTACTACAGTCCAACCACTTAGAGACCCCCATTGATTTCATGCAAGGCTACCTGCATTGGCTACAGTGTCTACTTAGCATGATCTGTACAGAATTGAGTCTTTTTATAAAGAATAATCATAAGGAAGAATTAACTTTGAGAAAGATCTACTTTCTAGTCTGTGAAAGACAAGAACACCTAAAAATCTTCAGAAGTGGGAAAAAAAATTGCACTGAGATCTTATTTCTTGGTTATCTAATTTGTAAGTCCTGTCTACTGGTGGAATGTCTGAAATCTAAATTTTAGATATTGAATGATTGTATATATTCATTTATTTTTATTATTTTTCCAAAAAAACTACGATCTTTTGTGAGGTCTGTTAATGCTCCTTGGGTTCCCTATGAGTGTTTGAGAAAGGAGGAAGGAAGAATAGTGTTAACTGATGCACTTGGAGGCTGGGAAAACCTACTGCTTTTCATAGCAGACTGTCATGTCTTCAGGACATGTTAAACTTGGTTGTTGTCACATCACTGGTTCATGTAGAGAAGTGTTAAGGTGGGACCTTCATTCTAGGGAACTGTTAACACTAGAAAAAGAGGTAGAGAAAGACAGAATGGTAGCTAAGTAGGGTGGAGTAATTGAAAGAGAAGCCATACTCAGGAGTAGAAGGCAGTTATGGCATTTTTTTTTGCGCTATTAAGATATGCTCAGGCATACTAATATTAATTTAAAGTGTTTCCTCTTTCATGTCCTTACTTCCTTATTTCATGTTACATTGCATCAGAAGTTGTTGTTGTTGTTGTTTTTTTTTTCCAGCACTAAGCAGATGTGAAAAATTGAATCAGAATGGCTTTTCTACTTTTACAACAAATATCACAGAACCTCTTGAAATATCCCTATAGTTGCTGGGAACAGGACTTTACTGATGTGATAAATAGCGGTATCTACTCTGCTATTTTGACAAAATAACTGAAACATACAATTTTTCAAAATTAGCCCAGGGTTACAGAGCAAAACTGTCATTCCTGAGCTTTCCTCTTGCTCTTTGACATTGTTGCCTCTTATCTCCATTAATTTCACAGAACATCTGTGAAGTAATCAGCATATGGCTTTCCTGTGTGATTCCTAATGAGCTTATTAAAAGCTGAAACACAAAATTACAGTTGGATGTAATTTTGCTTTACTTTACACTCAGCTTTTAATTACCTACTTGCACTTTATGAAATTCTTTAACTTAGTAACTTTGCAGTTAGGAAAAACTCTAGTGATATTTGAAAACAAAGAATTAAATGAGCAAGTAATGCTAAGTTTGGCAGAGAAGTTTTTAAATTTTTACCTAAAGGAGCATTTCTCCCCAGGCTGCTGGTGTAGAGAACATGTTAGATATGATAATTCTGTTGATATAAAAAAGGAATAATTTGATGTAGATCTTGTGCTCCTTGTACAGGGTTAGATATCAGTCTTAATCCTAAAATGATGGCTTGATTTCAGAAGAATTTAAGATCAATGGAGAATTTTTATATCCCTAAAATTCTAGAATTTCTAAATTTCTAAAGCTTTCCCGTTGAATGACAAAAGTTACATAAATTTTCATGCTAAGTAAGCTGTTTTCACGCTAAATTTAAAAACAAAACAAAACACAAATTTCCATGTCTTCCAACACTTAAGAAAAAGAGCAACAAGGAAACAGGAAAACATTATTTTTACGTAAGGAAAGAAAAATGCAATGTGTGGGTGTTCTGCTTTGATTTCATACGTTTCTTTCCTTTATGCCTTCCAAGACTTTAATAGTCAGTGAATTAGTTTAGTTTGTTTTGTTCACTGTAATCTAAATACGATGTTTATTCCTCATCTTTTTATTAAGGGTCGAACTCTGCAATGGTAGGAATTAAGTGAAAACAGCAGCACTAATCATTCCTCTTGGATGGATTCTGGGAATAGCTGATTCAATCTGCTTACTTTTCACTAATTAGCCTATTAGGTTTCTCCTCCTGTCATTGTTCTGATCTTCATCAGGTCTCTGTGTTTGCAGTGATAAGATTTTAGATAGACAACCTAACAGAGATAAAAGATCACAACTGTTCATTCTAAAACCACATCAACTTTTAAAACACAGCTTTCTTCAGTTTTATTTTAAGCCTCTGTCAGTGAGATATGGAGTGATGGTCAGTGTGTACTACGAATTACAGGTACCTTTTTGAATTGCCTTCAGAGAGTCAGCAACTGGAACAAGCCTAGCGTGCAGACACTTCAGTTGTGCCTGAGGACATCTTTATAAAAGTTTTGAGCTTGGGACAATGACGTGCAGAGATGAGAGTGAGGCCACTGACAGCCAGGAAATAATTATTTCTATCATCTGACATAAATACCCCTTCTGTATGGAGTAGATAAGAAACATGTATTGACATCCCCATGGCATCACAGAACTCTTATCGACTTTCAGGACAGTCAGCGCAGCAAGAGTATCACTGCTTATTCTGTCAAAAGAATTTAAGCTTATAAGTTCCTTATAAAAAGAACTATCTTACTGCTAAAACAAATCAGTCTGGACAAGTGGATTCATTATCCATTCATTATCCATACAGAGCTATAAATGGTTTGGGGATACAATTCAATTATTATAAAATCTCTCCAGCCTTGCTCTTTTTAAATTCTTTCAAAACATTTTAGTTGCAGCTTCATTATATATTTTCTTTTTTTTTTTTTTCAAATTCTTTCATCAGCTCTCTGGGTGTGAGGCAGACTTGGACTGCTTTGTTATTTTATGCAGCACACAGTTTTATAGTAGTATGCTAGATAACCAGTTGAGATAAATTTGTTTTTCCTTTGACTTCTATGGAAATACACTGACCTACATGGACATTAATGTTAATACTTCTCTGTAGTGGAGCGGTGTGTATTATTTATGCAGGTAGCAGACTTTCTGAAGAGGCAATTTATTTTAGACATAATTATTACACCTAAGAAGAAGGCATTCAATTGTCATTAAAAGAACAAATTTCTCACCAATTCAAACTATGTTAACAAAACAATGACAATGTAAATTTATCATGTTAATATAGAATTGAAAGGTCTCTCTTCTTCCATACATTTAATCATTGCACATAGTGGAGCAGTTTAGCCATTTTTTCTGCCTTCACAGGTTAGGTTAAGTGCAACTGAAAAACCTTGCAGTGTCTTATTTGGTGTGCTTGCAGCATAGAAACCACAAACATGAAGATGATAAACAGGGTTACTGATGTGATTATTGAAGTGATTGGGCATGTAACACCATGGACAAGTTATTTTGGACTGCAACACAGGTTCTGCCTCGGGAGTAGATTAATACTGAAAGCAATGTCTTTGTCTTGTCCATGTCCTGAAATTGCTTGTAGTGCCTGATTTATATGTATATAATATATATGTATGTTTTGTTTCCATATTGGAAAATATTTGGTCTCCAGTTTTGCTCACTGACACAGGAATACAGCTCCTTTAATCAATGAGAGGTGTAGCCACGTAAGGGCAAGCATTCTTAGTAACAGCAAATCACTAGGAATTCATAGAGTCACAGAATTGCTAAGGTTGGAAGGGGCCTCAAGAGATCATTGAGCCCAACCCCTCTGCTAAAGCAGGTATCCTACAATAGGTGACGCAGGTAGGCATTCAGACAGATCTGGAATATTTCCATAGAAGGAGACTCCACATCCTCTCCAGGAAACCTGTTTCAGTGCTCTGGCACCCTTACCTTACCGTTAAGAAATTTGTCCGCATGTTCAAGTTTTAGGGCATTACTCCTTGTCCTATCACTACAATTAAAGTTTTTTGTTTTGTTTTTCTTGATTTCTTTCTTAACTTTATTCTCCAATGTCTTGTTTTCTCATGTAACCATACAACAAAACATTATATAATCCTTCTTTTAAATGAGGAAAATAATATGCTTCCCCAGCTTGTCATTAAATCTATATCTGATCTCAATAGAGTAAGAGAACTTCATTTCAGCTTTAGTAATCATGACACCTATCCCTGTTCTTTATCTCTTCTACTTAGAATCACACTGAGCTTCTGAAATCTTGTGAACTTTGGTTTCCTCCTCAAAATCTGAGAGTGAACAGACATACGAGCTGTACAGTAAATGACATTCAAGATAAGAAGTATCTATTGAAGAGCATGCGCCAGGAATTCTGTGTTGCTTTGTTGAAACTGTTTTCTGATTACACTATTGCTGAAAAAGGCTTCTGAGGTTCTGCATAAAATTGCTGTCCATAATTAAGAATTAGTAAAGTCCAAAGCACTTCGTAAATAGCCTAGTCTGTAACATTAAAAGCAAGTGTTCTTTTTCCTCTCTCCTGCTTTTGTTTTGTTTTGTGTTTTTTGTTTGGTTGGTTTTCACCATAAATCTTTCTTAAGGTTTTTGCTTTTATTGGGATGTGCTCAGGAAGCTTTTTAAGTAATCCATTGTTTACCATGGAGAAAAACTGTATATTTCTCTCATATCTTCTAGTTTCCTGGTAAAATTTAGCCGATAGTTACAAGGAGTAAAATGTTAGTCAAACTGCAGATTCGACTCTCCTTGCAAATTGGTCTAATCTACCTGTTTTAACTTGTGAGTGGCTGTGTTGGCTAATTAGACTGGGTCTGGCTGAGCTTCAATAAGACCTTTAAAGAATACATATTATTTGCATACATTTTCATGTATTGCATTGTAAAATTACAGCTTACTTTATCAACATGAATTACTGGCATGGTTTGGATCTTTCTTAAAAGCAATTAGCGGAGAGAAAAGATTTACATTTTTTTAGATTCTTTTGAATAACATGAATGTACTAGAAGATGAGTCAGTGCTATTTTGCCACAGAATTGCTCATCTTAATAACAGTAAGCCTGGCTTTCCTGGCAGAATTCACCATTAAGAAAAACTAGCCACTATTTATTCCATAATCACTAGCACTTTATGCATCTTCTATTGTGGTTGTACCTAAAAAGAAAAAATCAAAATCAGTCATTGTCAACAGTAACTGCAATCCACTGGAGTTGTGGTTTTACAGGGGCTTTCATTTCAGACATTTCAGAATCTGAAATGATAAACAGGGATGTGCATAAGAAATAGCAATGATACCACACTGTCAACTGAAATACACCCTAATTTATACAGTATTTAAAAAAAGAAGTGCTTAAAATCAAACTAATCTAGAGAAGAGAACATCTGAGGTTATTTCTGTCTATCTCACTGAGTGAAGAAAAAAAATCAAGGAGGAATAGTGTAGCCAAGCATGCTGAATCCCATCCAGTATGGTTACGTTTTCAATGGTCAGGAAAGTCCTTGAGGACTCCTTAACTATCTTAATGTTATTATGCATCTTAGCTGCATAATATAGTTATTATATATCCTAACTACTAAAGCTAGTGGGTTGACCCAACTTAAGGTATGTACAACAAGCATGTAAACACACGTATGTTTTATGATCTCTAATAAGATATGTTCTACATAGCAATTCACCATGGTGCAAATTTATAAAAGAATTTTCTAACATGGTGGACTGCATAGGCAGGGCACACACCTTTACATAGCACTCATTAAGCTGCAACTCCAATACGTTGTTGAGCTCACCCCTGTCGTCCCCACGTCCCCCAACATATGAGAATGAATAAATAACAGAATTGGAACAAGTTCAGCAGAGGTTACCAAAATGCCCAGGGAGCTGGAGCTCTTGCTCTGTAAGGAGAGACTGGGGCATGTGGGTTTGTTCACCCTTTAAGTAGGAAAGGTTTCAAAGGATCTCAGAGCTGCCTTTCCATATCTGTGAGGATATGTTAAGGTTCAGTATAAGGAAAAGTGCTTTTCACTATGAGGATAATCAAGCAGTAAAGCAGGTTGCCAGAGAGCTTTTATAATCTCATTTTGAAAGTTTTCAAGATCCAACTGGATAGAGCAATCTCCTCTGATCTTAGATAGCTGTCTTTGCCTTGAGCCAGAGGCAGAGCTAGAAGACTTCCCAAAGATCCTTCTGATCTTAAATATTCTATTAGTGTAGAATTTGCTACCGTGTACAATCACATAATTAGCAGTCTGTAGCTGTGATTTACTGCTAAATAGTTGCTGCAATTGGATTTAAATTCCTGTGAAGCTTAGACTTTTGGAATAAATTTGTATAAAGCTGGGAGTGCAGTGCCCCACTATCTCCTTTTCCCTTGACTGTAAACTATAAAATTTTCATGATGTAGTTCTATTGGCTGAGAATTTAAGTAATTATTTATTACCACACTCTCAGCTAACATCAATATCACAGCAGTACTCCTATCCTAGATATAGCTGAGCTATGTTGAAAACTGTTCCTTTGGAGAAAGAGTCAGTATGCCACCAGATAAGCCCCTTGGGTTGCCATGTGTATGTAAAGGAGTTCTGCTACAATATTTTACTGCTGCAGGATACTAATGTTACTGTAGTGTAGTGGGAAAAACTGACAAAAGATATGTCTATACAGTCAGGTTAAGAGACTCAGTGTATTTGGTTATACATGGCAGTGCAGAACTATCACAATTCTGTGTCCATCCTTGGACACACGTTCTCAAAACAAATTGAAATTTTTGTGTGAGGACAGATGTGACATTTCTTTTAATGTTTGATGGATCTAATCAAGTCTTCCCTGATATCGCACAGAGTAAAGAAGAAATTTTTCTCTCCAGGACATGTGAGGAATGGGAACACTGGAAATGATTCTTTAAAATCTTTTGGGGATGTTTAAATGAGAAGCACTATACTTCAACCATTACAGTAAAATGAATCCATATTATCAATATAAGCTTCATCAAGTGATTTTAAAATGCAGTAAATTTACAATAGATAAAACCAATACAGTTAATGAAGTCTATAAAATAAAATCTATGCTATCAGTGTGAGCTCATCAGAAGTAAAAGACTATTTTACTATTTTAGTACTATTTCCACTTCCTGGCTGGATGATGAAGGTGTATAGTATAAGGGGAGAAACATCTGTAGTATAAAGTAAAAAGCATCTGTAGTATGTAGTGAATATTTTCAGCTGTTGTGCCTTTGTGAGGCAGGGAGTAGTAAATACAGTTGTGTGCATCGTCTTCATTTTAAGAATGAAAGTTTTTTCAGAAAAGTAAGGAAACATGTTTGAACATAGCAAATTTAACAGATTAAGAACTGAAACTTAGCTGTAAGCGTACATAATTAACAGCTACTGTTTGAACTGTGCCTCTATCCTGAAATACAGTATTGCAGGAATCCTACAAACCCACCAATATTTGAGGTTCCTAAGTAGATTTATGGGTTTGGTGCCAAGCTGCCCACTGAATCATGATGTGTATTTCCCATGTAGATAGTATAGTATCAAGAGATACAGTCTTCTCAATTGCAGGTTGTTCTGAGAAGGCCTCTGCTGTGTGCTGTAGCACTGTTTCATCAGTAAGATCCCTTATGACTGATGTTACACAGAAGCAAGTAACTCCTCTCAGCAACAAAATCTTTTTAACACCTTTTTAATGAAAGATTTATCTAGGACTCCTCTCAACATGCAATTAAATTCATTCTGAAGCCACTTGGATTTCATTCTATTATCAAAATCTACCTAATGTAAACAATATCAAAATAAAATGGTAGAAAATCTATAGGCTTAGACATATAAAGCAGTGAAATAAGGCTTGATAGATTACAAGTCAGGAAGCCTGTTTATAATACCAGTTTTGCCACTTCTTTTTGATAAGCAACTGTCCTGCTCATTTGCCTTTTGTATAAAGACACTTTCTTTTGGAAGTATTTTTAGATTCAGAGTTTGATGGTGGGTCTTCAACTGAACTGTTTGACATGGCTTCTCCGTATAGAGTGGAGAATATCTTTTTCCAGAAGGGCATTTTTTTGTGCTTTTTGTATTTTTATCATATTTGGATTTGGGTTTTAATTTTCTTAGGAAAATCTAAGTGTGAGACAGCAACAGTTCATTCTCTAGTCAAAGTGAAATATCGATGGTATTTTATGATTTCCTTGATGTTCTTCTGTCCAGGAGATAAAATATTTGATTTAACTGGGGATATTTTGGTCCATTTGGTCAAAATTTGAAGTAGAAGTTTTATTATTTGTAGGCTGCTTCCTGAATTAAACAATTTCATAATGTGAGGCAAAACATTTTCCTAATGTTGTCCATACAACTGCATAAATATGATAGATGCAGAATTATGGCTATTCTATGCAATGGCTGTTGCGTAGAATCTGTGGTCTGTGCAGTGGCTCTTACACAGAATCTGTGGTAACCCTGTGCCCTTTCTCCCTTATCCCCTTCAGGAATGATGCTGATGCTCTTTCCATTACCTGACATGAGCATATGAGTTGGAATAAATGTTATCTTCTCTTTCCTCATTTATAGGGGAACTTTGCACATTCCTATTATACAAATTTCACACATTTCAGAAACATCTTCCTTTTTTGTGGAAAGAGTTTGTGCACCCAGAACAATTGCAAGTTTTATATTAAAATCTAGTCCCTGTTTAAGATATATCCATTGGTTATGTGTTTAAAAAGAAAAAAAAAAAAGAAAAGAAAAAGGGGGATTGGAAGAGAGAGAGCAAGAAAATAAGACCCAAACATTCCAAAAATCTCCTTATGAGTATGCAGGCAGTAACAAGGAAAGATTAAACTGTCCGCCTAATGTCTCCGGCTGCCAAAACCCTGCTTTTTCCTCTGTTTCCTTTTCTTTTTAACCTCCTCATTTTCATGCATTTTCTGAAAACCTGTGACTTATTTAAGGTTTTTATACTTCTAAGTACATTTATGTTGTGTGCTGTACTGGCTTGTATACAAAAAAATGCAATTGTTTAAGTTTTACAACTAAAAATGTTTTTGCGTTTAAAATGTTTGCCAACCTAATCCCGATATGTCAGAAAACTGTTCTGAGGCAGTATTCACACAGAGCGAGCTGCAATCAGTGCAATCAGATAAAATTATACTCTAAATCTTTGATTTCATCTGTGTCACAGAAATGAAGGGAATTTTAATTCTTGAAAAAATTAATATTAAGACTAAAAGGCCTGTTTGGTATTGATGCTACCTGGAGAAATCATAGAATCATAGAATCATAGAATTAGCTAGGTTGGAAAAGACCTACAAGATCACCTAGTCCAACCATCCACCTACCACCAATAACCCCACTAAACCATGTCTCCCAACGCTATATCTAAAGGTTTCTTGAACATCTCCAGGGACGGTGACTCAACCACCTCCCTGGGCAGCCTGTTCCAGCGTCTGACCACTCTTTCAGAAAAGTAGTATTTCCTAACATTCAGCCTAAATCTCCCCTGGCGCAGCTTGAAGCCATTCCCCCTCATCCTGTCACTAGTTACAAGAGAGAAGAGGCTGACCCCCAGCTCACTACAACCTCCCTTCAGGTAGTTATAGAGAGCTATGAGGTCTCCCCTGAGCCTCCTCTTCTCCAGACTGAACAATCCCAGCTCCCTCAGCCGCTCCTCATAAGGCCTGTTCCCCAGGGGTCGGTGCTGGGGCCTGTCCTCTTCAATGTCTTTATTGATGACCTGGATGAGGGCATTGAGAGCACCCTCAGTAAGTTTGCAGACGACACCAAGCTGGCAGGAAGTGTCGATCTGCCTGGGGGTAGAGAAGCCCTACAGAGAGATCTGGACAGGCTGGATCTCTGGGCTGAAGCCAACGGGATGAGGTTCAACAAGACCAAGTGCCAGGTCCTGCACTTTGGCCGCAACAACCCCAGGCAATGCTACAGGCTTGGGGCAGAGTGGCTGGAAAGTTGTATGGAGGAAACGGACCTAGGGGTATTAGTTGACGCTCGGCTGAGCATGAGCCAGCAGTGTGCCCAGGTGGCCAAGAAGGCCAATGGCATCCTGGCTTGTATCAGAAATAGTGTTGCCAGTAGGAGTAGGGAAGTCATTCTCCCTCTGTACTCAGCCCTAGTGAGGCCCCACCTCGAGTACTGTGTCCAGTTTTGGGCCCCCCACTGCAAATCAAAAGCAACTGACAATGGATTTTCACTGCCCTTTTATCTACTGTTACAAGGGACCCTTTCAATTAAAAATATGCAGCTTGCTTCCCTATTTTTTTTTCCCATAGATTTTTTTTTTTTGCATTATCATTATTCCAGTGGAGATCTGATATTTTTCACTTTTATGAAACTTATGCTTTAATAAAGCCAGCATTGTTCATACTGGTTCATCTATGACATTGTTGATTCAGAGACATTTCTTGCCAATTACCATTGCAGAGAGAGGTTATTTGGGGCACAGAAGACCAATCCCTAGTACTATAACACTGCTTCAAATACTGATTGTTAGTGTTCTTGGGTTCAACAATAATGGTATCTTTCAAAAGGTATACTTGCATCTGGTTTTCTGACCCAGAAATAGATTCTTCACCAGACCCATTCATAAATAATTGGAAAGTACCCTGGATCCACAGTGAAATTGATGTTCTTAATTCACTAAGAATGGAAACATGCTGTAGGCTACACTAAATCTCATTTCTTGCACAATGCTGTCTGTTTTCAAATACCCCAAGTATACTCTGGATGACCTCTACTCTCTATTTGGCAAACATCATCCCATGAGGCATCACTGCTTAAAAATCAACTGCTGTAGGTCTACAACAGCAAAATGGATTTGAATTCTTAGATAACTGTCTGTGTGGCTCTGGCTTATGCTTGAAATCATTAGATCTATGTGCAGCTTCTCTCTGAACTTATCCTGTTTCCTGTTGTTTTGTTTGATTATTTATTTACTTATCTATTTGCTTATTTACTTTTGAGGTGGTGGTAAAGAACTGCCTTTCCCAAACGGTTAGTTTGTTATGAAGTCATTCCTGAAGACACAAAGCTAGCTGAGCAAGCACTGACACAGTTGATATTTGAGTATACTTTCCTAACTTGTAGGCATATGACGCTGCAACATTTTTGTAATGTTTATTTTCCAAGAAATAGTTTAAAGACATTACTGAAAAATGCGGTAAAAGGAGAGAAACAATTGCATTCCAATCTGATTTAATTTGATTGAGTAATTGTTCTCACTATTGTTCCAAATCTGCTTCTCAGTAATTAACAACTAAGAAAGGTCCTAATCTTTTAATTAATATATGCGTATATTGCAAAGTTAAATGCTGCCTCTGGATGTGCATATGGCCATCTCCACAGTGAATTGCTATTCTTTACTTTCAGTGGAAAAACACTGAATAACTCTACTGGAATTTAAATGTCTCTGTGGAAAATGAGCTTACAGAAAATAGATGCCTATTCTGGCAGAGAGGAATGTAAAACTAATTATTCATGTCCTGTGAGTGGCTGAGATGAATGGGAAGCAGCAGATCCTGAAACTGTTTCTGATATCTGAGAATGAAGGTCTCAGAGGTCAACTGACTTTTTACTTAGCCCTAGTTTGCAAACTTGCTGACATGAGCTGAGGTTTAGATTTCCTAACACTGTCTAGGTGTATACCCTGCGAGTCATGTCCTTCTGATCTTTCTTGATGAATAATTTCAGCGCATCACTCTCCCTTGCCACGTGACAGGAAAGCTGTGCTCTGCAAAGAATCTGAAATTGTATTCTTTGTCTTACAAAGGAAATCTCCAGCAGAGATTCCTTCATCCTATGTCAACGTTGACTTTAGGTTTCTTTTCCGTAGAGCATATAAAGAGGTATGACTTAAGCCAGTTAAAAAAAAACATTAAGTTTTAGCAATATGGTATTAATTAGAAGAAATAGAGAGTTCACTATCCATTTTTGTATGAGTTGCTGCCTTATTTCTTCAACATGTTTAGTAAGTAGATATTTTTATAAATAATTATTTTTAAATTATACATGAGTATTAACTGCAGATCTTCTGAAACCTAGTTAAATGGACTGACAGACTGTAAATTACACTAATGGTATGGCTGCAACACCTGTTCAGTGGTTGTATTCACCACAGTTTTCAGCTTCTTACAGTCCTGTAGAACAGGAACAATGAGAACACTTAGCTCTTACAAAACATTTTCCATCCCTATTCTTCTATCGTTTCATAATTTTACTGTTTCAACTCCTGAGTAGTACAGGAAACAATAGGATCATAAATCACAAGTGCTTAATTCTCGCTATCAGCTCTGTTTAATAGCTGATGGTTGAGTGAAGGTAACAAATTTCTAGCTGGGAGGAGTTGCATATGAGCCATGGCAGTTTTTCCTTGCTTTCTTTAATAACTTGGTCATTTTCCACTTTATGGACTATATTATTGCTTGCAATTGCTAATGCCTGCATGCCTGCTTATCGTGTATTTTAGTCCCTTGTGCACCCATTCTACTACTGCTGGAGTTTCAGGAAGGTCTAGCGTGGCTCCGTGGAGCAAAGATAAAAAGTTAAACACTTGTAATTTTTAATTATATTTAATACTTATATGTTTTCAAATATATACAGAAAAATAAGTCAGACTCTTGCAGTGGTTTAGGACCAAGTCAACATTATATATGTAACACTAGAAGGAGAGATGCATGCAATTATCATTTTATCCAAGAGTAGAAGTCAATACTATGTGAACATTTTCTCTCCACCTATTTTACAATATCAGGGCACATGCAACACTTTTCAGATAGCTGAATTTATCACCAAGGCAAATGCTTATCCTTTAAAGTCAGTGAAAACTTTGTCCTTATTTCAATGGCACCAGAATTTCTTTGCAGAATTTCTTCTGCCAGCTGTCCCAAGGAAGCAGGAACTTCCTCTCCTTCAACCTTGTGCATATGGCACTTCATTGCTGCTTTTGAATGAATAGTTAATGCAAGGCATTCATTTCCCACAAGGCAGACAATCTGCGGGACTGAAGATGAAACAGCATCGCTCTTTGAAGTGAATTTAATAATAGGATATGATGTTCTGTTTTTAAAGCATCCTTGTTTTATTACAGTAATAAAAAGAAGCTCTCAGAAGAATAATTCTGTAACGCTTTGTGGAACATGAAAGCTGTGTGCTATATTTTTTCCTCTATTTAAAGATTGTCTTCATCAGACTTTAATTCAGCTATCAACTGAGCATCCTTCAGTTAGCATTCTTGGTAACTAAGAAGCTCACAAATCCCTGTAAGCTCAGGACTAGCCTATACAGGACTATGTCTCCCTGCTATTAAATAAGGGAATCTCAGTTACTTCCTGTTGCTGTTCAGCCATTTCCTGAATTATATTACCTTCAGCTTTTATTTTACTACTCCTGTTTTTGCCCCCTATCTTTTCTAGATCTGATCCATATAATAGTGCAGCAGTTGATATTCTACAAACCAGCCTTCATCCTTGTTCCTGATCTTGGTTTTGGTCATGCTGATCATGCTGATTCCTCTTTCTTTATAGCTTTCTTAGCTTTGCTGTTGTCACAGCTGCTTCTAGCTGTGGACTCTGCATTTCTCTGTCATTTCTGTTCCTGAAACAGAAGGTTTTGCTTGCCTTCAAACTTTCTGCATGTGCACATCTATGCTTTTCCACCTTAGCCAGACCTCTCATCACTTTTTCACTCTCCTGCTTGACTTTTTGTCTTTTTTTTTTCTGTACCAATCTGGCCACGGTTTACTCCTGCTTCTTCTCTCTGTGCTAAATCCAGGTTGGACCCCACTGATAAAGGAACAGATTTGAGGGGTGAAGAACTGTTTATATGTATTCATTATCTGGATATTCTCCAGATCTTTTTTAGGCCTTTTCTGCATTCATAGGAACAAACCCATAAGCATTCTCATTATTTCTTCTACAGTTTTTTTCAGGCCCAGCAGGACCTGTACAAGAGAGCCTTTTAATTTGAATGAGATCTCAGGCATCATCAGTCCACTGCAAAGCTTTGTTTAGATAAAAAATTAAGTGCAAAGTCTAATCCTGCTGGAGTGGGGAAATATTCCACGCTAAGAGACGGTAAAACGAACAAATTCCAGTCTTCTCAGCATCAACTGTGGTTTGGTGAAAAAACAAAGAAGACTACCTTTGCGGTCTTAGTATCGCTGAGGAAATTAATGGAAATGCATTGATTAGTGTACTTGAGACATGTACAGATGCAGAGAAGACTGTTATTTTTCATATTGAATTGTAATGCAAATTGATTATGACCTTCATGGGTTTTCTCTAAAAAAACTATTTTTTTTTTTAAATGGGGGGGGGAGGGGAAGCTGCAAGTGCACTGTTGTCTTAATATTCCTTAGATATATGTTTCATCCCTACATGGAAATACAGTTGAGTAGCCATAATATTTAAGCTGAGATTTACGATGGTGTGCTTTTCAGGAAACTGAAACAGCTTTTAGATTTTTACATAAGAGCTTTTGTGTAGGTGATGAACTGGAGTAAATCACTTCCGTTTAATCAAGATTGTCTGAGACATTTTCAATCCTGTACTAGAAAGCTTTGGATAGATACATTGCAACATGAAGAAATCAATCCTGCTGGCCCTGAAAATATATTGGAACAAATCCAGGAATTCCTCTATCTTAAAAAAATAAAAAATAAAGAAATCCTTAAACATAAAGTGCCTCAAATTAAGAAAACCCTGCAACAGAAATTGAACTACTTCTGAATGAGTTCAGGATGCAGAGAAGTGAATCTCTTCCTCTGAAGATATTTTCTTTTTTTTTCTTGTCAGATACAATTATCAAGATATCACGATAATTGTATCTTGATAACTGGTAACTAGCCTGCCACAGCTAGTGTAAAGGACATGAAAAGCTGTTTCTCTAAGTGTCTGATGTCAAGATGATTTCCATAGTGATTTACACAACAAGCAGTAATTAAAGGATGCTCCTGTCAAGTTAAAATAAATAGGTATCTGAACCTTAGTAATGCATTTGTTGCCATGTAGCTCCCACTTTAAAATTGCCATTAGGAAAGTAAATCAAGTAAAATAGTAGTGTGCCTTTATACTAGAGTTCTCATTCATTTGATCTCTTCTTTGAGGAAAAAAACTAACTCCTGAAAGAAAACTAAAATAACGCAAAGGAGTTGGTATTGCTTCAATCTGGCATAGCTAACATTATTTTGAAGGTGCTGTAAACCTAATTCTAACCTAATACGGCCCTTGCAAATTTGCATATCTATTTTAGTGGAGTAGAGTCTTGCTAGAAAACAGCGTGAATATAAAACCTTGCAATATTTCATCTGAACAAGAAAATAGAAGACTTACAGAGGACAAAACATTAAATGAGAGACACAGAACGTTGATAGAGATTAGTTATGTTATGTTTCCAAATGTAAACAATAAAAATAAATAGTTCAGAATGGTTAAGGCCTCCACAAAGAGAAAAAAGCAAACTCTGAAAACAAAAGTTTTTTTTTTTTAATACTTCCAATACTTGGTTAGTCATTCTTAAGAAAATTTAGGTTTAATATGGTTTTATGGTTTTAACAACATATTAAAATAAAAATAAAACCAAAATATGGTTTTATTAAAAATTTAGGTTTTGTATGGTTTAATTCATGACATTTTTATTTTTTTTACTAGATGGGAAATAAATCCCTTGGGCAAATTTTAGTAGAGGGTTTTTTTGGATAGCTTTGTGCTATGTTGAGCTCAGGTCATAAGAAGGTTATGTCAGCAGCAAAATCACTCGACTCAAGCCTCTGTTGTTTAGGAACAGCCTTTGAAAATTAAGATTATATATGTAGTTTCCGCTTTCACAAATTTGCAGACCTTTAATAAAATACCTTATTCTGAATGGTGAAAACCTTCACATTCAGAATACAGAAAACCAAGCTGGAGAGTTGCAAACAAAAGCAAGACATCAATTAGGTGCTTAGCTCAGTTTGGAAACACTTAGTCATTCTGTGGGTTTGAGGTGTAATTATTTCCTATAAAAACTTTTGGAGAAGATTAAATACAGGATAAATTAAATAGGCCACTATATTTGCTTTTCATATAATTTTCTTCTTCAAACATGATGTGGAAAAGTACCTGTTTGTAATAATTTGGAAGGGAAGTTTTCAATCAAACAAAACAGAGTACTTTAGTTGCTCCAAATGTAGTGCCTCCTATTTATTTCCACACAAACTACAACAGATACAGAGACCACACTAATACTATTTGATAGAGCAAATTCTCAGCTACAAAATACCATTTTTCAACATCAGCACTGTTAGCAGTGCATTTTTGCTAGTGATGAACAAAAGCTTGCATGCCATGCTCATGAAAGTCTACACCAGCAGAGGTGACCCACTGTCACCACTGCTGAAACTCACCATGCACAGCCTCACTGTGCTCACATCCACTGTTTGGGCTCCATCAACATTCAGCAAGTGTCGATGAATGTCAATGGGTGCCATTTTTGCCATGGAGAGGAGTTCAGTGATGCACATTTGCTTCATCCATGCTTCCATGTCAGACGCCATTCTGTCAGACTGCCCCTCTGCTGCCGTCTGTCACACAGCAACAACATGTAACAGGATATTGGCAGGAAGGTTCAACCTCTACTTCCATACTACCAACATCTGCCTCTGACATTGTGGGCCTACATAATAAAACAGGCAATACTTTCAGAGCAGCCTTCATAGTTGTAGTAGGATAGCTTTTATATGTAAATTATGAAATTAATTCATAAAATCATAGAATCATAGAATTGCTCAGGTTGGAAAAGACCTTCAAGATCATCAAGTCCAACCACAATCCAGCCATACTACCCTAACAACCCACCGCTAGATCATGTCCCTGAGCACCACATCCAAACGGTTTTTAAACACATTCAAGAATGGTGACTAAACCACCTCCCTGGGGAGCCTGTTCCAGTGCTTAACAACCCTTTCTGTAAAGTGAAGTTTTTCCTGATATCCAACCTAAACCTCCCCTGGCGCAAGTTGAGGCCATTTCCCCTTGTCCTGTCACCTGTCACCAGTGAGAAGAGACCAGCCCCGCTCTCACTGCAATCTCCTTTCAGGTATTTGAAGAGAGCAATGAGGTCTCCCCTCAGTCTCCTCTTCCCCAGACTAAGCAGCCCCAGTTCCTTTAGTCTCTCCTCATAGGGCATATTCTCCAAGCCCTTCACAAGCCTTGTTGCCCTTCTTTGGACCTGCTCCAAATGTCACCTGCTCCAGCACCTCAATGTCCTTTCTGTACTGAGGCGCCCAAAACTGAACACAGTACTTGATGTGGGGCCTCACCAATGTCGAGTACAGGGGCAGGATGGCTTCCCTAGTCCTGCTCACCACACCATTCCTGATTCAAGCCAGGATGCCATTGGCCTTCTTGGCCACCTGGGCACACCGCTGGCTCATATTCAGCTGACTGTCCATCAGCACACCAAGGTCCCTTTCTGTGAGGCAGCTTTCCAGCCACTCCTCCCCAAGCTTGTAGGGTTGCCTGGGGTTGTTGTGACCAAAGTGCAGGACCTGACACTTGGCCCTGTTGAAACTCATATGGTTTACCTTGGCCCATTGACCCAATCTATCCAGGTCCCTGTGTAAAGCCTTTCTGCCCTCTGGCAGCTCAGCACTCCCTCCCAGTTTGGTGTCATCTGCAAACTTACTGAGGGTGCACTCAATCCCCTCATCAAGATCATTGATAAAAGAGGTTGAATAGAAGAGGCCCCAGCACTGAGCCCTGGGGGACACATGAAGTAATCTGCATTATTATACCTGATTTTCTGGACTCTACAAAGTAAAGACTCTTGAACTCAGGCTGAATAATTGTTGTGTTAGTAAATATCCACTCTAGGTCAGAAAACAATAGAGGTCAAAGAAAAATTAAATATAAGAAAACCATATAAATATAAAATTCTACTTTCTGTATAAGTTGGTAGGCAATCTATTGTAGAAATTTATGAGAATGGCAACCAGTTATAAAATTTTGACTTTTCAGAATTCTGAGGAAGTTCTTTTGTGAAATTATAGGGTTTTGGTTTTTTTGTGTGTGAAATTATAGGCTCGGGACCTCTGAAAGAAAACCATTAAAAAGGACATTAAATAGTGCACTGTGTTTACAAAATCAACTAAAAGTACAATGCAGAATAGAAATGTCTGCAGAAAGACTGAAAAATATGAAAAATATGAGTTAAACCATTCAAGTAACAGATCCATATTTACCTTAACAAGGATTGCAAAGATTGGTATAGATAAAGCCTGTTACACTAGTTAACAATATTTTAAAAAGTACTCTTAATTCTTTTAAGTTCAGAGTCCTTTTTGTTTGTTTGTTTGTTAAAAGCTGAATTTAATTAAATGTAGTTTTATGTAGTAACTACATGTTCAAGTTCCTGGTCTTTGAACTGAATTCAGTTGTTCCTGTTTGACAACAAATCTAGTTAAGATGGTGAATTACACAGGGGAGAAGAAGCTGCTAGTAATGTACACACAGCTCATTTTCCAGTAAAAAAAAAAGAGGCATATTCTGTGTCTATCCCTCAATCTGAAAAATGCTGTTTCTCCAGCATGGTATTTAACTTGTTTGCACACTGTAATACAAAAGCTAATGCTCGAATGAGGCTGGAAGGGATGATTTAGCAACTAATCACCCTGAGAGCCAGGATTTCCTGACCATCAGGAGCAGTGTAAGTTGCAGATCTGCCAGAGGCATTTGAGAAGGAATCAGGGATTGTGATATGTATTGGAGTTGTGTGCAAATCCAGACCTGGTAATAGTAGCTGCATTTCTTGTAACTGGGGCTATGTTTTTCAAGTGGAAATAATCTATGTGTTCTGCCCGGTACTGTCACTAAATCCCTCCTTCATTTTCTTCTTTGTTTCTTTATATTTAAAGTGCTTTTAAAAAATATTTTCTGAAAAGCATTTTCTCTTTTCTTTTTTTTTTTCCTTTTTGTTCTTTTTTTCTTTCAGAAAGTGATAGCATAATTTCGGGCAAAATTTTAACAGCAGGAACGCTTGGATCTAAATGAGTCATTATTGATCACTTTTTTTCCACTGCTTCCTTGTGGCAAGGTTTTAACAGCAGGAATGCTTGGAACCAGCTGAAGTCATTATTGATCTTTTTTTTTGCCACTGCTTCCTTGTATTTGCTATGCTTCTCAGAAAGGATATCTGCCCTCTGTCCTCCAGTAGATGTACTTTTGGGCAGCTCCTGGAAAAGGAGGGAAGAAAAGCTTCTACTGGAAGTACAGATCAAATAGATATTTGATGACCTATTTATATTTTCCTAATTTGCAGTGAGGTCCAGCCTTATGTAATCAGTCTGTTTACAGAACTGTGAATTTCAGTGCTAGCCCAGGACTGGGCCCAAATGTCCATTTAAAATGAAAATTTTCAGGCGTGGTAATTCATGTCCTAGTAAACAGTTAAAATCTTGGTCTATTTTATTTACTGTTTTGCTTCTAAGTCAGCATCGCTGTTAAAAATTCAAGATCTAGTCTTTTTTTTCTGATTACAGATTTAAATTGCAGATTGGCTCATTCTGCTTTTATTCTAAATTTAAGTAAGCATGATACAGTAGCGCAACTCAGATGTGGGGAAAATATTGCCAATTTTACACACTTATCTTGAACAAAGTCTGTCAGCAGCCCAGTGGCTGTCCTCCAGTGCATAGATTGCATCAAATGCTATTGAGTTTTGCAGCAGAGAGGTTTATTATTACTTTGTTTACTGTTTGTGTTCATACGAATTTATTATGCACTCCATTTTCGTTATTGTTTCTTTTTAATACAGATTGGCAGTCTATGAAGTTCAGGGATTTTACTGTCTGTCCTGTTCATTAAGGCAAAAATCTATAAAGGCACTTATACTTGCAAAGACCCATTGTAGAGGTCTAGCTCCCAGAGTCAAAATCCCACACCTGGATTAGGCAAATGCATTTCCTGGTGCATTCAGGGAGCTGAACACATGGGACCAGAATTTAAAACAGCCAAATGATGCCTGGCCTGAAGGTCTGGTATTTGTAAAACAGCATGGGAAATGGAGAGAGGCCTGAAATGGGAACGTTTATGATGTCAGAATTCACCACATGAAATCATCTGCTGGACTAGGGTGTTCCTGTGTTCTCTTTCCATGCTGACAAACCAGTGTATTCCTGTATTTTGAAGGTGATGGTTGTTAAAGAATTTACCCCAAACTGGAGAATTCAGTGCTCACTGCTGCCAGAAGTCAGAGCCAATGTTCTCATCTCACGGAGAAGTTCTAACCTGCAGGCTGGAGATAAGTTTTCTCCTGTTATGTCCGCCTGAAGCTAAGTCTAAGTGATGAAGCCATGAGAATTCCTGAGGTCAGAGACAAAAGAGGGGATTCACTATAGGAGTGCAGCCATGTGTTAAGATCACTTTTCTAAGCAATGGACAAAGAGTCTTCAAACCTTAGGGTGAGCAGGGCACTGAGCAATAGAGCCTGGGTTTTTCTCCTTCTGGGCTAAGAGCTAACTGAAGTTATTATACCAAACAAAACAAAACAAGCAAAAAAACTCAGCACCATAGCCACACCAAGACAGTGGTTTTCATTAGAAAATTGTCAGTAGCTACAGTGTCTTGTGCAAAACTCAACATGTCAGAAGCAGCTTAAAGGAAAATTGCTTGGGACTTTATGCACAGAAGTCCCTAGTTTGTGGTTTCCAAATATGGTTGGATATAATGAGAGTGAACCTTGACAGACACAGGCAGGTAAAAGTTTTGCACATGTGCAGTGACGTTATTGTCAGGACTATCACAATTTATAAAATGAGCATGTACAGTTTAAACTAGGCAGAAAAGCTCTAGATTGTATTATTGGTACCTGTATTCTTTAGCAGACACTAGTATTTCATAGAGCATTATGAATATTGTCTTCAGACTATGGTCAGTATTTCTTTAGGAATTTGATTCCTAGGTCAAAGTTTGGCTCCTTCATCAAAGTTGTTACACAAATTCATTTCAAGATGACAGAGATTCAAATCTCAAATAGTCCAAATTTTCTCCATCCTAACTTTTTTCTGATACACATGATTTACATATGATGAAACATCTTCATGGGCTTTTGAACCACTTCTGCAATCCAGGAATTATTAATTCTCATTTAAGAAAAGGAAATGATTTCTTGACAGTATTTTCTGCCACTTTTTCAGTTGTTAAATAATTCTAGGAGTCAACACTTTGTATGGAAGAGATGATTCCAACCTAACCACTGTAATTCATTTAAGGTAATAGTAATGAATTTGTGGCTTGTTTTACCTTGAAGCTACTAGCTAATTCTAAAAACATAGGACTCTCTAAATACAGTGTTTAAGATTGTCCAAATTCTTTCGCTGGATCAAATGTTCCACACCATACAGAACTGTCAAAATTCCAATGATAATAGTACTTCCTAGATTTTAAAAGAGAAAGTGCAATCACATATGTGTGTGATACTTCTGCAAAAACAAGATATTACATCAATACTGTAAGTATTAATAAGTTAAATTACCACAAATTGCAGGAAAATGTTTTTAGATAGTCAAATGAATATTACCTATATCCACAGCTGATATTAATTACAAGGATTAGAATATTTGTTCTAACTATCTTCATCAAATAAGGACATCTTTTCTGTGTTCAACTGCACATTGGATGCATAGTTTGAATGATCTCACTTATATTAATGTAATTTATAGACTGCCTTCTGAGAGAATTCAGCAGGGGTTGGGAAGGTATGCAATTCACAATTAGATTAGTTTCAGAGTGCCACTTCATATTACTCATGATACGTACCTTTGCATAGAAGAGATCAGAGAAGATATCTGCTTTTTGTTTGCAGCAGGACTCCCTCTGTGCATCCTGTTTTTCCAGGTTGAGCAGAGGCATAACTGGGCGGTCTGCAACAACTAGTTACAAGAGATCAATGGATCACTGTAAATGTATCAGAAAAGCAGTATAGAAGAGGGCTTAAATGGAGTAGGGCTGGAAGTCTTGTGTCTGAGCTTGTGGCCTGTTCACAGTGGAAGAAGACACATGAGAGAATCTGTTGAAAGTATAGCAGCACAATACTAAACTGGGAGGAGATGTCATCTCCCTTAAAGGCAGAGAGGCCTTGCAGAGAGATCCTGACAAATGGTAGGGCTGGGAAATCACCAACTGCATGAAGTTTATTCTGAACCTGTGACAGAGAAATCATACATTTATGTACTGACAATGGATGAGAGCCTGGAGAGCAGGAAAGGAATCTGGGGATTCTGCTGTCATCAAGTTGAATACAAGCCAGCAGTGTGCCCTGGCAGCTGAAAGGACCAACCATATCCTGGGGTGCACCATGCCCAGCACTGCCACCGGCTGAGGAAAGGGGTTGTCCCCTCTGCTTCTCACAGGGAGCAGAGGGGCTGCGCTGAGCACTGCTCTCTGTGGACAATGACAGGGCCCGAAGGAACGGCATGGAGCTGTGCCAGGGGAGGGGCAGGTCGGGGTTAGGAACAGGATCTGCACCAGAGGGTGGTTGGGCACTGGAACATGCTGCCCAGGGCAGTGGGCGCGGCCCTAAGGTGCTGGAGTTCAAGGAGCGCTGGGACACTGCTCTCAGACACAGGGTTGGATTTTGGGTAATCTTGTGCAGAGCCAGGAGTTAGTCTCAGTGATCCTTCTGGGTTCCTTCCAACTGGGGATATTCTGTGATTCTATTCTATGATTCTGTGGATGAACAAATGGACAAACTATCAAACTAGAAAGCAGAAGCTGGTAACAGTCCGGTGTTGTGACATGCACAGCTTTTCTCCCTTAATGCAGTGGCATTTGGTGTACAATCAAATCTACAGTATCCAAGTGGCATTACCCAAACTGAGAAATTCTGAGTTGTCATACATGAGCAGTGGCTGCCAGCATTGACAGTAGAAAATGAAAATGAATGAAGAAGTTCTTCCATAGCTGGAAGTCTGAGATAATACACTGGAGCTAAACAAGGAGGCCTCTGCAGCCAGAAGTGTAATTTCCTCTTATGTATAGCAGTAGAATTCACACTGCAACACCTCCTCATTACTGCCGTCACCAATTATATTCTGAAGGTAAAGTTTATTATTTTGAGTTTTTCAATCTTCAGCAACTTGTGTAAATGTTTCTTTTGATATTCATTTAAATTCATAGTACTGAATCCACAGAAAAATCTGCAGCAGATCTGATTCCTGCTCGCACTACAAAAAAAATGCAAATTAATGTGACATCTTTCACAAGAAAAAGACACAATAATTAATTCTTAAAAATTCATTGAAAATCAACAGCTATCTTGTCTGGTTTTGTATAGGTTATAATTTGGATTAATTCATCATGCATTTTATATAATAAATAACAGAGGATATTATCTCCATTGTTGTTTCCCAATGACGTAGATCCAATCTATAAGTATTCTGTATGGTTAGTAAAAAATAAAATGTAGACATGCAGGATTCCTATTAGAAAAACTTAACAATGGTTTTGCATAAATAAGCATTTTTAACTAGTATTTTTCTTCAAATTTGGTCTTTATGATAAGTAGTTTTTATAAATACTGTCAAATTCTTTCATACAATCCAGTGAATTATCCATTACACATCTCAGAGTGTTTTGTAGGTGATACAGTAGTGGTAGACATAATTGTTATGCAATTTGTCATTGTGTTACAATTGCATTTTCTTTAGTAGAGGAAAGATTTGTCATGATCATATGTGGAAATTTTTACTATTTTAGGAAAAAATGATCTCTCAGTCACCCTTCTCCGGAAGAGAAAGAGTAGCAAGGGAAGAGGAAGGCTGACCTGGTAAGAGGTGTTGGATTTAACATGCACAAAGGACCTCTAAGAAGCAGAGAGAAGACAGAGAGGACAATACATCATGTTTCAACTGCAAAGCATAGCTGTTGTACTGAGCACTGAGAAATAAAGACAGAGACAGAAAGAAAGAAAAGGAATAAAAGAAAAAAAGTTTTGCTTTAGTCTTCGCCATTGCAACTTCTATTTTATTTACAGAATTAAAACAAAACACAAAGAAACAAAAACCACAAACAACCAAGCAAACAAACAAAGCAAACAAACAAAGCAAACAAACAAAACTGAGTGTCCTGAGTGACCTTTTGTTGCACCAACATCATGGCATATGTATGACCCTAAGCCATCAGTCAGGACGCGTTTTATCAGTTATCACCTATGCCTCATGAAGTTTCAGCCAGTTGAATCTTCACTAACACTAATCATAGTACAGGGATCCTGGAGTGATCACTGGAGGAGAAGACAGATAGTTTTTTAGGCCTTATTGGTTGAAAGTATGCCAGCTAGCTTAGACATTATACTCCTCTACTATACACTTTTTTGGTAGAAGTTAGCCTAAACTGTCATATATAAAAATAGAATTGATGATTTTATGTTTTAAACTGTATGCTTTTATTTTAAAAAAGGGGTTTATTTTAGACTTCTGAACAACAACAAAAAAGAAAATATGATGAAAAAATAGATTTGTTTACATATACTTTTCTGCTAAATGTTATTGGAATGGATCTCACGTTATTTTCAGGAATTCTTCCAAAGACTTGTTAATTCACATCATGTTCTAGAAAATACTGAGTTACTCTGACATTCCAGTCTTTCTATTTTAAATAAACATGGTATCTATTAAAAGATTTGAGAGGAAGGAATCATTTTTGTGGTAAGTGATTGTGCTCCAAGTTCCATTAAATTCTGCTGTAAGATTAAAATCTTGCTAGGCTATGTCAAGTGACTAAATTAAGTGTATTTTAGTTACCATAATTTGTGATATATAAGTATTAATTAATTATTGATTGACTCTGCTATTTCCCTATACTACATTGTCAACTCTGTGTAATAGCTTATTAGGAAATGTGTACACTGGAACCACTTGAACTTTATAGTTTCTGGTGATGAGTTTGTGTAATCTTTCTATAAATACTTGAGTTGTTTTTATTACTGGTAGGTGAGCTTTGGGAAAGATCTAGCATTGAAACAAACAATTAAAAAAGTATACGTTTTCTTCAGGATGAAATATAAAATTAATTATAGTCAAAACAGAGACACATAAGTGTAACACTGTATTACAGATTTGGATACCTGGAACTCCTGTACAGGCCCAGAAAAGAAGCTTGTTTTTCATAAATTTGGTGAATCTGTAACTTCCATCAGAGTTGCTGGACACTTTTACTGGCATAAAAGAAAATGTACAAAACAAAGCACTATAGTACAGACATCTTAGCTAAAATAGTGTGTCATTACAAGTCATATTTTCATAATGCTGAAGATTAAAAGGAAAAAATTGGGAGAAAAATCATGTTTCGCACGTTCATTTGTTGTCTCTTCTCACAAGTAAAGGTCACTTTGAAACCTGAAGTACATTTCAGTGTTTCTAAGACTGGGTATAATACCCAGGTTTAAGTGCTGAGCTCTGTCATCTTGTAAAATTGTTCTCTTTGATAACAGATATTTGGAAAGGGTTACTTGCCCCCCCAAGTAAGCATCAGGTAGACTTAGCAAAATCAAGAACTTCTCTTTGAGCTATGTACTGTGGACTGAAAAAGGAACCTGCTGGAGCTTATAGGTAGCTGACTAATAAACAATTCTGGCAAATTATCCTCCTCTTAATTTTCTGAAGCAGCATTCTTTGAGCAGTCCTATATGTCAGTGGTTTACTTGGCACGCCCAGCCTGATGGCTGCAGATGGGTTTCACCTGTCTCAAAGGGGGAAACAAATCCTAGCCCAGAAGTTGGCAGGGCTCATTCAGATGTCTTTAAACTAGGTATGAAAAGGGAAGGGGTTAAAATGAGGCTTGCTAAAGATGAGTCTGCAGAAATGTTGTCTGAGTTGAGGGTGAGGCAAATGGCTCTGATGAATTGCATCTACACCAATGCATGCAGCATGGGCAACAAACAGGAGGAGCTGGAAGCCATCGTGTGGCAAGCAAACTATGACTTAGTTGCCATTACAGAAACATGGTGGGATCGCTCCCATGACTGGAGTGCTGCAATGGATGGTGATAAGCTCTTCAGAAGTGATAGGCAAAGAAGGAGGGGCAGGGGTCTGGCTCTCTGTGTTAGAGAGTGTTTCGATGCTGAGCTCAGGGCTGGGAATTACAAGGTTGAGTCTCTGTAAGGATCAGGGAGAAGGAAAACAAGGCTGACAACCTGGTAGGAGTCTGTTATAGCCTGCCTAACCCTTATGAAGAGACAGACAATGCGTTCTACGAGCAGCTGGCAGAAGTTGCATGATCACCAGCCCTTCTCATGGGGGACTTCAACTTCTCTGATATATACTGGAAATAAAATGCAGTGCAGAAGCAGCAGTCTAGGAGGTTTCTAGAGTGAGGGGAAGATAACTTCCTCATGCAGCTGGTATGAGATCCTGCCAGGAGAGGTGCCCTGCTAGACCTGCTGTTCACAAATAGAGGACTGGTGGGAGATGTGGAGGTCATGAGCTGTCTTGGGCAAAGCGACCATGAAGTGGTATAGGGTACCTGCTTTAGCAGGGGGGTTGGACTCTATGATCTCTTGAGGTCTCTTCTAACCCCTGCAATTCTGTCATTCTGTAAATGCTGAGTTCTCAGTTCTTGGTGAAGTCAGGAAGGGGGTCAGCAAAACTGCTACCTTGGGCTTCTGAAGGGTGGACTTTGTCATGGTGTTATCTATGGATCTGTGTCTGTGACAGGGGGACAGCAGGCCCACAAGCCCACCAGCCCAGAAAAGGGAGAAGGGAGAAAAAAAAACTGTCGGCGGTTTAGGGACCAGCCTGGACCAGTCCCATGACTAATGCGGCAGGGGACCTGCGGACCCACGCTCGGGGAAAAACAAAGGGAAAAGGGGAAGGGCAGGAAAATCGTAGACGGGTCTAAAATAAAACAGCAGCAACAATCTGAGGAGGAACATTAATTTACTAAATATGATATCAAAATTGAGGCCAATAAATCAAAACAGAGAGAGTTCAAAGCTGAGATTCTTACTCTGTAAGCTGCAGGGGGACCGCATGCTTCTCCGCCGCATACGAAGAGAAGCTCCCACTCCACAGGGCAACTTCACCAGCCCCCTCCAGACGCAAAGACCCCTGGGGCATGCAGCTCCTCCCCTCCCCCTCGAGAACCAAGCACCCAAAAAAGGCAGTTCGCAGAAACCAGGACATTAACTCTTTAACTGCCAGTGCTTTACGTGATGTTATGATGTGGAATACTGACAACAAAAAATCACAAAACCATGACAGTCTTCGTACTAGACTTTGAACTATTCAGGACATTGGTGGGGAGGGTCCTTTGGGATTTAGTCCTGAAGGGTAAAGGGGTCCATGAAGGCTGGATGCTCCTCAGGAAGGATGTCTTAGAGGCACAATAGCAGAATGTCCCCATGTGCCATAAGATTAGCTGTAGGGGAAGAAGAGTGGCACGGATGAACAGGGTACTTTTTCTGAGGCTCCAGAAGAAAAAGACAGACTACCTCATGTGGAAAAAGGGACATGCAACTCAGGGAGAGTACAAAGAAGTCGTCTGGATACGCAGGGAGAAAATTAGAAAGGCAGAAGCCAAGCTTGAATTCAACCTGGCCGCTGTAGTAAAAGAGAATAAAAAACTTTTTTGCAAATATATTAACAATGAGAGGAAGGCTAAGGAGAATCTCCATATTTTACTGGATGCATTGAGGAATGTGAGGATAAGGAAAAGGCCAAGGTTCTCATTGCCTTCTTTACATCTGTTTTTAACAGTCAGACCAGTTATCCTCAGGGTATTCTACTCCCTGACCTGGAAGTCTGGGGTGGGGAGAAAAATAAACACCCCACGATTCAGGTGGAAATAGTTAGAGACCTACTACTCCATCAGGACTGTCACAGGTCCATGGGAGCAGATGGGATCCACACAAGGGTGCTGAGGTAGCTGGCGGTGGTGATTAACAACCTGCTTTCCACCATCTATCAGTGTTCTAGGTCAACCGGAGAGGTCCCAGAGGATTGGAGGCTTGCCAGCATGACTCCCACCTACAGGAAGGGTCAGATGGAGGATCCAGGGGACTACAGGCCTGTCATCTTGACCTCAGTGCCAGGGAAGGTTATAGAACAGATCATCTTGAGTGAGATCACACAGCATTTGCAGGACAGTTGGGATCAGGCTCAGCCAGCATGGGTTTGTGAAGGGCAGGTCCTGCTTGACCAACCTGATCTCCTTCTATGATCAAATGACCAGCCTGATGGATGAGGGAAAGGCTGTTGATGTAGTGTACTTAGACTTCAGCAAAGTCTTTGACACTGTATCTCACAGTGTTCTCCTAGAGAAGCTGTCAGCCCGTGTGTACCATGACAGGTACACGCTTTGCTGGGTGAAGAACTGACTGGAGGGCCAGGCCCAGAGAATGGTAATAAATTGAGTTAAATCCGGCTGGTGACTGGTCACGAGTGGTGTTCGCCAGGGGTTGGTACTGGGGCCACTCCTGCTTAGTATCTTTATGGATGGCCTGGATGAGGGGATTGTGTGCACCCTCAGTAAATCTGCAGATGACACCAAGCTGGGAGGAAGTGTCATTCTTCCAGGGGGTAGGAAGGCCCTACAGAGGGATCTGGACAGGCTGGATAGCTTGGCTGAGGCTAATGGGACGAAACTCAACAAGACCAAGTGCCGGGTCCTGTACTTTGGCCACAACAACCCCAGGCTTTGAGCAGACTGGCTGGAAGACTGTGTGGAAGAAATGGACCTGGGGAAGTTGGCTGGTGGTTGGTTGAACATGAGCCAGCAGTGTGCCCAGGTGGCCAAGAAGGCCAATGGCATGCTGGCTTGTATCAGAAACTGTGATCCCAGCAGGTGCAGTGAAGTGATCTTCCCTCTGTATTCAGCACTGGTGAGGCTGCACCTCGAGTACTGTGTTCAGTTTTGGGCCCCTCACTACAAGAGAGAAATTGAGGCCCTGAAGTGTGTCCAGAGAAGGGCAATGAAGCTGGTGAAGGGTCTGAACCACAAGCCTTGTGGGGAGAAGCTGAGGGAATGGGTGAGCTGAGGCTTAGGGGAGATCTTATTGCTCTCTACTACGACCTGAAAGGAGGTTATGATGAGATGAGAATCAGACTCTTCTCCCATGAAACTAGCAATAGAACTAGAGGGAATGGCCAAAATTGCACCAGGGGAGGTTAAGTTTGGATATTAGGAAAAACTTACTCCGAAAGAGTCAGGCACTGGAACAGGCTGCCCAGGGAGGTGTTCGAGAAACATTTAGAAGTTGTACTAAGGAACATGGCTTAGTGGGGAAATATTGGTGGTAGGTGGACAGTTGGACTGAATGATCTTGGAGGTCTTTTTCAACCTTGGTGTTTCTATGATTCTATGATATTAAATCATCAGAATTCAGAGTTATTTTTTTCCCCCGTATATTTGAGGATATGCCAGGAAAGAACTCCTTTCTGGGATGAAGTCCTCATTTTTATCTCTCTTTGTTCAAGTCTCCTCTTTTGCTGTCAGTCTTTCATGTCTGTCTCAGTGGCATTGTCAGCTGATGGATGATGATTCAATTATGTTTGCACAAAAAGAGAACGTGTCCCACAGCTTAATCAAATCAGGGTAGAAATAATTCTCATCTTTTATCTAAGATCAAACAATATTTGGTTGAGATAATGCAATTTCCAGTTAACATGCTATTCAGTGTTATATTCAATGAAAAGATTTCTGGGGCTTCTTTTCAGGTTCCAGCAGCCAAAGGCAGAGAATGCATGCAGAGAAAATACTCATCCACCCCAACCAATGTCCTCTCCAGTGAAAGAGGCCTGGAGAGGCACAGTTAAGGAACCTGAATGATATTAACACTGCTTGGTACTTAACAGATGTCCTATCAAGGGATTAAGTTGGATTTTGAAATTAATTAAGTGTAATTTGCTGTTAGAACAGATTCCTTTGATTGGATATCTTCTACATTTAACTTTGTATTTTACTTTCTTCAGTAAATACTATATGAATCTGAAATAATTATAGACTAGTATGTTTGTCTTTTTCATTCCTAATCCTGAGCTTAACTCTTCTGTAAAATGATTTTCCTCTTTGTTTATGCTTGGTGAAAAGTAGATATATATGGGAACAATTGTGATTTGATACATTCCTTTCTCGTCATGTTCTTATGAGGGAAGTCAAAATTCTAGGATCATAGGCAAGATTTCACAGTGTCACAATTTTGCTATCTTTATCCATGATATAAAGACATAGTACTTACAAAAGATTTGCCAAATAAATCTTTGCATTGTAATATGAATATAATATGTAATTATGGTCATATTCTACACATATACATTTATATCTGTATTTTTGTGTATATGCACAGAAATATGCAGCTGTGTGAATATATTGTTTAAAAATTAGTGAAAACTACTACACATTTAAAACCACTACTGTGTGGTAGAAGACTGGCAAAAAATGGAATAGAGCTCTACTAGAATATCATAGTTTCCAGGAAGCTGCATCTTTGTTTTAACGAATTTTAAATTAGAGAAGAAATAGAACCATGTGTAAATTAAAGCAGAGTTCTTGCCATCAAACATCTTCTATATAGTCAGTGCTTCGCTGCAAGCGTGCCCTTTAGAAAATTATTAGACTGCTCTTAGACTACATATAATCCCAATGTCTGGTTTTGTAGTAGTTAGTGCTTTCATTTAGCTCTGATTGTAATACTTGCTACAGTTTTCACAGCGGGTCATTTTACTACTTCCACTGGACTGTAATTTCCTATCCTTTTATGACGCATTACAACAGAATAACTCTTAATTACTGGAAAGGTATCTGTAGTTTGAAAATCACAGCTGAAGCACTAATTATAGTACATCATATGTGGTCTAAATCTTACTGTTAGAAATTATTTATAACTTATGTTTCATTTCATTAAAATATTTGCATTGAGATCTTTTCAAATAACATATGGCAATCACTTCACCTGGTAATAAATATAAGAATTCCAGAATGTTTCTAGAAGGAAAGGTGCATTTAAATCAGGCTTTTTACCTTAAAGCATCAAAATCTTTTCATACTGTTTTTCTTTGGTAGTCGATTGAACTACCAAACTGATAGAATTGTCCATGTTATGATCAGCATAAGTGTGTTTGGATCTTTCTAAAAAGTTAATTAATTTACTAGTAATATGAGCTAGGATTTCTGCCTTACTAAATACAGATTTTATTATTTAAAAGAACGAATAGCATGGATGTAATGTAACTACTAAACTTACACAATTGTCAATGGTTTACGGGCGTTCGGCCCGGTTCCATGACAAAGGGGACGGGGGACCCACAGGCCCACGCCCCGGGAAAAGGGAAAAGGGTAAGGAGATGGCCCTGAGAGCAAAGAACAGCGGCAACAATCTGAGGAGAAACAAACTAATTTACTAAATAAGATATCCGAATGCAAAACAACACACTATAATACAATATAATTACAATTTGAGCTGATAAATCCAATACAGAGAGAGAGAATGTCCCAAAATCAAGGTAGGCCTTACTCTACTACCAACGATAAGACAGCTGGAGAGCGAGGTGCTGCCAAGACGAGAGACGGCGGAAAAAGGAACGAGGTCTCGTGATCTGCAAGTTTTTATACTGCGAGCTTTTATCTTTTCCCTCCGGCTGGAAATGGTAACAGAGGAGCAAAGTACCGTGGGGACTGTAGTAGTCCTTCTCTTCTGAGAACCAGGTACATTCACTACATGATGTTATGATGTGGAGTACCAATAACTGAAAATCATAAAACCATGACAACAATGAAGAAGTCTTTTTTCTTATATTATTCTGCTTGAGAATTTCATGTGGTTGGATCCCATCAACAACTGGTTCACGTGCTGATTTAAAAAATAAACCCAAACAAAATAAAATCACCACTGTAAAATTAGAATCTCTCTGAGTTTCTAAGAAAACTTAGGAATCTATCTGTTTGGATTCTGAAAGGATCTCTTGTATTTAGGTGATATAATTGAAGCAAATCTTCAAAGTAGTCACATAAATTCTTGGATAAAAAGGCAATTCTTGTGCCTCTGTGTGTGTTACACTCTGTAAATATGGACATGTGAACTAGAAGATGGCCTCAGAGTCAGGTCCACCAAGTCCCAGTCTTTTTTAGCCAGTGTTTCTATGATTCTGTTTCTCCCTGCATTTCTACAGCCTGTGATTTAGAACCTGCTTCTAGTGGGAGTTATTTTATGGTTTTGGCCAGAAGTTCCTTGATGTGTTTTATTCAATTACTATTTTAATGAATACAAATCTTGTTGTTTCTTTTTTCCCCATTTACTACCTCTGTGTAGCCAGCAAACTGTTATTCATGCAAAACAGTTAAAAATGATCATCACTTGAAAATGGTAAAGCATCAGCAGTTTCATATGCTTTTTCCAAATGTATAAACACAAAGTGTTAGTTTTAGAAGTTATGTTAACCTTCACCTCTCTTTCTCTGCCTAAGCCTAAAAAAAATTTCCTACAAAGTCCAAGAAATAATCTTAGTTCATTTAAAATTTGATTCTGGAATGTGGTATCATTTGAGTTCTCATCCAGCAAAGTACCCAAAAGTCTGAATTCCTGTTGAAAGTTCATTCTTTACGTAAGGACCTTTGGATTTGTATTTTTTTCCCACAGTGCATGAGCCTACTCCTGTATTTATAAAGTTTGCTATATGTTATTTGAAGAGCTGTTTGTAGATTGTCTTGACAAGCAGGCACTCATAAAGCTTTAAACTCTCTCCCCTTGTATGGTGAGGTGTTGCTACTGCTTTGCTTGCCTGATCTTTTTTGAAATATACACATAGTAGGTAGGTAAGATCCTTCTTGTGGAAGCACTTCTTTTCTTCATATATTGTTTTTTTGTTGCTGTAGTTTTTTAAGAAACTTTGAATGAACATATCTTTCCTTAAACTGTTGTTGATATCAGTGTGGTTCACTCTTCTTTGAAAAAAAATGTATGTCAGATTTTCTAGAAAGATTTTTATGGAAGTATTTTGACAAAGGTTGATACTACATTCTAGATTGTCAGGATAACTGTATTGCATTAGACCAGTGGTTCAGCTAGTCCACTAGTTTTTCTGGGCTGGTTGCCAGTAATAGATACTTAGAAAAATGGCTAAAAAACAGTTAAGTGTATTTCCACACTGTAAATGCTTCCCGTCTTTTAGCTTGCTCAGGCATGTGAATTTGCACACTCATACCTACTTACGTGTCAATTTTTTTTTCTCACAAAGTTTATACTTTGCACAGAAGAATTTACTGCAGTTTATTTGGCAGTTGACAAGTGTGCTGAAATTGTATTGTCTTCAGGTACTTAGAAAGTAAATTCCCAAATATATAAGGCAAGTAAAATAATTGTTTAGGCATTTAAAAATCCAGTGCATCAAATATATCTCCAAAAATATCTTTAGTATCTTTACATGTTTATACTTTGGTGAAATCGGAATCCAGCTTGATGACCTCTCTTGTCAGAGGAGGAGACTTTTGTCAGAGGTGTTTGCACAGAGGGCCAAACCTTTATTAACAAAATTTGTATAGCATTTTTGAGATGTGTGATAATACTTTAAAAAAAAAAAAAAAAGCAGAATAACTGCCCAAACCCATAAAATAGCCTTGTGCTGATCAAGGAAATAACTTCTAATCTGTTAAAAATTTCCTAATTGTTTCAAAATTACCTTGTAGAAAAATTTAATGGAACTGATAGTGACCATTTCTGAGGGAGAAATAGAGATACAGTGTTCTGAATTCTCTTTCTATACAAGCAGCAATTGCCATAATGCTGGTATGGATGCCAGCTATAGTGTCATTGTCTATTGCAGCGATCAGGACTCTGAAATAGATGCTGTATGTAAAAAGATTAAATTTCTAATTAGAAGAAGCAAGAAATATTAATAGGTCGATAGGTGTGGTAATTATGCTTTCTGGTGAGACTATGTTCGTCTCAAAAGTTTGAGCTTAAAATTACAAAGAGTTAATTAGAATTGCTAAATATTATTATACGTATGCTAAACACATAACTCTCAACCAGTTTGAGCTAAAAAAGAAAAGAGATCAGAGGCCAAATTACAAGGCAATTTTGCTGAAATCTAGTGTAATTATTCCACTTTATGTCAGAACTCCCCCTGACATTTTTAACATCTACTTACAGCTCTCTCTTTAACAATTTACTGTTTTATACTGGAACAACATAAAGTTCATGGTTGGCTGACGTGTGTTACATTCTGTCAGCTTCTGAGATGTTTTCAGGGTAAATAAAAATTTCTTTGTCAGAGTGACCTGTGCTCTCTTGAATTATATTTCTTTCATCAAATACCAGTACAAACAAAAACCCACCATACCAAGTCATATGGTAGACTGTATTATTAGTTCCATTTAGCATCTTTAGCCTTTTTTTTTTTTCTTGAAGAGATTCTTGCAGTTCTTCTGGTTTATCTAAGAAGTACGTCTTACTTTGATGACACTTATCTTTCCTTGTGACTACAATACAGTTTAAAGATTCCCCAAATTAACAGACAAATCCCACCTAGGGAAAGATAATACTAGCAGCATACTGGTGACAGTGATATCTTTTTGTTAATTTTTCCACAACTAATCTGAATTAATTTAAAGGCAGGCAATAGTAGATTTTCTGGAGTCCTGTAAGAGTTGATAATTAAAGATCCACTTTGAAAGAACTAAAGAAGATATTCAGAATATAAAAGGTTTAGGGACAGCTTCTTGGTCTTTCATGTATCACCTTTGTTTCACAAGCCATCTGGATAGAGTGGTGGACTCCCGTGCTGTAAAAAAACTTTTTAGTTCCTGATGGCTGACATTATCTGTCCTGTGCCACCTGTCCTTTATCCATCTTCCCCTTTAATGCAGAACCACTTTGGACAGGCTCAGCTGAATGTGTTGAAGATGCTAGAAGAACTCACCTGGGACATGACATTAATGATTCTGGCTAGCTGACCACATTGTGTAATATTTATCACTGCAGAAGTAAATTACTAATCACAGATATCTGAACCTAGAAGGAAAAAAAATAGAGAAAAAAGTTAAAGAGAAAAGGAAATGCTATGTTGATGGGGAACTCAAAAATCTAACTCACAGCCACATATCAAGGAATTGGTGGTGACAGATCATTGGAGAGCAAAGGAGTTAAAACGGAACGGAAGAAAGGAGAGTTTGATGAAGGCTGTCCTGTAAACACAGCTCTTTTTTCATCTTAGCCTTAAAATCTTAAGGTATCTTCCTAATATATAATGTACCAAGACTTAACAGAATTTCTTCAAGTAACTTGGATGTCTACTCTAAAAGACAATGATTCTCTAGAAGTCAGTGATGCTCCTTTTATATCTCAGTATCCTGACACAGCCATAGAAAGAGATGATACAGAAGTTACCTAGAAAGTTCACTACACAAGGAAACTTCCAAAAGTATCTCAGTGGGATTGAACTTGAACAATGCCTGAACTCTTCCAGAAACAGTATATTTGCAGTCTTTTGCCTAAAAAAGGTAGAATGTGACATGTTCTGTGATACAAAATGTCTCTTTTTTTTTTTTTGGTAGTTAACTGAAATTCAAAACAATTTTGTGTAAAAACCTTGAGTTGATAGTAATTCTGCTGACCATTTAAATACATTTTGTGAACTTAATATTCTGCACAGAAACACATTCTTTTAGTCTTGGGAAAGTTTGAAAGGTCATTAATATTTAATAAGAACATTCCTGGAGATTTAAACATGGGGGTTTATCACAGGGAAAAGCAGAGGTGAAGAGACAATTTCTGGCAAGTGTGCTTGGTTTGTGGCTTAACAATGTCCTTTGAACTACTAATTCAAACTTTTATCTGAAAGAGTTACAAAACTCTGCTCCTAAAAAAAACTGCTGGAACAAAAATCTGCTAAGCTTGGTGTTGCCATGAGGGTAGAATTATGTTCATAGCTCTTAATAGCTAAGAGGTACCGTTAGCTAATCAGTGGACAAGGATTTGCATAATCTTGTACCATGATGATAGTATTACGCAAATTTGTGCAGAGCAATGAGCTGCTGACATAGAGCTATGATCAAAATGGCTGGCCAAACTTTTCTCTATCCATGGAGTTCACCCTCATCCTGATTAATAAGAGCAAGTTGATTAACTATGTGTAATGAATATTAATAGAGGAAACTGTCTTCAAGATGCAGAATAGGACATAATGACAAAGAAGAGAGTAATCTGAAAGCTTCTTACTCATATTTTCTGAATAGCAAGTTCTAGAGAGAAGTAATTAATCCAAAGATGTATAAGTATCTAATCAAAGTATAGAAGTGAGGCAGAAGGCATAGTGTCATTCCAATATATCTAGGTGATGCTCCCTGCTTGTGTCTTAAGTCATCTTAGTTTCTGAATGTATATTTTAGCCCATTGTTTTTTACCTTTGTTGTTAAATGAAAGGCAAATGCCTTTCAAAAATGATGAGAAATCAGGCAAAGATGTAAATGCTTTAGCACTACTGTAAAATAAATAAAAAATAAATAACAACATCTTTGTCATAAGGCAGCCACACAGCCATTTTTTAGACCACCAATTGCTTTGTGGGTTGAAGAGCCAGTTTTGAAACAGTCAAATTGCAAATACCAAACAGCAGTCACCAGGGCAGAGATAAGGACTGTCTCCTTCATCTGCGCATGAGACATCTCTGCTTCTTGTTTAGCTATTAGGCATAAGTCTCATATCACTGGGACTGAGTCTGCTGCAAACTGTCCTTACACCACTGTATGTACGATGGACGCTGGCTAGCTTCACAGTTGCCAAGTAGACTCCCAGAGGCTAAGGAGACTAACTGGTGAGTCTGAAAATCGTCAATAGTGTGCTCAAGTGTCAGATTTCTAAGATGACCGTTTCTTGAAAAATTATTGTTGATATAGCGATTTTTTGTGTGTTCCTTTCACACACAAGCAGATTGCTCTGATCCCTTCAAGCTTTACCAGAATTCAGTGCCAGGCGTTAGTGTTCCAAGATTAGCTTGCTAATTTAGCTGCTGTTCTTGTATAGTCACAGAACTCCGGGAGCAGGAGCTTTAAAAAGCAAATATGGCAAGACCAGGAATATCACACTGTTTTCCTTCCAGACTGATAATAGCTGCCCGTAGAACAAAGATTCATATCAAAACTTTGCTGATTTTGTTTGTATATAGCATTTTTTTCAGCATGGTTCTCTGTTGTCTTAATTTTTTTTTCTGAAAAATATGAGGAAATTTCTAAAGCCTGATTTACAAGTAATTAAATGTAACAATAAAAATATGAAAGTATTCAACTGAATGAGTTACAGCCTGTAACTTTTGATTTGCCTTTTAATTTTATTCAGAAAAGATACTTGCATTATTACATGAATTGCAAATTATTTTGTAAATTCTTGATTTCTACCATATGTTTTTGGAGCTGAACTTAAAGTTTGGTTCTGCAACTCTCTCCTTAAAATAGAAGAAAATATATTCTAAAACTAAAATCCAAGCCTTTCTAGAAAGAAAAATACTTTGTAGGCCATAACATGAAGCTTTTTTAAAATACAAAGTGGTACTTGAATAAAATTAACCTGTTTTATTTTTTAAGAAAAGCTGGGACCCACTGATTTAGCAGTGTCCAGGAAACACAGAGACATGCTACTAATACGGGAGGGAGACTCAAAATTTGACTCTAGAATGAATGGCAGCTATGCTGAGCTTCAAAGGAGGAAGTGGTTCAATGGCTTTCGTAAGCTATGTGTTTTAGGAAGGGGTGGTAGCTGGACTGCAGAGAATGAACATTTTCTGCAGGTCTTAAAAATAAAGAAAAAAAAAGACAATAAAGAACAGGAAAGGAGAAAAATAGGAAATCTGAACGGAAATGAACTTCAGGCACAGTTACCAGCTGGAGGGATGTTCTGAGAGAAAGCAAATCTACAAAGTTCCTACAACCCTGGCTTGAGTTTTCTGGGAGCCAAACTGTTCCTCTAGGAGAAGCTCTGCCATACCTTCAGCCACCAGGACAGACCTCCTGGAGCCATTTTGCTGGGCGCATATGGAATATTGCTTCTCTCCTCAGCTCTGCTCCCAGCTATTTCCAGCTGGCCCTGCCATGCTTCCACAGCCCTCCTATATGATGAATGACCTGCCAATTCGGATTTCAGGATGGGTTATAGGGTCTAGCATATAGCTCTAGATTATGTGTACAGGCAGACTGAGTAGCTAGCTTTTTAAGTTCCAAATGTTTTGTTTTTTTTAAATATGTATATATGTAGATAGACACATGCACACGCACACACATGATCAGAATTCCAGGGAAACCAAATTCATTAGAAGTCTGGAAAGAGCTGCTGAGAGGAGATAGGTACACAATCAAGAGCTGAATTGGCAATACACAGTGCTGTATTTTGTCTGCATACCTTAGCTAAAGAAACAGGTTTGAAATGTTTTCCATTCCAATCTGTAAGTGCTCATATGTGTCTTTCTGTGGCCCCAGTGATTTCTGATGGAAGTGCTCTTTCCTGAGAAGCGATGCTCCCAGAACAGTCTGCTCATTTTGCTGCAACACTTCTCCTCTCTTTTCTCATTCTTTATGCCCTGCTCAGTTACTTATGCTGTAGACCTGCAGCTATTCTTCCTGGGTGACTGGCAGCAGGCTTTGGATGGATTTGCATCTGTCCATACCCAGAGGAAGATGATTTTTGCAGAGATTGCCCCTTGCCCCTCTTTGAAAAGTGTACATACTGATTTTGGGTTTGTCGTATTTCCCTTTTTGTATTTCATTCTCTGAGCTCACAGAGATCCCTGAGGAAAGATCAGAGCTGCTCAGGAAAGAGCCAGTTTAGATTTCATTCACTTACTGCCTCAAGTTCTTTTATGTAAAAACAGGAGAAAAGAGGGAAACATACAGTCCCTTTGATGAAGTATATAAATAACCACTGGGAAGTAACAGCAGGAAAGAAACATGAAACTCATAAAGCAGCTGCAGTTCTTGATTGCTCTGCCAATTTTGTTTAAGTTCACAGAAAATATTGACCTGTAAAGTGAGAATTCACCCAATTCACATTTCTTATTTTATCTTTCTGTTTGCCTCTCTCCAAATGCTGTTGATGTGCATCAGAGATATAGATGATGTCGAAGAAATCTTCTTCCAGTACTACCAATTTTCTGGCACAAGCTGTATTGTGATGTATGTAAAATTTCCAATGTGGGGAAATGAATCTGAGATGACATTTGTATGTTTAGCATACAGTGCAGAAATACAGAGGCATAGAGTCACTCAAATGTGCAATAAAATCAGTTTGTGTTTTCCAGACTGAATTCCATAATGACAGCCTCATTAAAAGTTCTTGCTGCCAAATGTTGTTTGCTTTCACCTTCAAAAATGTCTACATTAATAATGAGTAAATCCACTTGGAAGTTATTTACATAAAGTATTCTTTATGTCAGTGATGCAGTGGTAGGCAAGGCATAGAGAGAGCACACACTCAGCAAATTAATTCAGAAAGGGACAGATTTAATGCATTACTCAAAATCGTTGGTATAATTGAAGTATATGTTCTAACGTGGCAGATTCTGGATGATATCTGCCTTAGCAGGCCTTGACAGTACGGGGGATTTAATTCTGCTAAATTAGTTCAGACAACTCTGTATTGCAAGCCTAAATGGTTATTATTTTCAAAATATTTATAAAAACCAGTGTTTCTGTGTTTTGTGTTTTGAGACTTTCTAGCCCCATAAATGCTTATCTTCAAGTGCAGATCAGGTTATTTCTTCTGTGCCCGCTAGACTGCTGTCTCTATGTGTTTCTGCTTGCTCAGGTGAGTATTACATTATAGCTCTCCACTCCTCTGCAACCATTGCTGTCAGCAGCTAGTGCTTTTCCCATACTCTAAAACTTCCAACATTATGACAGTTACATAGTAATAATGAGAATCTGTAGGACATTTCCCAATTATTCAAGACTAGCTTCAAGGAAGAAACACATGACAAAAGCCTTGTTAATGAAGTTACTGTAAAAATAACTTATCTTCATCTAGAATTATCTTGCTCCAGATGCTGTTTGCTACATATATGGGAAAGGACAGGTGGTCAAATATGTACCAAATTGGTATCTTCACCACGAGCCACAAACAGGTATTTTGCCCACAACTGATACCTCCACCATTCTTCTTTTGTTGCCTACAGATACATATGCCTCGGACAAGATCTTTACTTACAGAAAAGCTTTGCTGATTCCTTTGGCTGTCAGCTGTTTTTTTTTGTCAGGGAAGGAAGGGCATGGTGATGCCCTCTCTGTTAACAAATGGATTGATTGTGAAAAGCTGCCTTTGTGAAACAGCCATGATCACATTGACAGATTGTAGGTAAAAAATTAAGGACCAGACCAATAGAGAACATCTGGTGGTCAGGGTCTGCTACAGGCCACCTGATCAAAGAAAGCCTCTGGATGCACCTTCTTGCTTCAGCTACAAGAGGTGTTGTACTCACAGGCTCTGATTCCGATGGGGGATTTCAGCCACCCAGATGTCTGCTGAGAAAGCAACAGGGCAGGTTATAAGCCATCTAGGAGACTCCTGTAGGGTGTTGAGGACAACTTCCTGGTGTTACACAAACAAACCAGATGTGAAACTTTGTCAGACCTGGTGTTCACCAACGCACTTGAACTCATTTAAGAGGATAAGATTGGAGGTGATCTGGGTTGTAGTGACCATACCCTGGTTGAGTTTGTGATCTTGAGAAATATGTGCCTGGCAAAGAGCAGAGTCAGGATCCTGAACTTCAGGAGAACAAACTTCTGTCTGTTTAAGGAATTATTGGATGAGATCCCCTGGAAAGTTGTCCTTAGGGACAAAGGAATGGAGCAGAGCTGGCAGCTCTTTAAGGACACCTTTCTGAAAGCACAAGAGCTCTCCATTCACCAGTGTATGAAATCAAGCAGAGGAGGCAGAAAACCAGCATGGCTGCACAAAGATCTGCTGTTCTAACTGAGGGATAAGAATGAAATGTACAGGTAGTGGAAGTAGAGATGAGTGGCGTGGGAAGAATGCAGGGATGCTGTCCAGACATGCTGAAATAGGACCAGGAAAGCCAAGGTGCAGACAGAACTGAGGTTGGTGAGGGATGTGAAAAATAATAAGAAGGGATTCTGTAGGTACGCTGATCAGAACAGACAAAAAAGAAAGGAGAACTGGCTTCAAAAGACATGGTGAAGGCTGAAGTACTCAACAAGCCTCCAAGTACAGGTCTGTGGGGACTGATGGCATGCATCTCAGAGTCCTGAAGGAACTAGCTGATGTAGTGCCAAGACATTCTTCACCATATTCAAAAAGTTATGGCTATCAGAGGCAGTCCCCAGTTACTGGAAAAGGGAAACTTCACTCCCATTATTAAGAAGGGTAGAAAGGAAGACCCAGGGAATCACAAGCCAGGGAACTTCACCTCTGTCCCTGGGAAGATTATGGAATGGATCCTCTTGAAAGATATGTTAAGGCACATGCAAGGCAAAGAGATGATATGAGACAGCCAACCTGGCTTCACCAAGGACAGACCATGTCCGACCAATCTTGTGGCTTTCTACAATGGAGTGACAACACTGATGGACAAAGCAAGGGCAGCTGATGTCACCTAACACACTAGAAGCTAATGGATTTGCATGAACTATACTCAAAACAATTTAACAATAAAAATTCTATATTTGAAAATACACTTTGAAGCTGTTGTGAGATGTTTTGTTATGTTTTAAGATTTGTAAAATACCCTTTTTTTGTCTTCCATGCATAGAACTTTTCATGAAGCATTCCCTCACTGTCATTCATTCCCTTCTGTTTTTCTACTCTACTGCTTTAATGAACAGTCAGTTGTCCTTATCAGATTTTGTTCCCATGAAAGAAGGAGCCCCCAGGACAATCTATGTGTCCTGTTTTCTGCCCATCAAAGATGAAAATGAACTGCCTTGGTTAAAATGCCACTCATTACTTGGTCAAATTTTATTCTTCCTCAGGCTTATTTTGTTTAGTTTGCTAAACTAAAAATCAGTGCAATATACCAACATATTTCAGAATATAAACCTGAAAAGATGGTCACCAGATCAATTCCATGGTCTTGCTAAGAGGACTAAAGTAAACTAACAGCAGCCAATAGCCATACCTGAATTGGAGGTTTTCTTTGAGTACAAACTAGTACCTGAGTATAAAAACAGTAGTGATTTACAGATATAAATATGATGAAATATGAAAATTATTTTTTTTTCTGCTCAGTTCTTCCATAAGAATAAAAGATAATAAACAGAAAAAATCCACTTACATTACTGCATTATCTACTTCAGATACATTAAATCAGTATAATTAAACATGTTGCTTAATATTAAAGTACTTTATATTTTCAGTATAGTACTTCTTCTCACATGTTATTGTTGTTAATTATCAATACTATATAAGGAGCTATCTTTGGGGTGGTTTTGAATGTATTCTAGTCAGAATACAAAGGAAATGCTTATGAACATGTAAAACACAAAAGGTTTGACAAAATGGATTACTGGTATTCGTTTCATTTCTTACAGAACCATAAACACTCCAGCACATAATTTGTACGCTAGACCAATGAGAATTTTGTTTTCTTATGGCAAGTGCATTGATAATAATGTCAACATGAATGTGATTGTCAACATGTGATTCTAATATACTCCACCTTGTTAATGGTCATCCATCTATGCCATATGCTGAAATACCATTTAAGAATTTTGTTGTTGTCATTGTCACATTAGCTGCAGGCATATATTAGATTTCTGTATCGAGAACAACCCCCAAATACCTCCTTCCTTCCTTTGACCATGTCAAACCCAGTGCCTTGGTTCACTCAGTCTGTGTTTGGATTCTCATCTGCAGATCCTTCCATTTGTGTAAATTATTTAAGAACTTTTATGTTTGTCTTCCTTTACACTCATTTTTATTCTCTGTAATTAGATTACCTAGGTCCATACTGACTCCCTTTAAGACTGTCTACAAAGTGCTTAATGTCATAAGATAGGAAGCCTCACTTCCTTATGGTTCAATAATGAGAACTGTTCACTCGTATCTGCAGACAGGTTTCGGTAGGTATCACCCAGAGCAAAATAAGATTTGCTTCACTAACAGTGGGCTTCTGCTTGTCACAGCATCATATTTCCTATCAAACACGCCCCTAATAGACAAGCAAGCAGGCAGACACTGACAAAACTTGTTTGAAGATTGCATATGTTCTGTACAGTAAGGCCGTGTGCTTACCAGAGGCTGTCCCTCTCAGCTCTTTTCCGTAGTACCAAATCAAATACATGAAGCCAGCAAAACATCTGAGGGTAAAACTTAGTCCGTACAAGAAATACAAAGACATGTTTTTTTAGATAATGAAAGATGGTATTTCTTCTGCTAATAATGTTTTTACTTGAAATTTCAGTGGTAATTTTCCTCTTATTTACAGAGCGTGATCTACTGAGAGAGAACTCACCTCTGCATATTAGAATGTACACAGGCTTAGTGGAAGAGTCTTAATATTCATTGATAAGAACACCAGAAAATTTGGGAGCAGTTAAGACAGCTATCTTGCCTCCAGACCACACCTGAAAAAGTCTCAGCCAGCTCTGAATACAAGTACAAGAAGTTTAAGCCTGTCTGGTGTTTCCCAGACAGGCAGAGCTTAACCTCCCATGAGGCCTCTTAGGGTCTAACTTCTCTATGACTTTTAGCCTTGGAGCACTGAAGCTACATCAAGGCAGTAGCAACCATAAACCAGAATGAACTGAATACATGTATTTTAGCCATATCCTTGTTTGGTTTCAGCAGCTGTCTTGGTTATATTTCTTATTTGGTAAGTTGTTTCTGATGTATCTAGAATCTCCTTTTTTACTTTGCTGGGTTACAGGATGCACAACATACGCATAAAGAAGGCCTGATTATTTTTCTCCTTTTCATAAGACAGTACGACTAACACAGAAACCATTTCAGAAAATAAACCAAGTAAAACATTGTTTACCTCAAGTTATTTCTCTCTTTCAGCAGGAAGGCAAATTAAGTAAATTTGTTGATATTGTGAACTAGTTCTTATCTACTCAAAATGTCTGAAGTAATGGAATTATGATTCAAAGTCTGTCAAAACAAAAGATATCCAGCTGATCTATTGGAGAGTTAGAGGACTGCACTGAAATGTTACATATGGGTCATCTAAAGCTTTATAGATAAAATGTTTATAAATGTTTATAGATAAAAGTATTAAATAGGTTTGCTGGAACAGGATATTGTTATGCTATTCCTGTAATTTCATTATTACTTGTCTCTCACAGTCTCAGTACAGACTCAGTACAGGTAGCTATGCCAGACACTGCATTTAAATGTATTAACAAATACTCCCTGAGCTGAGGATTTTTTTAATGGGAATAAGTAAAGCAAGGAGTAGGAAAAAGGAAAACTTACATTCCTTACTTTACAGAGTTACAGAGAATGAGGAGTAAAACTGGTCTGTAGTAAGGGACTTCTAGCCAGCTTTTATTTGACAGATGTCATTCTTATTTTAGAAGGACAGTATCTCAGTCTATATTTTGTCAGCACACATTTCAGTTTGTGCTAAAGTTGGCATGAACTCCAATGGTGTAAAATCACAGGAACAAAACAGTCAAACACTGCCTTTTATCCGGGACATTCAGACTTCAAGAACCATACTGTTCTTATGGTGAAGTTCTTAAGGATACCGATTTGCCCAAACTTTTTCTCCAGAACATGTGACCTCACCTTTCTCTTCTATCAAAATGGGAAGCTTCTAGGTAGGAGCAGGAGACAAGGTTCTCATCCAAAATACATTGCACAATATGAAGCAATGAATGGCTTCTGTTATAAGCCATTCTGCTTTTCTCCCCTCTCACCATATTGCAGAATGGATGTGATCCTCCTATTACGATCCAAAGCAGAATACTCCTTTTTATTTTTACTCTCATTTTTCTCTCCTTTCAATTAATTTTATGAATAGGATTGCAGAGTTGCACAATAACCACTACTAGTTTTCTTCCTAATTAAAAAACAAACAAACAAAATACATTTGTCAATTTATCTGCAATAAGTAAAAAGTGGTTTTGTTTCTGTTTCAGGACACAGCGGGTCAGGAGAGATACAGAACAATTACCACGGCTTACTATCGGGGTGCAATGGGTTTCATTTTAATGTATGACATCACGAATGAAGAATCCTTCAATGCTGTGCAGGATTGGTAAGTAAAATTGGAATTCGTGTTAGCTATCAGAGGTAATGTTTGATATCACTTAACTGTTGAGACAGTGCACATGATTTTGAAAAATTTATTTCCAGATACAGTGCCTATACCCAGAGGCAGGATTTTTGATTTTGTGGGAAGACAATGAATACTTTAAAATGCTTTGCATATGATTCATAGCAACCATCATGTTTCCTGTGATGTCACTTAATGTGGGTTATTCCACTAGGATGAGCAACTTGATAAGCAGCTTCTAAGTTAGCAGAAAGCATTACTGTAGCTCAAGGAAATAAACTGGATACTATGTGTGGGATTGTCTTTTGATTTAATTTGTTGATGTTGCTTTTAACCTTAGCTGGTTAGATGTCTCATTCATGTGGCTCAAGTGTAAAAAATGTTGAGAAAACTTTCATCAGAGTTACAGAACTTAAAATGCGTGGTTATATTACCATTTTGTGAATGTCAAGATGTTTCCATAACAGTGTCGTTTTAACCAGACGTGGATAAATGAGGATCCAAAAAATGTAAGGTTTTTAAAGAACAGCTGACCCAAAAAGAAAGCTAGAGTTAGTCTCAGACGTCTCATCTTATTCTTCAAGAGGTATTTTTATACCTAAGAGCCTTCTAGCAGTGCACTGGGTGGTATGTATAGCATTTTTCTTGCGTGCTCTGTGTGCTCTCTTGCGTTCTGTCTCAGTGGGACAATTGTGTTTGAGAGAAGATTTTGTTCTGAGTTTGTGTGATTTGTTCAGTACATTTCTTTTTTAGCACCTTTTGTTGAGATAAGTACCATTGCGTACTTTTTTTCACAACAGACAAGGTCACAAACACATTTTACACTTGAAGTAAAAGGCAGTGATGTTGTGATGGTGTTTGTAATGTGCCCAGTCACAGGCTGCCGAATAAAATTTTTTCTCTTTCATACTCTTTAACTCATTGTGGCAGAAAGAGCCACTAAAACCATGGAGCACATTTCTTCTCCACACGTGGAGATTTTCATGGTCTGTGTATGCTGAGTCTGGACATTCAGCACTCAGAAAATAATAATTAGGACACTTAATTTGATTCTGCTCTACAAGAAATAGGATCTTGTGTTGCCTAACGTGTCTAGTCTGAAGACTAGTGATGTACTCAGTCATCCAGGAAGAAGGACAGCTGCTGTCAGTCCAACTCCACACTGAATTGCTCTTAGGAAAGATCCATCTCTATTTTCTAGAGAATCAGTGAGCTTCCATGGCCTGTACAGACCAAAAGATGAGCTTTTGGACAGGAGAATTTATCTGAGGGGAGTCACTACGTGATACTCAAATTGGAAGATGGGTTTGCACACTGTAACTTGTTATGACAAGGGGATGTTCTGAGTCATTTGTACCAGCTGGTAGTGTCATGCTGAGGGCTTGCTGTTCACAGTTGCAAGTGCTGCTCTGTTCAACGGCATGGGACAGAATCTCCTACCTATTTAGAAGCAACTGAAAGGTTTATTTGAAGATGCTGCTCTGAAAGTTTAGCAAAAACAGGATAAAGGATTACACCCCCCTCAACCACTGAGCCTGCAATCGTGGCAGCCAGCTTGTTGGGCCTGCCAGCTGAAGATTTTCTTTCAGGGAAGGAAGGCTCTGCTGCCCTTTGTTCATCGGCTAATTCCATTCAAACTCTGGGTTAACTGGGTGATAATGGCTGTGAGGGGCCAGCTGTAACCTGCAAATCTCATTGCCCCAATCTGTGGGCAAACCAGATGGCATCCCATGTATTATCTATTCTCCTCCGATACAAGGATTTCTTTATAGCAACAGTAAATATGCATACTTACTATTAATTTCACCACCTGTTTGTTTTCCAACCTCCTAGATCTAATATTATTGCCACTCTTTCTCTCCTGGTGAAAAATAGCTAGGCTTCATACCAGTTAAAACAAAAATCTCTGTAAAGTGAAACAAAAAAAGAATCATTTCAAAGATACGGATCTTTTGGGCTTATGAAGTTCAATTTCCCACACTTTTTATCTAGAAGCTTTACAAACAGTTGGCAGCAACTGTAGAAATTTGGTGGACAGGGGATTGCATGATTACATGCCTAGAGCTACTAAGCAGTCATCTGCATGATGAAAGGGATGACAGACAGGCAGTCCTGCCTCATTTGTCAGGATGAGACACTGATTTGCTTTTATTTTCATTTTTAATTTCATGAGCCCAGTTGCTGCCTTGCTGTTCTTCCTCCCTGTTTTATTCCTCCTGTCTCAGAGTTGATAACTGATTTTAGCCCAAGCTTCAAAACTATAGTTTACTTCTGAATGGGAAAGAATTTTAAAAGCCTCACAATTACCAGTGCTGCAGGAGACCAGATATGCCTGTGTGTGTGTGTGTCTGTGCATTTGTGAAGGATATGGGGCAAAGAAATAGCAGCAGATTTTAAGCCCCTCTGGAACTTAAAATGCTTTTCCCTGTGATAAAACTGCCTCTGATGGCCATGATGGCATTTCATGTATGTGCACAATAGGCCAAATTCAAGCTCAAAGTCCGTCAGCTTCAAGGCTTCATCTAGAAACTGCATTACAATCAGTACAATAAATCTACAGGTACCTTTTAGATCTGGATAAGGAAGGGCAGTTTAAAATGTGTGCAGAGGTCATTCTTTAAAAGCATTTCATACAAAGCTGTTGTAATGTATTGAAAAGCATTTTTTTCAGTCTGACATCTGGCTGACATCTCTCATTTTTAACAGCAGATGGATTGTCATATTTCCAAGTATGCCATGGCTAGGTCAGCGTGACTTTGCTCAGCTGTGAGAAACACTATGCCTAATTTGACCGTTAACATTTTACATACAAAAAAGTCAGTCTGTCTTTTTGTCTAAACCTATTAGCACCAATATATGCAATGCAGCAGTACCACAGGCAAGCATTTGTCCAGCACTCTGTGGGACTGAGAAATTGTTCTGTCTTAAAGCTTGGCTAAAGGACTTGAAAGTCTAATAAATTTCAAACACTTGATACTTCAGGAAACATTCATGTTCTACATTCACTAAGTAAAATAAAAAAACGTAAAGATTACAAATAATAGTAACAACAAAAAATGTAACTTAAGTAAATATGTTTTTTTATATCCAAAAACAGTTGGCTTGAGAAATCTTGAGATGCTCTCTTTAGGTAGTTTTTCCACATGTCGACATAGTGATGTATTGCTTATAACCCTTTTCCATTTCTCTGTCAAGGGCTAATTCAGGTTTAATCCACGTCAAAGACTAAATTGTTTCTCTATTTTATTTTAGAGCGTATTGCTAGTCTTCTAGCTAGCTCCACTGAAGAAGAATCAGTTACCTGCTTTTATCTCTGCAGTGTATTCTGCTAGTAGTCTTCTCTAAACTGACTATATTTTTAATTTTAAATTTTGAATTCTTTAGGCAGAACTAAAATGAAATGGGAACAATAAAGTTACAGAGGCAAAAGTACTTCTCTGTTCTAGACTTCGGAAGGAATTTGGATTTGAATTTTGTTGCTGGAAAGATTTTTGTTACTTTTTTTTTTGTGAAATATTTCGAGTGGTTCTTGTATCAAGACTGAAGAAATGCTTTGCCCCTGCACAAACTTTTCCATGATGGAGAAAAGTCAGAATGTATAATTTACCGTTTTGAAATTCCAAAGTAACATTGTAGGTCCAGGCAAAATGGGAATAGAGAATATGTCTTCCTCAGACAGGAAGGATCATTATTAGAAGTGTAAGCGTGACTCAGAGAAAGTTAGTTTCTCTCACTTCTGCTCCTCATAGCAGGTTAGGTGGGCAACTTATGTACATGAACCATTTTGTGAACCTTTTCCCAGGACAGCCTGAACAAGCCAGTACTGCTGGCAAGGAAACAATGCTAGGTCAATCTCTGAATTTGTTTCCTTCAAATAAAAGCTCATGGTAGTAGTCACAGCACTGAAAAATATTCTCCTTTGTAGATACGGACTATCAGAAGTTCCCAAGGACCAACAGCTTCTGTTTTTTTCAGTGAGAGAGGATGTGTGCTGAAAATCTGTCTGCTAGCAGATACAGCAAAGCAAACATTCTTTGACTCAGCAGATCTCCAGTGGAGCTCTGCCCAGATTTTAGCAGGAGGTCTTTTTGCAGCTGGCACTGAAAGAGCAAGGTGTGTACTTGACAATGCATTTCCGCATGTCAGTGATGCCACCCTAAAATGATTCACAGATTTAAGGAATATATATATTTTTTCTACAAATAGGAATCACTTGGAGGGCATCATTTTTCTGCTTCGCTGATGTCTAGAGCCTACTTAGAAATGAGGAACAAACAAAATGTGTTCTTTAGGTAAATTCCTTAGGTAGCACATAGATGTTTCAAGTAATTAGTCTGATTTTCTTTAACATTCTCTTCTTTTTCCTGTTAAATCTGCATATGCAAAAAGTGAATGTTAAGAGTGGCTCCATGCCACTTCAAGTCATGCTTGCTGTAGTAGTTTGGTTGTAACACCACAGTAGATGTTTTAGTTACTCTATTGTGCTGCCATTTGCAGCATTTACAGCTTTTAACCTTTATCATCATTACATTTCTGCAGGGACTTTTCTCTGCTCCCTTTTCTCTTAGTGGTTCAGTCGACATAGATGAATGGCTCTGGTTCCTTTTGGTAGAACGAAGAATGTGAAGGCTTTGTGTATTTTTTAACATGCCATCAAATCAGTATGTTGAGTTCCATAGATATGCCAGGAAAATAAATCTTTCTGAAATAAAGTGCTCTTTACGTACAACCTTGCTATCCTTTTACTGACAGTTTTGAGGTTGAGGAGTTATTTATACCTAGAATATTTCTAATGCAGTGTCTCTGGCTAGGTTAGAAACAGCAAATAAAAGCCTGAGCCTTTATGTCTGAGTTTGAAATCCAGCTGAATGACTTTACATTCCACAAAGTTCAAAGCCTAGATAGGGGTGTTTTTACATAGTACACTCACTTTGAGTCAGTACTCTGTAAATGAAAAGGTTGTCCCAGCTCAAACTGTTTGTTTGGCAATATCTATCACTGTCTGGTGACTGCTGAAAGCATTGCTATGGAGAGCTTCCTTGTGTTTGTATTCAAAATTTGAGAATACTGCACTGCTGGAGTCCCACATCCAGGGATGCATCCTCAGGTGACCCACATGGCTGAAGGCGATGCTAAGGGCTTTGTATGGATAATTTTTAATGTCTCCTTTGGAAAGATGTACAGTTATGTCTCTTTAGAACGTCAGAGAGTCTTCATGCAAGATGCTTCTCTTTTCTCTCTTTCTCTTGCTTTTTCTTTTTCTTTTTTACCCCTCTGGTGTGATTTAAACAGCTTACTGTCTTCAGTATGCTCAAGCTCATCACCTTCAGGAAAGTATCAGCTGGCATTCAGTGTATATTGTGCCTATTTTATGAAGGAGACAGAGGCTTAGCATACAGCATGCAATTTCTGATTTAAGAATTCTATTGTCCTTTGTTTATTATATATTTCCGTAGGAACTTGTTGCAGAACTTAGTGCTAACCAATTTGCCTGGAATATCAAGAAAATTTAGTGAATTTCATCTAAAAGCCAAAAGAATAGGATACTAATCATATGTTATTCGTCTGTGCCCATAACACATGGGAGATAGTTATTGGGAATGGGGTCTGGGCAAAGACAATAGAATAGAAACAGCAATCATTAGTTAAGAGCAGAGTAGATCCTGAGCTGTGCAATTTTGAGTTAAGCCATTACCAGAAATTGTGCTGTGTTTTTTCCTGAAGGATAGCTGGCTTGGAATTAATTCCTCAAGGTACCATTTGAGGTATCTTAAAAGCAGAGCTTTAAAGAGCAACTGTGCTACTACCAACACAGTGTAATATTCAGAATTACGGCTTAAAAATATGAACATTCACTGCACCGTGTCATTAGGCAGCTGAATGCACTGGATATACCACTAATAGTTGTTGTTCTAGACAACATTGTGGAAAAAAAGTCCAGTTCATTCAAACTGTGCTTTTACTTCATCATCCTAAATTAACTACAAGTTATCAGGTAGAGCAACAGTGCACTAGAATTTTTATTTTTCTGTGTTCTATTAAATGTCTCTCTTGTAGGAAGAGACATGAAGGCATTTTTTGAATTGTCTTTAAGAGAAAAAATATAATTGGAAAATACATTAGCATGTTAATGGACAAATGTAAAAAGCCTCAAAGCAAATTAAGCTCATTAAGTTAATGTCAGTACTGCTATGTGCACTTCTGAAGGGCATATGTTCTTTTTGCTGTCACCTCTTAACTTTCAGCCTAATAATCATGCTCAGAGCATGCTTGATCTACAGGCAGGCTATTTTTCTTCTACTCAATATCGAACTTAGTTCTATGAGTTAAGAAAAATCCATTATTTGCTGTGTACTGGGGAGAAAACCTTGAAAGTACTTCCAGGCAGAGTTAGTCCATCCTTGTCTGCCAAAAGGTATGACCTGACAGCACCATTTGTGCGGTCCCGCTGTGCAGAGCACTGACACAAGCTATATGTGCCACCTCCCATGTGTGTCCCTGGAGCTCTGTCCCATGGGGCTATGTCCAGCATGAGCCATGTCCAGCATGTCCACCAGTGATCCGTGTGCAGGCCGAGAGACTGCCGTGCAGGCTGAGAGACTGCCGTGCAGCTAGCAGCCTCCTTCACACAGCAATGCAGCTTGCAGCCACCTGGAAAAGTGTTCTGATGGAGCACTCTGGTAGTGCATATATTAACTTGGGATTGGATGAAGAGATGTTAGTAGATTCCCTGCTTATTTGAGGTAGCTAGTTTTTAGCCAAGTAGATGCCAGAAGTTGTGCATTGCTGCATAGCTTCATGTCACTCCTATTTAAAATAAAAGAATGAGACACTAGTGTTGCATAAAAAATATCATGTGAAAAGAACAGGATGAAATTTAAGGATGAATATTTCAGAATAATCAATTTAGTGTATTTTTTCATTTGTCTTCTTTCTGCACAATGGATGAGCATTAAGAGGACTCATATTCTTTACTGACTTAAATATAGGAAACAAATACATGAAATTTCAACTTTTTACTTTTGATGATCATGCTTGGAAATGGACATTGTTAAGCACAAGATGACACTAAAATTCTTTGTTCTTAATAAGCTAAATATCTTACTTTTTCTTTTAACTTTTTATTTCTGAAAGAAGAACCAAGTCTAGTGGAAAATTAGGTATGCTTCTTAAAGACATTTTTCTTCCCACTAAAAATAGTACCTAAAAATTTATAAAAAATTCTTGGTGGAGTAAATGTGCTTTAAAGTATTTAAACAAAATTCCATATTCCATGTCAGTTTGCTCAACAGTTTACCATGCATTGTTTGGTACCAAATTCCTGATATCATACATTGCGTGTGGAAAACAGTTCTGTGAAAAGATGTCTTTTTTCCTTCAAAAGTCTGTCATTAAACATAATTTGGATCACGTATGCTAAACTGGCGACAGCTTAAACCACCTACATGTTTCCCAGTTTGACAGACCCACTCTTAAGTCTGTCACAGTGTTTCTTCCAGTACATCAGAAAAAAGAGCTACACTGCATTACAAAGTAAAGGATTTGAGTAGTAGCATATGCAGAGACTGATTCTTCCTAAAGTGAATCTGTTATGACAATGTTGCAAATTGTTTTTCCATTTTTTAATTTCAGTTTTCTGTAATTTTCAGCAGATCATCCTTAACATTTACAATGGGCCAACAAAAAATGTTCAATATAAAAAAATCTTTATTTGTTAAGTTGAAAAAAGTAATGTGTTATCCTCTCTTGTCCTTGATGTTTCCAAAGGCAAGATTTTAGGTTTGCCTGGAAAACAGCTCTCAGTAATGAAAAAAGAACATCTTTCTGATAACATATCTGACTGTGGGCTTAAGCAGCACAGTAGCCTGGACGACATTACTTTGATGAAGATAATTTTCTTATCATTTTCTTTCTGTCAAATCCTGAATTTAAATATGCATATTATGCATGGAAATTTATGCAAAATCTGTATCCAACTATTTTTGTTTTGAAAATAGTAAACCTTTGATTTAAAAGTTCAAACCTCATCAGAAAGTGTTTTCAGTGCATTTACCGTCAAAAAAAAAAATGTTGTTTCATGCATTGTAGCAATTAATCAGAAAAGACAGCTATTACGTTTTCATGACATTTTGCATTCTTTTCTATTTTTGTGTTCTCAACCAAAGGGAAAAAATACTTATGGGACTGATATTATTCATATTTGCTTCTCAGTCCTATTGGCCTCTCCTTTCACTGGTTTTGCCACGGGACAAAGCACTTCTGCAGAAGTTCCTGAACCCACATGAACCTACTCCAGTATGTATGTGTGATCTCCTTCTTAGAAATTAGTCTGCTATCAAGTATCAGGGTGTTTGCTGAGCTCTGCTGAGCTGTATCACACTGTATTAATATGGAAAGCAGGGCGTCTATTCAGAAAAGGGAGCAAATACTATCTGGACAGAATTTACTCAGAATGCTCCATGTCTTTCTTCTCCCTCAGATCTGAGATGGGGCAGCATAGCCATGAATTTGTGGTAGCAATCATTCATTCATCCCAATCGTGCTGATTCGTTGATGGCTGAGTAGAGCTCCTCCTCAGTTGGGCTAATCTCAGTGGTATGCTTCAGGAATTCACCAGCAGAATGAAGTCACTTCCACTGGACCTAACAGGCTATGTGAGCACCTTAAATGCTTGCCTGTTAGTTTTTTTCATTTCTGTCTCATGTGGCAGTTGATCAGCCCCCCAATGGCCATAACTCAACGTGGCTCACTGCAGGGCCAGCAGGACAGAGGGCAGGATTGTGGACTGCAGCCTGTCTGTGAGCACCAGCTGTGCCATCACTGCAGCTGTGCCTCTGCAGCCTGCACCCCTACAAATAAGGGCTGCAGTTTGAGGGATGAATTTAACCTCTTGTTAGAACTGGGTAGCAGTAAGGACATCTTCATTGCTCCTTCCCTGGGCCGTTTTTCCTCACTCAGGAAAACATGGGAGTCCTGATGAATTTGAAACACCAGATTTTTTTAGCTGAGAAAACGTGACAGATCATGCCTAGTTAATAACGACATCTGCCTTAACATACTTCAGTTTTAATTCTGAAAAACTCATAGCATGTGGCAGAATTAGCCTGTAGTTTTTGAGTTCCTGCCCATTGTTCTTTATGAATACACAGCAAGAAGCCGAACATACCTGCTTTGTAGCCGGCTATTTCTCATCTGGTAAGTGAACTGAGCATCAATAATTAATAACAACAGTGCAGATGTGACAGTCTGAAAATAAACCTGCTTTGCTGGACCAGAAATTTCACAATGGACTTTGCATGATTGGTGAGACAATACAGATTCTCAGCTATTCAGAGAACTGATATTAAATGGAGGAATTGTCTTCTATTCTGTTCCAGATCCTTCTTCAGATATGGCTCTAGGGGTTACACTGGGGTAGGTGAAAGCAAATCAGATCAGATTAACATCTAAACGCTGCTGTGCTTAACTCATATTCGTTATTTAAATGATGCTATAATTCTCTTAATGAGAAATACCATTTGGTCTGGTTTTTTTTTCCTGAACTAGATCATACACTTCAATTTTTCAAAAAGTGGAAAATGCCAGTGCTGAAATGCCAGAGTTTGTTAGGAAAATAACAAACTTCACTGTGATAATACAACCATATGCTGAAAGGAGTGAAAGAAATGCTGATTCCAGTGTTCAGACTGGTCTTTAATTTACAGAGACTCACAGCTAGTAGCAAATTAAACAAAAACTGTCATGTTATCATCAGCTCACAATATTTCATATTGCCAGTAATAAATGTCATAAAGTCTTGTGGCAATGATAGCTTCTATTGCCTGAACAGTAACTAATCTATTATTTTTATCTCCTTCTAGCTGAGCAGGTTGACAAAGTTACACTGTTGCTCAGCGTTCCCAAATGAAAGCTCTGCTGCCAGCCAACAGCATATGAGTCTTATCACTGACTCAGTAATATCCTTAAGCTGTTCCCACTCTCAGCTCAAGTTACAGAAGATTTACTTTCCTCTGTACTCTAGTAGTCTAAATCAGTTATTCGTAGCTTTGGAGGAATATCAGGTCCCTGCACCAAACTCAAACCTTGTGATACATTGAAGAAGCCTTTCCAGTTAGGGATTTCAGACTGGCAGTAAGATGCTGTGGGTTTGGATAACAGCAATAGCACCAAAGGCTGGTTTCATCCATGCAATCTGGAGGCTGTTTGTTTAAAAAGCCAACAAAAAAAAAATGTATATGCCAGTAGCAAAGCAGTGTATAGCTTTGTGGGTATAATGAGGGAAGTTTATCAGAACACCATCTCCCTTATTAGCTCCCTTACCTCGGCTACCCCCTGGGTTGCTTCTTTTCTCCTGCTAGCTTGTCTGTTTTTGATTCTGGCTTTCATCTCTGCCTAATTTCAACACAGCTTGTTTAAAGTGTCAGGTATTGACAGTTTTAAAAGGATGGTAGCTATGTGTGACATGGGATATATATGGGCAAGTATAGCAAGTTCCAATGGAATTCAGCCCTTGAATCAAGAAGGACAAGTACCATCAGTGTTGTTATGTCAAGACTCTAACTGCGAAGTAACAGCGATATAATCCAGTAGGAGGTTTTTTTTTTTAATTGTAACTTCATGCTATTTAGGTCTGGTCTGCAAAAGAAACAACCTTTAGAGTATCCATCATCAGAATATTGCAAGACTCTGACCATTAAACAAAGACATTCATAATGAATGCTTAATAATGAATGTTTTCCATTAAAAAAAAAGAATGTAGTCTCATCAGTCCTATTTCTTGTTTGAGCCACTGCCAAATCCACACAAAGAATATAAAGAACATGAACAATGAAATGTAACTTTTGGAAATTTCAGCTTCAAGGAAGACATGAATGGTGACTTAAAACAGGCCATAAAGCTATTACGGTGATAGATTCCAGCTGGCAGCCAGAGCAAATTACAGGATACTTGAAGAACTGTATTTTTCAACTTCTATAGAAGCTTAGAACACAGATATATTCTGGATAGGCTAGATGTCTGTTACAAATCTAGCAGACTTATAAAAGCTTCACAACCTAACTCTGTCTGATGATTGCAAAATAAATCCAAAGCTGGAGTCTCAAAAAAGAGTTTCCATTAGAAAATCTATTTTTATCATATGCATGTTTCTAGGTTTATGAATGTTAAGTTATTATAAAATAAGGAAGAGGAAGAGAAAACATCATCTTAATATGAATTCTACTTCTACCCAATGCTCACTCTTCTCACAATGTGAGAGACATTACAGCACATCCTCTTTCTGGAGGATAAGCAAAACAGAAAAGCCTGTCTTGTACTGCATAAAGGTTTTGTGTGTTTCGTAGGCTTTGTGTTTCAGTAGGCTTTACAGGAAAATACACCTCTACAGCATGTAATTTCTCCAGGCATTGTATGGTACCCATGTAGAACTGGCAGTGAAAACAGTGAGCCTTGGAAGTCACAAGCTGCTTAGAAAACTCCCCAGGGGGACCAGCGGAGAGAAAGTGTCCTGCTTTAATCCTCCTCTGTGCTGGCTGGCGAAGAAAGGAAGACCATCTGAGTGGCTGAACATGTTGTGATTGCCTTTGCTGTATAATGCAGTGATGCACAAAAAGATTCAAGCTCAGTGAGACTCTCCAGCAGGACTTGAATAACACTGTTTCAAATTCTTTGCTAATTTTCTCCCACTGAACTGAGATACCAGTGTGCAGTGCTTAGTTCACGCAGTACAGACTTTGAACACCAGTTATTCCTGCAAAATAATTGCAGTTCTCCCTATTGGTAGGGTGGCAAAGCCCAGCACACATTGCCTAAGAACTTTAGGGGTGTTTCTTGTAAGCACTGGGCAGAAGGGGTCAGGCAGTGGCAGCTTGGTCATCATGTGAAAGGTATTTCATCTGTACATTACTGCCTCAGCAGGAGACTGTGAGCTATGGTTCCCATGGAGCTGTGGAGAAGCAATCAGAAGGCCTGTGCGTAACTCCTGGGAACACCAAGGAAAATGTACAGAGAGGTATGTCAGGGCAGCTCTAGCTACTTAGAACAGCAGGGACTTCTCTCCATCCTTCCCTCTTTTTTTGCTACCATTGGAACTGAGGGTTAGTTTGCACATGAAATCAAGAGAAGAGCAGTAACTGCCTGGCGTTCACAGCAGGGAAGCCTTTCATAGTCTCCACTCCCCTCTGTTTGCAGCAGCCATCCTCTGCCATGAGTTCACATAAGAGCAGGATTCTACAAGGGGAAGAATAAATCAATGTATTTTATCTTGAATTACATCCTGTCACACACATTATAAATCTCTACTTAAACTGCTTTGTTCAAAGCAAGTGAAAAGGTGTTATATCAATTAAAATACAGTTGATATGGAATGTCTGCCTTGGAAAGCCAAATTTTTCTGTTTTCAGGCCCAGTCTCTTTTGACAAAGAGACAAATCTGTGTGATGTCACCTGTTTCTCCATATCTACATTTAAAACTATGCCTTTCAGATGTACCCTAAACAGTACAACCAGTATCTGTCATGTGAGGTGAGGTTTTTTGCTCTTGTCCCTGGAATGCAAAACTCTTTGGGAAAACCATATTAATTGAATTGAAATTTGCACTTTGATAGACATTAGCAGAGGCAAACTGAACTAAAGGAAGGAAAAAAAAAAGGAAAAAAAAGAAGAAGAAAGAAACACAAATAAATTCTATGCCAAATCTAGTCTGAAGAAAGAATAGGACTCTCCAGCAGTTTCTATTGCCAGTCAGTGAGAGGAGCCTGCATATTACAGCTTCCTTATTAAAAACAGTGAGATAATACAATTGAGTGTTACGGCCTCTGGGAGAAAAGGAGAGAACAAAAAATAATCCAGCCTGAAAGGATGGGGATGCAAACCTTCCTTTGATGCAATATTTAATATCAGTCCTTTCACTTTTGGCGGCTGGGTGAGAACCAGTAAACATTTCATTAAGACTCAGTGACAAGTCACCCATAAACAACTCGCACCTGCAATTATAAAAACAAAATGAAGCATAAATTAAAATTGCATGCATGTAAACTGTGGGAAAGTTGAGAGCAATAATAAATATCTCTTTTGTATTGTATTTTTAGATGCACAAATTGAAATTGGCCGTCTCTTAGAGTTTCCCCTTATTTACTACAGTCTTTGCAATGTACATTTTTTTTCTGAGTATTTATACCACAATTGCTCAATGCAAAATTCATAGCAATTGAATTTATATTTCTAAGCAGATTTAAAGACAGTTCCCTTATAGATAAAAATCAGTATTGGTAGCTGGTCTTAAATACAAGTGCTTTTTCATTTCTTATAGTCTTCACAAAGTTTTGTGGTCAATCTGTGTATTTATGTGAGTAGATTACATAAAATGCAAAAGCAACCAAGAATGATCAGCAAATGTTGCTGCCAGCTGAAAATTCACATGATAGCTATTAAGAAAGATTTATATACTGAAAAATCATGGGTATTTAAAATGACTTTTCAGTCTCCATGGAAACTCATCACTGCATAAGTTACTGTAGTCGAAGCTTAGATAATATAAACAAAAACACAGGTACTACAGCTACAGGGGAAGTCTGCATTTATCTGGGGCTTTCAAATGCTTTCTGTACTGTCAACCACGATGAAACAGTCCTCTAGATACACAATATTACTTAAAGAAAAACAAACCTAATCTTTTCCTCACATTTAAACAAAGGTTTTCAAATCCGAATGGTTTTTTAGATGTCTTCATTTTTGCCATCCCATAGGAGAGAAATTCCAGGACTCATATTTTCAAGAAACTGGGGGCATGTTGTGGGCTCTATTATAGGTACATCAAAACTGCAAGCCTTGAGCTAAACCTTCATTACTTTTCCTTCCAGTTCTACACGTAACTATTTCTCTCTTTCTCAGTAGAGTCACACTAGGAAAACCCAGTCAGAATTGACTGTGCTAACAAGAGATGTCCTGACAGCAGAATGTGAAATGTCCCAAGAGACAGAAGGAAACCGTAAGAGGGTTGCAATACTGAAGCTCTCTTAAACTTACTGAAAGCACTGTCCCACACAGCAAGCAGGGAGGGCATGAGATCCCATCTCCTTTTTGAATACGATGGCAAAATCCTGAATGGACAGAAAGGAGGCTTTTAAATGAGGGAACTAATAAAAACGATATGTCCTCCAAGTGAAAGTCACCCAAGGAGAAGCAAAGGTGTTTCTCAAGAGTGATAGCTATGTTGTAAAGTAGATGCGTTTCTTGTAGGGAAGAACTGGAAGGTGATCAGATGTCCTTCAGTGCTTTCCCCAGGCCAGCTTCTACAGTAGGTGCAGGGCAGCAGCTCCTGCTGAGAGGCACAGTCCTCTCAGTGGAGTTTGCAGGGCTGTGGGGGGTGTCAGGGGGATCTGCAGGAGCCAGAAAATTCCCATATCGGAGAGAACTGAGTGAGCACCTGCAGCCTGAGCACCAGTTCTTAGACTGCGAGTGGGACAGCACAGGAGGGCTCACACACAAAAACTACCTGGAAACTGCTGCTGCAGGCTTGTCTTTATCTGCTATTATTGCTATTGATCTTTACTGAATTCATACAAACCCTCATACTGATTTATCTCCCTAGTCTCTAGTGAAGCTATTTAAAATCATTTCTCACTACTGTGTGGCTGAGCTATCTTCCATGACCCCTGGCCTATTGACATCTTCATTTTCCCTGGTGTTCTTCTTGAGCATCTTGAGACTGCTCTCCCAAAAATGGAGTTTATTCACGTTTTATGTACATGGTGGAAGGCTTCATGGAAAATGATGAAACTGGAAGGGAGCAAAGGCTTTTACTGTGAAGAGGGAGGATGCTGTAGTCTCAGTATGCTACAGAAAGCTAAAGGAGGTTTGAAAAATATATTTGAACAATTCTTGGAGTGGTTCCATTTTCACAAAGGAGAATTCACTCCTGCATACATATTGATCAAATGTCTATGAAGCAATTATCTTCCATTTCAGTCTGATTTTACATACTCAACTGCTGAAGTTGACTTTTCTGACAGCAGAAATTATCTTGAGAACAGTACAGCAGAAGACAAAGCAAGGGTTTCAATATTGATCTGGTATATTCATAGCACAAAGCTTAAGCTGATAATGACAGCCCTTTCTCCACAAAATCATTTCCTGAGCGTTAAAGGAAGAGTGCATTTTTGAATAACAGTCAGCTTAAAACAGCAGTGAACTGTGCTACCCAAGATGCTTCTGCATCTTATTTTCATCTACGGAGAAAGCACTTAAATTTGCTTTTATGCCCTCCAGGTTATTGCAGCCTCACATGCAGCAGCCATCTTACTCTGCAGATGTGGACAGATCTTGCTACCGATGCCCACACCAAGACAATCTGGCTAGGAGAGCATTTTGAAGTGTAAAGCTGTACTGCATGTGCATGTTGAATTAAAATCTTATTGTAGAATCCTAAAGACTGCACTGCTGCCTGTTACAGCTTTATTAAATGCAAATGGTTTTTGCCTAGTCTTCTGTTTTCCTGCCTGGATACAGTGCCATAGCTTTCCACTGCCCTAATAATTTTATTACCCTTGAGTAATTTCCTGCTTTCATATTCTAATAAATCTTCTGAATTTGCTGTTGTTTGCTTTGCTGTTTTCATAGTGGAATATTGCCAGCATAGCTGAGATCATATGGGACACTCAGTCCTTTTCTACTTTATTGTCTCCTGTTGTATCTACTCCTTTTTGTTTTCGTATTAACAAAATTTGCAGATTTTTTTAAGCAGGGTAGCTAGATCCTAGCCCCATCCAAATTTTTTGTTGAATGCAAAGTAAAGTTGAAAATTTTCCTGACTTCAGGAAGACCAACTTTTCACTTTCCATGTCTCTGTAATCATGCTTATTGGGATGCACATCAGCGTCAACAAAACACAATATAATGAAAACACTTTCTAGATTTCATTTTCATTAACAAAGACATCGACATTGGCATTAGCATTGACAATAAAAATGAAATTTTACATGCTGCAAAATCTGTGGAGGGAAATTATGATGTAGGCTTATTGTTATTTAGTACAGTACTTGAATCATTAATTCTATGATGCAAGTTCACATCCAATTCCTATATTTTCTATGCTTTTTCACTGTGTTAGAGGGATTGTCTTGTACTGGACTCATCTTTCTCCTAGACTTCAACTGGCCTGAAAACAAGATCTTGATTTAGACCTTGAAAAAAAGGATCTTTTCCTGGTAGTAGAAGTTATCAGGAAGTGAATGGCATTGTGAAGTAACTATTCCAATGCTGAAATATCTTTTTATTACAGATCATTAAAATGATTATTAATTATAACTCAAGGAAACATAGCACTTCTTTCTTACGTGGTAAGATTTGTATACTCATACACACACACACACAAAAAAAAAAGCCAACAAACAAAAAGAAAACCACTGACATACTCCACATGAGAATCTTTGAGGGGAAAATTCTCATAATCACAAGTGTTTTGATTTCCTTTTGAGCATTATTAAGGCAATCATTCAGGACAGATTTTATTACCTTCATTTTTACTGTATTGCTTTTTGAACTTTTTTGTTTATCCTGAAAGATCTGTGGTACTTTCCTAGGTATATTTAATTGAAAACTATTGATTTTTTTCATTGGTTGCTTTTCTTTTTGATCTTTTCTATTTTGTTTTTTTTTTCTTTATTTTAAAGCCATGTCCAACATCGTACACGTATAAGAACTTGCTGCAGAGCTGAATACCTTCACAGTATTAAAAATCAAGTTTAAAATGTTCTTTGCTTTCTCATTTGCAGATATAGCTAAGGCACATCAAGGCGGAAATCACCAAGTCTTTACTAATTAGGTACCTGAGAAATACAAATGCTTGAAATATTGCTTATTTAATATTCAGGAATTAATTAGCATTTACAGCATTCCTTTTGATTAGCATTTTTAATTCTCCATTCATTAAACAACAAAAACAACAACAAAATCTGAGGAAGCTCAGAGAGAAGAAAGAAAGAATCTGAAAAGAATGTATACGTACCTTATTTTGTGGAGTATATGGTTTACTTCCGAGCCCTAACAACGAAGACTGCTGGGAATGTCTTTCAGTTTTGCTTAGTGTTTGGACAGGGGGAAAAGAAGCAAAAGGTATGAAGAAAATGACGTGGACTCTTTTCTCTTAAATCAGTTGACTGATTATTTTGTTGTATTTTTCCAGTTGTTTTCTTGGTATTTAAAGGTGTAAATCAGGATATTAGGAGCTACAGATTATTTCTTTGAGCTTTGAATTTTTGAGAGATGAATGTATAATAAAGTAGAAAATATATTTGTAAAGAGAGGTCCAAATTAAATGAGAGATAAGACTCTGAATAGTAAGATTTCATGCTCAAGAAGGATAGGTAAGACTGGTAAGAAGTATTTCATTTTATTTTTTTGAGGAAAGAAAACAGAGGTTTTATCAGGTAATCAGCATTACATGTACCCACTCAAGTCATTTTCCATTTTGGGAAATTCCCTGCACTGATGGCTGACAAGTAGCATACATTTTGTGCTAGCTCACTGTGACACAGAAGAACAGTTTTGCTCATCCTCCAGGCCAGGACCAGTTGAAAGCCAGAGCAAACTGTTGTCTTTAGAAACCACATGAACCCCTCTGTGCAGCCAAGTACAAGCCAGAGCTGAGCAGGCTTTCTGGAGCACCTATATCCTTGATGTTGTCAGCAGAACTTAAGACCTCTACAGAACAGGGTTCAGGAATATGACCTTGTCAAGCTTTAAAAAAAATCCAGACATATTCTCAGCTAAAGTGTCATATTCACAGTAAAAATATGTCACAACATATGCCTCCTTACATGTACAAAACCGAGCAGATGAAAAATGAAAATAAAACACACTGGAGCTTTTTTATTGCTTTGCGAAATGAATTCACTGCAGCTGCTAATTCATAGTATTTTTTAAATACTATGCATTTAAATAGAGTTGGGTTTCAGCTTTTAGGCTTCAGCAACAGTGGATAAACAGCCTATTCAATGTTTTTCTGCATACATTTCAACCTTTTATTGTTGTTGATCTTTACTGAGCTGTGACTAAAAAGAAAAAAATTGCTAGGGAAGAATGGAGTCACTAGAATGAATTCACTAACTTACAAAACATTTGTAACTAGTAAAAATTGCTGCCTATGTCCTAGGAAGGAAGGTGTTAATCTTCAGCTAGACAAAATTAATTAGAATAATGGAAGGATATGAGAATGATGTCTGTAAATTATATTACTGATACTCATATGTCAATATAAGATATAACAGGAAAAGCAGACAATGAAATTCTAGGAGTGTTATGGAACTGCAAGGAGAGTATAGCCTGATTGTTGACAGTTGGTCAATATGAATGATTTTTGTGATGGATTTTATACCCTATTGTAGGAATATCTATAATTATCTAGTCTGAACACAGTATACACTGAAGAAGGACCTAGAAATAAATGTTCTGATAATCATTTTAAGCCTGATCTGGTCTGCCTGATACATGCCCAGCATTTTAAGGACAAAAAATAGATTCCTGCCTACAACCAGGCATCATATCCTGTCTGACCTGCGGTTGGCTACATCACTGGGATGGGCAAGTCCTATTTCTGTGGCTAAACTAAGACAAAATACTTCAATCAGTCCAAGAATCTTCTCTTTGTTTAAATAGTTATTTTACCCAAATAAAAGCTCAGGAGAAAAGTCAGGGTGAAGAAAATACCTTGTTTTCTCTTGAAACTGTTAAGAGAAGAACTGAATTGACTTTCTAGTGAAGGAGACTGTATGGCTTGCAAAGGACTTCGGTTTGTTTTGTTACTAACTGTACTTTCATAATGGAAATAAAGAGAAGGAATTATGCAATCTTCCCAAACTCACGATTTCAGTGGTGGGAAACCTTTTTCTTAAACACAGAGGGTAGCGTGTAGAGCACACGCAACTTGTAGGCAGCTGGATTTACATCCATTTTCTACTTGAGAGTCTTTGAGCTTATGTTGCTTACCATGTGTGCTTCTCAGTGGTGTGTCCTGTCATATTGTGGGATGTTCCACAGGTCATTTTCATACTCTCTGGAAAATGTGATGTGATTGCTAATAAGATGCATTCCATATATAATTTTGAGTTAGGGGAATCAATGAATGAAACACATACCCTGGTGTCTTTGTAGCTCCAACTGTTCAAGTGACGAAAGAGATGAGTTTTCTTTGTTGATGAGTTATGAATTCAGTCTGAAAAAAGGCATTTATAATGAAAGCTGTTCAGCAGCCTGTCATGCCAATAAATATTTCAGGCTTATTTTAGGCATATTCATTTATACACTGCTTGTCGTACATTGCCTGTCATCACAAGGAGGATGTGCAAATATATTTGCCATATTACTTTAAATGCCACAAATAAGACTGTGGTTAGACATGTTCTCTGAAAAGTGTTCAGTGTCTGTTAACACCAGAATAGTAGTAGTGCTGAAGAACTACCTACTGAGAGGGAAGAGAATCTCATTCCAAATTTTTACCACTACTCCCTGAAAAGGTAAGTGGTCTTCCAACCAGAATCAAAAACTTAAGTAGTCTCACAACTCAAGCTCATTTCACTAGTAAGTATTGAATGCAAAGAGAAGTCTCTTGTCCACAACACAGTCAACATCTGTAGTAAGTTGAGGCTCAGAATTATTTACACTGCTGAAGATGGTCTGTCTTGCTAAAGTTGTCAGACTTGAAAGTCTCCATAAAAACAGGAGATTATAAAATATGCCAGGCATTGCTACCTGACATAATGTAAAACAAGGAAATAGAAAATAACCTTTGAAGAGCATTATATATTTTAAGGAATGGTATGTGAACCAGGTTCAGGATTCTAAGAAATATGAAACTTGAGTTCATTTAATTCAACTTCTTTTGATGTTCTGAATGTTTTCAGACCTTTATCCAGGACCATGAAGGACAATCTTCCTTTTTTATTTTAAAAAACAAATGTAGCATCATAATCTCAAGAGGTGATATTTCAAATGCTGAATATTTATGGGAAATTTTAAGATAAGTGAAATCTTTTCAGTTGGAATGCTGCAAACATATAAACTTCTAATATATTTGCTTGCAAGAAACATTCCCTAGTGCAAGCAAATCCATCTGTTCTCCCCAGAAATTATTAATAAATGGTAGGCTTCGGAAGAAATGCTATATATTGTGACCTTAAGAGTGAATCACATTATCAGTTAGGTATGACGATGTGAACTACTTATACATTAGAAATGCAACCCAATTTTAATTGTACAGTATTGTTTTTTACAATCCTCAATTATTTTCTTCTTTCACTAGATTCAGTTGAATTTCAGTTGATGAATTTTTGGCTTTCCTGTCTTTTTGCTCATTCCCCAACTTTGTCTTTCCACGGCACCAAAGAACAGAGACTAAATGTCCCCAAAATGTGTTAGATCAGACAATACTTGACAGTTGAACAAGACAACACTGATTGCTTCTAGGGTATGATGCTAGAATATATTGTACTACTTAGACATCCAGACTGACCAGGAGTATCCCTAAATTAGCAACACATGTCGCTGTACACCTGCTTCCTGCATTATCCCTACATTAATGATTCCTTCTGTTTTCATTTTCCTGTACCTACCCTGAAGTTTAATAGGACATGATGAGAAAGGTAGATTGATTTAGACACAGTTGTCCCTCTGTTGCTAATGCAATGCATTAAAGACCTTATCAGAACTGAGTGCCAATTTTAATAGGCTTAGTCCAAAAATGCTATGTAAAGTGTCAGTTCTTACAAAAATAAACAAACCTTTGGAGGTGAGGCTGTGGAAGAGAAAATAATGTTAAATATCTGGTGGTAATTTATCTCAGGCTTGTAAATTCTGTAATAGGACAGGGGGTGGCTTATTTCCATAAACAACGGCTTACCTATATTTTGTAAGTAGCTATTGTGATGAAGATAACATCTAGGCCAAAACATTTTTGTGTTCACAAGTACTTTAAATGCATTCAATACAAATTCTTGTTAAGATTTTTTTTTATCACATATTTTTAGATTATTGGTATTTCTGCAGTATTGTTCTCAAATATCTGTCTCACTTTATAAGCTTATAAATGAGAGGGAAACACAGTAATGCCTTTAAGCAGTACACAAACCTTTTTTATAAACTTTGCAAAAAGTTGCACCTTGAATCCATACAATGCAGTTAGAAATAGGTCAACAGTGAGCATCTTGTTTGAAGAAAAAATTCAAACCTGTTTCCAAGGTAACCAATCCCATCCTTTGTAAATCTCTGCCATGCTTCCACCTGTTTTGTGAAGCTGAATGCTTTCTTCATTTCCTGAGATATAGTTTGAACTTTAACACATACATGTACACACACACCACATGCTGCTTTCTCTCCCCTGTAACAAAGGAGACAACAAAAGTAAATAGGAGGTGGTTAATATTTAAACTGTTAATGCAGGTGTCTCTGTAGTGCATTTTTAGAAGTATTGTAAGTGGTGCCAAGGAGCACTTGAACAAATTGCTCTTACAGGAAAGACAGATTAATTTTGGATGGATTCCTGGGTATCTGGACTTCAGGCCACCATAGTTTCCTTTGTTCTCTGCTCTCTGTACAGGCTGAGAAGAGTACTGTATTTTATGGAAAGTAATAAGGATATGTCAATAGAGGGAAACGATATTTGATAATACTATTTAATTGCCATCTTCTCTGTTACATTAAGTGGTTGCACTGCACATCTGATAGTAGCAGGTAAAGGCAGAACAATTATTTTTAAAAGTTATCTTTGGGTGTTCCACACACTTCCACACACACTAAAATATTTACTGCAAATTGTTCATAATGCCTCTTTTTCTTGAAGAGATTTTTTCCGTTTAGACAGTAAGTCTTTAGAAGGGTTGGATCACAAAATGTATAGCAGGAGAGTACAGAAAATCACAGAGTGGAGAGAGGCAATGAAAAAAGCCTTGAAAAAAATATATTCTTTTTTGTGAAAAAAAGAATATATTATTCTTTTATGTGAAAAAAAAGCTTGGACATGATGCATCATTAAGAACTCTCTAAGTGTTGCTAATATTTTATAGAAAGCATGTCCAATTAATTTTGCTTTTGATTTATTCAAATATTGACTAGAAACATAATTTACAATTTCCTAAATAGCTCTCAGAGCAAAATAAAACAAAGCAATTGCTGCAGGATAGAAACCATTCCTGTTCCGTTGCAATAGGTGATTAATCAAATATATAGGTTACAAAATAGGAGGCATTACTTCCAGTGGAGCCTGTGTAGTCATCTACTAATCATGCAAGTCAATATTTTTAACAAAAAGTATGTCTAATTACCTTCTTTAAGTCTTTTTTAAGCCGTTCAAACTTTGTTTACCTTTTGAAAAATTAATCTGCTATCTGAAAAGTGGTGAACTGTGTCAATCAAATAAATCATCTTGATAAAAGATACTACATCTGATAGACATTGTCTCATATCTAAGAAACAGGTAATTTATCAAATATATTTTTGTCAAGGTCTTTCAACTATATATTTGTGACTACAGCATTTTTCAAATGCTTTCAATTTAATTTAATTCAAATGCCTTCAATTTAATTTGAAGAACCAAGACCATCTTTAAGTTATGTTTGCGATGGCATTATAGGAAGTATTCTATTGTCAGAAAATGAAAGCTACTTCAGTGCTTGTAAGCTTCAATGCTTATGATTGCTGTGGATAATTCTAGCAAAGGGAACTTTCAGCAGCATTTCCATCTGTACCAGAAGATCTGCAGAGCCTTGGCACATGGTGCACAGTTCACGGAGAAGCAGTGAAAGGAATTCATGTTTCTTTTATGAAAGCCATGAGTGAGCATTTTTCTTCATGTCTTTTCTGGAAAATGTTCTATAATGATAGGCATAAAACACATCAGAGATCATTTCTGCCTAAGTTATCAGGAAATCAAAAGGCATCCTTTATCCATGGTTATATTTAGTCTTGAAGCATTTGTTTTACAGTATTTCTTGATTAAAGATTTTGATATAATAGTATCTTGTGTAGGTCTTTTTTAATGGTATTTAATATTTTGGTCACAAAAAAAAAAAAGCTATCAATTGTGTTATTTAAAAACATCTATTTACCTAGATTATAGAGAAGCTGTTGAACATGTACTTCAATTTTAGTAAATTCTTACTGTGGGGGAGTTTAGGAACTTGTCAATAAACGTTTGTCTTGTTAATTGCCCTGGGCATTGCTGTATTTCTCTGCCTTAGATCTCTCTATTTCCAGTCCAAACTTAATTTTTTCTCTCTCTTTGTATCTAGAATCTTCAACTTGTGAAAAGCCTGTTTATTTTCCATATATATTGCATATTAATCAATTTTCACTTGTCTTGCCCTTCAGTTCTGTGTAAATATAGATGATTAAAATAGAACCAATTTATCCTAACTTTAAATTAGCTATCAGTCTAAGCCAGTCATCATGTGTCTATTTATAATAATAGAATAGAAATAGGAACCTGCAAGAGGATATTCATCTACGAAATTTTTGCAGTAATTATAAAGTGGAATGAACTGATTTCTGCAAGGTCCTCTGTCTTTGTCTTAACTATAGAATGAGTCAAAGCAACTGACTTAGGCAGTTGAAACTGCTAAATCCTAACCTTGCTGTATTTTGTTACGGAATTATAATTGCTTATAGTTTCATGAGGAAGTTGTGAAGTAACGTTGTGGATATTCAGGATCAAAATGTCAAGACACAGCATTTAACCAGCTAGGAAATGTTTTCCTTTGCATACTGTTTATAGATAAAGACAGCATGGGTGGACAGCCGAGATTGGACGGGGCCATGGGCAGCCTGGTCTGGTATTAGATATGGAGGTTGGTGGCCCTGCCTGTGGCAGGGGGGCTGGAGCTTAATGATCCTTGACGTCCCTTCCAACCCAAGCCATTCCATGATTCTATGATTCTATGATTCTAAGATTCTATCACTTAAAGGCACAGGGATGTTTCATCTACTTTACTGCATCATTCCGTGCTTGAAGACTCTTATCTCAAATACCTTGGTTTCATCTTGTGTTGGAATTATGTTACAGGGGTACATTGACTGTTGAGGGGATTCTGAGACTTTTCATGTTTTCAAAAATCAAAGAAACATAAGAATCATCATAAAATCATAGAATTTCACAGGTTGGAAAGGACATTCAGGATCATCAAGTCCAACTGCAACCAACCATACTGCTCTAACAACCCACTGCTAAATCATGTCCCCGAGCACAACAAATGGTATATAATGGCTTGGGTTGGAATGGACCTTAAAGACCACCCAGTTCCAACCCTCTACTGTGGGCAGGGTTGCTACTTACTAGATCAGGCTGCCCAGGATCTCATCCAACCTGGTCTTGAACAACTCTAGTAATGGGAGACCCGCCGCTTCCCTGGGCAGCCTGATGATGCTCTAGTGCATACAAAGGAATTTTCTCTGAAATAGTGTGCACATAGCACATCTGCAAAGTACAAAGAGATACACTGATGCATGCCCAGGTGGCTCTAATAAGAAGAGCAGCAAACTGACTAAACATTTAAAATGATATTCAGAAACATAGATAAGCCAGGCTCTTCAGCTACATCAAGAAAAAGCAGCATGAAAGCAAAGTGCTCCCTGCCAATGGGGTCTGTGGGAAACCCAGAATAGAACCTATTTAAAATCCCTGTGCTTGACATTCTCCATGAGATGTTCACAATTTTTCATGGGCTCTGCAACTTCTATCACTCAACTTTTAAGCATGGTGAAGTAATTGATTTTTATAAGCCAGCAGTGAACAATTTGCCATAGTTACAGTGTTATATAATTTGCTGCTGTAGTCTCAAACTAGAGCTAAGGAATCACTGGACTAGCTTTTTCCTTAAAAAATACCGTTTATCTATCATAAACTAAAAATCACTAGAGAAGAGGTCCTGTAACTCCCATGAATTCCTGTTTCATTTATTGTATATCTCTCTAGCTTGAAAGTTTACAATATTAGCAAAAAGCTTACTTCATTGGAAATTATGCAAATTTGCAACTAAGTGCATTCTTGATCTGTCTCCAGTTGAGGATGATCATTTTTTCCCTTCCTCTTTGTTTTATAAGCAGCAGAACATTGATACTATGTTTCTTCTTCTGCCACCATTTATCTTTCTGAATTAAAATTGTAATCTTTTAATATTTGTTCACAAATCCTACTTCCTAAACCTCTGATAAGTCTTGTTTCTATCTTCTAAAGCCTTCTCTCTGATTACCAGCAGTGGGACCCAAAGGAATGGCATGAATATGTGTCAGGAGGGTCAGGTGGGTCTTAGGAAAAAGTTCTTCACATGGGAGTGCTGGGGCCCTGGAACAGACTCCCCAGGGCAGTGGTCACAGCCCCAAGCTGCCAGAGTCCAACACTGGACAACACTCTCAGACATAGGGTTGGAATTTGGGTTGTCCTGTGTGGAGCAAGGAGTTGGACTTGATAATCCTTGTGGGTACCTTCCAACTTAATATTCTGTGATTCTCTTATTCTTGATTTGTCTGTCCATTTCTCGGAATGTAGCGCACAAAATAGTGCAAAGGTCCTGCAAATGCTGAATAGAATGAATAATGCCAATTCTTTTTTACACTTTTTATCTCTGACTTGAATCAGATTTATCTTGTCAGTGCATTACCCCCACTGAGGGGTCATTGTAGCCTCAGACTCAACTAGTCTATTTTTTTCAAGGCTTATATTTATGTATTTGCTCTCTTCTTCCAGAAGGTAGCATTTTGCACTTGTCTATACTAAATTTCATCTTGTTGATTCCAGATTGCTTTATCAGTCTATCAAGACCATTTAGAATTCTGATTCTATTCTCTGAAGTGCTTACAAGTACTTCCCTCCAGCTGGTGTCTTCAGATTTGCTCAGCATCTTCCAAGTCATTAATACAGCATCAGAAAGAAATATGCTGACAGACCACATTCATTGTGCCTGTCTAGTTTGACAGGGAATCATTCATAACTTATCTGAGTGTAGATTTTAATTTGGCTCTGTTTCTCTTCCACATATTTCCTTTGCTGCTGTATAGAAAATTTTTCCTTTGTGTTAACCTTTCATTTGTTTTCTCAACTGTACCTACCAGATTAGTTAGCCTATCAATGAAGTCAACTAGATTGCCATTCTTTTCACTGGTATCACATTGCCAGTGAGACATTTACTGTGTATATGTCTTATGAACTTGTTATACCTAAGGAGCCAGGGGACTAACTGACTTGGTTTAAAATATTTACAGTCATAAAGTGCACTCACTAGTGTATAATTCCCCAGCATCTGCTTGTTATGCTTTTTGTTTGGTTTGGTTTCTATCATTTTGTTTTTAAACAGTTCTAAACTTTCCCATCTTTAACTTCTTTGGACCTACATGTCATTAAGAGTTTACAGATTATTTCAACAGTTTCCTGAATTGTTTATGGCAAATTTTATCACTCTGTGGTGACTTTTAATATGTCTAAATTTTCTGAACATTCATTAACATCTTTCTTGCTATTTTGACATGCACTTTTCTCCTGTTGTTTAACTTTCATTATGCATGAAAATTCTGAAGACTGAATAAGGTATCAAATACAGGATATTGAACACTTGGAATTTCTCAAGCTATCGTGATTCCACTCAGTCAGCAGGTCTGTATTTCCACTATTTCCCCTGTTGCTTCCAACACATGTACAACTTTTTTAGTCCTGTTGTTTTTATATATCTCCCATACCTTCATGAGACATAATTCTTACTACTTGCAAGAATAAAATTCATACCAAGCCTGGATTCAGGTTGGTACTCATAGCTTTGTTTCAAGCAAAAGTACCTTTCTGTTTATCACTTAAAGACATGAAATATAGATGGACTAAAGAGGCAAGATTTTAAGCTTTTTTTTTTTTTTTTCTGAGTACTTTAAGGCAGATACATGTGCTGAAAGCTTTTTGATTCTCCCAGGTCTACCACTTGGCCCAATAGTCTCCTTGTGTGCAACTGATATTCTGCAGATGCTTTCCTGATACACCTGGCTAGGAATTTCCACTTTGTATGTTCTCTATCTTAGAATTTATTCCTCAGGGGCACAATAGTTTTCTGATGGAAAATACATGCTTTTTATGGAACTTTAAAAGATTCAGACTGATATAATCTTTCCTTTCAAAACACATTTACTGCTAAATTATGCAAAAATAGACATAATGCACTAAGTAGATTAAAGATAAGTTCATGTATTCAGAGAAACAAATACCAGTTGAGTAGATGTGAGGCCCTCTACTGTACTTGGTTGGTCACAGAATCACAGAATCATAGGAAGGGATCTCTGGATTTCATCTAGTCCAACTCCCTGCTAAAGCAGGTTCACTACAGTAGGTTTCAGAGGAAAGCATCCAGGTGGGTTTTGAATATCTCCGGAGGAGACTCCACAGTTTCTCTACATAGCTTGTTCCAATGCTCTGTCACCCTCAAAGTAAAGAAGTTTTTTCTCATGTTTGTATGGAACTTCCTGTGTTCCTGTTCGTGCTCATTGTCCCTTGTCCTGTCGCTGGACACCACTGAAAAGAGCCTGGCGCTGTTCACTTGACACCTGCCATTTAGATGTTTATAAGCACTGTTCAGATCTCTCCTCAGTCTTCTCCAGGCTGAATAGCCTGGAGGTCTCTCAGCCTCCTCATAAGGGAGATTCTTCAGGCCTGTCATCATCTTTATGGCCTCCTCTGGACTCTCTGTAGAAGGTCCCTGTCTGTCTTGAACTAAGGAGCCCAGAACTGGACACAGTGCTCCAGATGTGGCAGATTAGAGGGGGAGGATCCCCTCCCTCGACCTGCTGGCCATGCTCTTCTTAATGCAACTCAGGATAGCATTGGCCTTCTTGGGCACAAGGGCACACTGCTGACTCATAGGGAATCTCTTGTGCACCAGGACCCCCCAGGTCCTTCTCTTGAGAGGTTCTTTGCAACAGGTCATCCTCTTACCTGTACTGATGTACAGTTATTCCTCTCCATGTGTAGGTCTCTACACCTACCCTTTTGAACCTCCTAAGGTTCCTCTCCACTGAATGACAGCACAGCCTTTTCATGTATCAGCCACTCCTCCCTGCTTCGTATCATCAGCAGACTTTCTGAGGATGCACTCTATTCCTTTATCTAGATCACCACTTGACAGAGAGTAACTTCCTCTACTATTTTGCGAATCCATATGCATTTTAAATTGTAAGATGACCATATCTACTGAATATTGTTATTTATATTAGTAGATATTCTCAACATAAAAAATATGAATGGGTTAAATGCTTGTAACAATACTGATTTTTGAATAGGTCTAGTCAAAATGGTCATGCTTTGTACTCAGGTACTTGGCACAAGGGTATACCTTTGAGATGGATGGGACAGCAATGTCTTGTCTAGTCTGTTTTGCTCACACTTTGCTCACACTTCTGAGTCCTCTGTTGCTCTGCATATATTTTCATCCATTTCTGTTTTAAGGAAGATAATTCAGCCAATATGACTGAAGATGTTTACATATCCAGTATGACAGATTTGAAGTTGGTGCCATACTTCTCTTTATCCTGTTTCACAATTCTGCCTCCTCCAGTTTCTCAGTGTAGGAATGCCATAACCTAAACAAAATAATTTTGGAAAAAGACTGCATATGTTACATCAAAATAGTGATTTCAAAATATCTCAGTCTTCCCACAGAAGATCTGTTTTATTTATGCATTTGTCTGTTCCCTAGTTCCTTACATAATTAGTGAATCACTTGTAGTGTCAGAACTGAAAGGGTGGACTGAGCAAATCTTCTGCTTTTATATAAAAAACACAAACCAAATTTTCCAGAATTTATATGGAATGGTGCAAGTGTTGTTGTAAAGTAGAGAGACATCAGTATGTTAATTTTTATGAAGGCTTTCATCTGCTTGGAATCAATTTTGATTCAGAATACTGTAAGATAGAATACAGAAAGATATGTTTAAAATTGACAACTTTGTTACAAATATTTATAAAAGAAAGGGAAGGAAAACTGGAAGAAGAAAAATCATACTTCATCAATTTACATAGACAATATATCAGAAAGACCTTTTCCCACTATGCCACTTACTTGCGTAAAAATTTCATAAAAATATGCTGGCCCTCAACAAGTCCCTGCAAGGCTGTTTCCCTGACTCCCATAGCTCCTTATCATACCCTATCACCATGTGTGACACCTGCATAAGGTACTGACTAACTACATACCCTCTAGATTTTCTGGATTTTCACAGCAAATTGTTCAAGTTCTCCTTTGTAATATCCTCTGAGATCATCAGGTGTCTGCTATATGTGAATTTAAAGATTTTTCAGAAATCCTGGTCTACTAACCCACAATTGTTTGCAGACTTTTTTGCAGACTTTTTCCTTCAGTGCTTTAGGTTTTTTGCTGTTGTTGTTGTTTGTTTGTTTTTTTCTTTTGGAACTTCTGTCTTGGCTAAGGGAGAGTTAAAAGCATCCCTATTATCTACGCTTACCAGAAGACCTTGACTGACTCAGTTATGTACCCAAGCAGACATCACCCATTTGCGTATGGCAATCATTATTGGATTTAAGGCTAAAAAATTAGATGCTGAGCATGAAGAATAGAGTTAATTTTGTGTAATATGCTGAGGCCTGGAAAGACTATTTTTAAATACTCTTCTTCTTCTTTTTTTTTTTTTTGGAGGCTTATGATTTGTCTTATATTCTTTTCTGGGATAAAATTATTATGGTTTGGCTTCTATGTGCTACTTATTAAATAAAGACTTTTATTATTATTTCCATCCATCAGTAACAAAAATCTGAATGAAGACTTCCAACTTCTTGTATTCAAGTGCCCTAAACTCACCATAATTCTGGCTTTCGTCTATGACACCTGAAATCCCAGGATGGGTTTTCACCCACAGGCATGGACAGAATAATTTTTAGTACTATTTTTGAAAATTTCAAAAATAACTGAATAGTTTTGCAGAATGAATTAAATGTTCTTCTGTCACTGAAACTAATTAATTCACTTGTCTGAACTGAAAATAAATGTAAATGAATCCATTGTTTGCTTTAGGTACATAGGGCACTGAATATTCAAAGAATGAAAATTCTAGTTTTTGTATCATAAGGAATGCTTTTTCTCATGTCCTGTTTATATCATGAATTTCTGTGCTGGAGTGACTAGAATTCAGCATTTTCTTCCAAACAAACTCCTGCAAACAATTTGTATGTTAGAGTTACTGGTTTGCTATGATGAAGATCAGGTGAGAGTCTGCTACAGATTTGATGGCAAAACATCTTTAAGAACAATGGAACTCTTTTGGAACAAGCTAATTGAAAAATTCATCATTTCTACCCAAAAATGTGTATTTCCCACAGTGTTTTGGGGGGAAAGAAAAAAGAAAAAAAAGAAAAAAAAAGAAAAGAAAACTGCCACAAGATCTGTTAGAGCTGGTGGGATCATGAGCTGCTGACAATCTGTAATTCTGGTGTTCTGACCTTATGCCAGTATCAGTCCTGTGCTAGTTACTCTAGGCTTACTTTACAGCCAGTGAAAAACACTGGGCAGTTCTGTTGCATGATTTGTCTCATCCTAAAACAGACATCTAAAATACAGTGCTCTCAAGAGTCATCAGAGATTGCACTTACACTGCAGCTATCTCAGGTTAGTTAAGGTGGAGTCTATTCTGTGTACCTAAAGACAGATGGCAAAAGGGAAAAAATAATGAAAGTTGCTCCTCAGAGAGAATGCAAGGAGTTCTTCTGCAAAGATTTCTTCAGGCAATAGGCTGGTTTTATGAGGTTTGGGAACTCATACATAACATAAGAAAGATGACTATCTCCTAACTAATTTCTATTGTGACCTCAGCTTCGAGTATGTTTTTGGGATTAGGAGAACAGCATCAAAGATAGGAGCATTTCTCCTACAAAAATTAAAACACAAACAAAAAGGGACAAGAAGAACCCTGTCTACAAAACCTTGCTTTGTCTAACCACAGTAGGCAGGAGGAAGATTTTTAGTATTCTATCATGTTATTCCAGCCAACATTTTGCTTGATGATTTAACTGTTGTGGCACATAGAGCACCAGTTTTCATTAAGTAGCTTGCAATGACACTTGAGGTTCTTCCTAAGTGATTGTAGTTAATTTAGACTTCATTAGAGAAGGTAAGTAGTTCAGATTATCCTTTCCAATGTGCACATTTTAAATTTATTAACACGATTTTAAACCAGCCATGACTGCGTCTTTTCATTTTAGCATTTAGATGCCTTTACTTCATACTATCCTGGCATGTCTCTGTGTTATCATTTTACCTTGTTTTTCAGAATGTTATTATTTCTACCATTTCACAAAAATTGAAGGCATCACTACTTTTCCCACTGAATTAAATGTTGATTTTTTCCCCGAGTCTCCAAGCTGGTTCCTTTTCTAAAATGACAGTATAGCGCTTGTCTTGTACAATAGTTTTCTGCTTGTGTTTTGTAGAAAAACAGCTGCAGTAGCCTGAGATGGTAGTTTCCTTCCTTCCCTATCTCTGACTGCTTTCCTCTATTTCATTGCTCCTATACAAAACTCAGCAGAACAAAACATGTACCTGCCTACCAACCAGCTCGCAGCTTGGAGCCTTAGTTCATCAGTAGATGAGAGTACGTGTTGCTGTGATATAAGTATCTGCTGGACTAAAACTCTGGCAGCAAAAGTGGAAAGGCAACTGGGAGTTCACGTGACAAAATCCTCTTCTGTATGGGCTTCTTAACGGCCCAACAAATTCTGGCAACAAAACAGTTCACAACTATGAGGAAAACAGCTTCTAAGCTTTACAGAAAAGTTCAGAGCACTTGAACTGAGTAAAATCTGTCCTTAATAATCTATGGGCAAAATAAATGTTATTCTGTTTGATCTTGTAGAATTACACGTAATATCCTTGAAAGTACAGTAAACATCAGGAGTTTAAATTGTTTTTATTCTGTTACCAAAGCCTCAGAATGCTGTGAAGGCTGTGTACAGGAGAGGTAAGGAGGGAGGAAGGTGTTCTTTCACAATGCCTGTAAAGCACTCTGCATCCTACTGTCATTAGACCAATAACTAGGAGTAGCTTTAAATATAAATGCATTATTCTTTACTTTTAATGTCATCCTTGGTTTTCTCTTGTCCCATGAAGTTAGCTGATTGTCGGTTTTTAGCACTGCTGTTTCTCTGTGATGGAGAAATCAATTATATTATTCAGATTTAATGTTCCTAATTTACAAATGCATCTTCAGTGTTTACCCAAACTCAGTAAAAACAAACAGGAGCCAGAAGTCTTCATATGTATCAGTCCATAAAATTGTCATGCCTTCCTCCTTCTTCTAGTTCTGTTTTTTGGAATGATATTGTGAACCCATGTGCTTCATTCTAACCTGCTTTCTGGCTTAGTTTTGGGGCTTTTCTTTCAGTGTTTGCAGCTTTATTGTTGAGTCTGAAGGAGTAGGCTACATACAATCATGTTAATCACTGTGCATGAATATAACAAAAAATCCCCGATCAAGAAAGCAAGAAGCATGAACAGAAGTGTAAGGAATAAAGAAATAAACCAACACAAAGAAACAGTGCACCAGTATAACAGTGAGTATTAGTGTAATAATTCACAGCATCCCAGCTAGTTTCTTAATAAATAGACATCACTATACAGGTTGCTTTTTCAGAAGAGATATCAAGAAGGGTAATATCATGCAGCTTTTTTCAAAGAACAGCTTGGGAGAGTGTGTGGAGGTTACTGCTAGAAAAAATGAGACAAGTTGGCCGTCTAGTTGGAGCTACTTGTACAGCGGAAATGAGGTTTGGTGGCATGATGAAATATTGGAAAGATGAGGTGTTTTGTACAGAAACATTCTAACCAGAAGTAGTAATCTGAGATTTCAGAGAAAGAACAGCAGCTTTCTCCCATTTGTTCTGCTTGGTAGTCAAAGAATGATCCAGTCCACATCCAGTCCAGCTCAAGATCAAATGTGTGGCTATCTGATGTCCAAATACTGTGCACTATCCTAGAGATCCTTAGGAGGCACTCAAAATGAGAGTCTTTCAAGCTTTCCCCATTACTTTTGGGACAGCTCAGAAAGAAGGACAGCTTAGATTTCACATCCATTCAGTGAATCTGTGAATTGTCAAGCACAGCGTTGCTCTGACCATTCGGTGACTCTTCTAATCGACAGTCTGCAAATAAATTTATAAATCCATATTGAGGCACTTGAACAAACAGCCTAGTTTAGTAGAACTCAGCATTTAAATTCATCATGCTCAGGACAGCATGACTTCAAATTTTAAATGTAATTTCCCTGAAAATCATTGTCACAGATTTAAATTTTTACAGAACAAAATATACTGCTAAAAGAGAAGGAAAAGCCGTAACAACAACCCAGTAGGATGATGCAGTTATTATCTGTCAGTGATTTATTGTCAGTATTTCAGATTACAAGTAAAAATGCATATCGTCCCCTTGTCCTCATTCAGAGGAGTTAAAATTCGAGTTCTGGAGTGTTTGCTTTTCCTTTGTCCCTTGTAACTGAAGGTGTTATATATCCTGCTCTTCACAGTGGGTCCTCAGGGCCACCTGTGCTGCTTTACTCCCTGCTGTGGATTTGCAGTCAGCTATAAGATACTGCTATAATCAGGATTAGAGCCCAGGTGTCCTGCTGCTTAGAAGCACACAGTTAACTGGGCAGGCAACGCTTGACTGTTTTACCACCAGTTCTTTAGCTAAAGATTTGAACTGAAGGAATGAGTTTGCAGGTATAATTTCAGGGAGTCCTATCTGCATCCCCTTACAAGTATCAGGATAGAGAGGATGTCCTCAGCTTCTTTCTACAGCCATACAGTGAAGAGTCACTCCCTTTCCCCAACCCTTAGCATTTATACCCACAGTAGAAACTATTATGTATTATTTTTAAAGCACTGAACAAAGGTGAGAGACAGAAGCACAGAAAGAGATCAATTTTGCGTTGCCTACTGTTTCTCTGCATGAGGGCTTTACAACGTAAGTCATTTATTTGATTGCTGTGTGCACTTAAAGTGGTTGCCCAGAAAGCTTTGAACTTCACTGAAGTACAAAAAGCAAGCTGCTCATTTAATCAGCACATTTAATTCATCCTGCTTTGCATGCTGCTCCACGCTGTCTTCTTTCCATATAAGGATTCTGTGGTATCTTCCTGCAGCACCCCTGCCTTTCTTCCGAATGCAGCCAAAGATGGCTTTGTGCATATTGCTTATGTATGCTATAGGCCCAACTGCTTTTTGGTGTGCAATGTAGCAGCTACCTACCTCTCACATATCTCTTCTCCTCAGGTGAGTTGTTTATATTAAAGTTCTTTTCACGCTGATTGAGAGCATGTTCTTAATTTATCCTGCTTTTTAGTATTTATTTTTGTTCTGCATATGTGGGCAGTGAATCAGCAAACTGTGTTTTGGTTATATTAAGGATTTATATCACTGATAAGTGTCTTTTGTGTTTAGACACTTCTTTTTGTTTGATACTGGGTATTCATCAGATTTCTCTTTAGGCAGCCATTGTTTAGAATCCAGTGGGTATTTTCTAATGCTGTTCAAACACATTTAGGAAAACCTTCAAGGCAAAACTGAACAGAGGGAGGAAAGACTTTCAAATTTAGCTACCATTAACAAAAATGTAACGTTTCTGTTCTACATTTTAGTGAGGTTAGAGATGTTTGGTTTTTTTTCTCTCAGTCTTGCTCACTCACCCCTGCATGATATATAAATAGGTGACATGCAGTTGACAACCTATTAATGGTACCTTTGGGGTTGTTTTCTATGGTCTCTGTTTTTTTATCTGATTTACCTTCCTATTCTAAATTGATTATGGACAGTGTTACACTTGGACCTTCTGAGATTACCTGCCATAAATGTTAGAAGAGGTACTTAATTATTACTTAGCATCTGTTCATGCTGTTCATCATTCCCCACTTTCCTTTACTGGATGGGTTTCAGATAACTCATTCTTTCTTTCTGAGCCACATCCTCTTTCTCATTCTAAGTCCTTTCCCTGCCAGACATCCAGAGGACAGAAGTTAAAGCTTGTTTACCAAATGATCAGTCCATTCAGCACTGCTGTGAAAAATCAGAAAAGGCAGTATAGATTCAAATATTGTTCAAATTTTCCTCTGTGCTTCTCTGTGGAAGACTGAAGCTATGAATGCTCAGTTGGAAGTCATGGGATTGCTATGGGAAGCCCCACTTTTCTAGAAGTACTCCGCATGCTCTCCAAGAGCTCTGTGGCCCTCAAAAAAAGAGAGCAAATATGTAGTTGTATTGTAATTTGTTCTGAAAGTCTCCATGTTAGATGACAGTCTTGAGATGATCCTTTAGGTGTCTTGGGCAATGGATCAACATTCAGACCATAGTAAAACTTGTAGGAGCAATGAGCCAACAAATTAAGTATCTTTTTTGACTCTGTACCTGCAGTTCCCATATCTATAGCATTGAAATAGCTCAGAGCAGTACACGCTGATAAGAAGACAATGAGCAATACCAGAAATTCCTGAGTTTTAAGTGTTTTTTACTCAGAGATTTCTTGTTCTAGTCCCATCAGAAGCTGATAAAGGTATATTTAAATCAAGCCAGGTTTTCTGTAACATTTCAAATGTTGCTAAACAGAATTTAACTTCAGTGAAATCAAGTATCTTTCCTGCATGGAGTCCGTCATGGCCTCCCTTTACTGTGGAACATGATGGTTAATCCCATCAGGTAACTGAAATACACTGTTCCTCCCTTTAGCCTTCCTTATCTCTACTTATCAAAGTAGGAAAAAGTGTGGCTCCCTTCTAAGATCTGTCACAGTCTAGTGTGGCACCATTCATAGACAAATGAGGAATTCTTCTCCCTGTCCACATTCTAATATGCCTTTCTGAGTTACAATCAGAAGAACTGATTGAGGCTGCTAGGAGAAGTTGAGCACCAGGCTCCCTGCATGTGCAAGCAGTAGCATTGCTTTTACCTTGTACTGTAGTTTTAATTGCCAAAGTGGCAGAAGTTTTATCCATTTGAGAAAATAATGACTGCTGAGATAATAGATGCTGAGATTCTGCATAGCAAATTAAAGATTCCAAAACAGTGGATGGAGTCACTCCATCTTGAGAAGTGGTCACTGACTTGGTACAACTGAAAAAAAACCAAGTAAACATAAGGGAAGAAATAATATATATTTTTTATCTGTTTCTTTTTTCTCTCTCTCTTTTTTTTCATTTTTTCTTCTTTTTCTTCTTTTTCATATGTGCTCTGTGGCAGTTGGGTTCATTCTTAGTTTTACAAAAAAGACAAGAGAGCTTGCCTTCTCTTTGAATACAAATGCTTACATTTGCATGTGTTTAGTGCTTATTTAACAGCTCTTTCTGGTATATGGAGTATATATGTACATATGCAATGTGCAGCTAATTGCTATCCTTTCGGATTCTTAAAAGGAATTCTTAATGATTGTGAGTGATCCACAGAATCTCAGTCTCCTAACTAAATTCATGAATCCCTACCAGCACCTACATTATGGGAAATACAGGTCCCTGCACCCAATGTCCTTCTGGCTCTGGACTGGGCTCTCTACACATTTCTAATGGTAGGAAAAGACAAAGCTGGACTTGAAACTGTGTCCAGAATCAGGATTATATCCACAGGATTTCCATATATAAGAAGAAAATCATATTGATCTTTCTCATCTGCTCTATCTTGGAAACACGTCCAAAACTCTACTATACTGGGAAAGGGGCAAGGAAGCTGGATAGCAGGATTTGGAGCTGTTTTGTCCCAGACTGTAACCCTTTTGCTATTCTGCAATACGCCCACAGCTGTATTCAGCAGTTCCCATGGTCTGCCACAAGTCAGGTCTTGTGCTTTTTCTTCATAAGTTACAGGTAGCAAACATGCCTTATAGAATCATCTTTTGTAACAAATGTTTCATATCAACAAAGCTTACAAAACTGTCTCCTGAGTGTTACAGCTCTGCATAAATCTTTCATTGTTATGAGAAAAATCTACTTGGAGGTGCTTGCTAGTTTATATCTATGAAGTAAGTCTATGGGGAACCTTCTCCTGATACCATAGACAAATCTTACACTCTGAGTGAGTTCTGTAACCCTGGAGACCTTGACAACATCCAAAGCTTCAGAATAAATTTAGCTGATAAATTGCAGACACCCATATCCAAATTAAATGCTTGCCTTTTAGTCAATGGCAAGAAACAGACGCTTTTAGCTCATTAGTCATCTCATTCTAAAGTAGCTGTCTAGAATAGACCAGATGAATTGCACCCAGAAAGATCTCTGCCAGCCTATCCTTGTCAGAGCTATGAAGAGTTGTGACTCTTAACTTGTCAAGCTCTGCCAAGAGAAATCTCTTACTGAGATGTGGTTATACTGAGAAAAGTTTTGCTTCTTTATTCTGTTGTCCTGTAGGATCAGAGTTGGCAGTGCCCAATAGTTTATTACATTCCTGAGCAAAATACAGTTTTGTTGATATAGTTAAGTCCACACTGGAAATACTTTCTGTTCAGGTGCAGTTAACGCCAGTACTCCATGCCTTATAATGTCCTACTGTCCAACTCGTTCATTCACCCTTACTGATTTTCAGTGGTAGACTATCATTTCTGGAGCAGTACACAGGAAATAATTTTTTTCTATTTTGTTTTTTCTGTTTTTTTAATTACGTTATTTCAGAAATCTTTCTTCTTGTAGACCTGTACTGCACTGAGGATACAGAACAATTTCACTGCTGAGCTTCCCATTTTGTGACACCAGCTCTTCTGAACTTTCTGTCCTAAGATCTCTTAGGACAGGAGTCAGCAGGACAATCCTGCCGCCCTGTGCTAGGCAGGATACAGACAAATGGTTGCTTTTACTCCTGGAACCCTTACAAAACTGATTTCGAAAAGCAGTGTTCCAAGTGCAAAGCATGGCCAAAGTAGTTAAAAACTTACCTTCCAAGCCTCAAAATAAAAATATAACTGTTTTTTTTCTGATTAACTCACTTATATCAGCTAGGAGCTGTATTAAGGCAGCTGCCATTTTGCCAATCCTATTTCAGGTATCTGTGGGAAAAGGCCATGCCTAGTCTGACTCGGAATTGCAAAGCTCAAATCCTTTGTGCTTGCAAGCATATAGCCACAAAGGGAAAGTACTTCCAGACATCATGTGAGGACACAATGTTGGAATCTCAGTTTTGTGCCTTCAGGGTTCATGTATAGCTCCTCATGTTTCCTTTGCTCTATCTTCAGGAGATTAACAAGATAAGTAACTTTAGAGATAAAATGTTGGTAGAGCTTGTACTAACTCTGGTGTAAAATGCAGCATTTTGAAAGCTGTGTATTCTTTATGTTTTAGTAAAGCAATCGCACCTATCTCAACAACAAGAAGTCTAATGATTTTAAGACATGCCCTGACACATGGCTTGTATGCTGGATGAATCCTTGCGAAGGATAGTTCATGATGATCTGTCACAAGTGGCTCCTTGTGGCTCCTTGTGGCCCAATTAGGCCAGATTTGTTTTTCTTTTATCCTATTCATAAAAAAAAAAAAGTACAAAAACATTTCAGAACACCATTTATGTACATGTAAGACTTAGTTCTTATGAAGAAGATTATGCCAAACACTGAATGAGAAAAATAACACAAAATGATCTAACAAGATCAGATATAAGAGAAACAATAGAATTCCTTTAAACTTAAGGAAAAAAAAAGCAAAAATAATAGAGGAAATAAAATCAAAAGCAATGAATTTGAAAAGCGAGAGAAACTTGGAAGGCATTCCTGTCAAAATAGGCAGAAAGAGATTAAGGGCCACAAATGTGCACTGAATTTCATAATGAGATATGACAGTACAAAGTATAAGTCGATCCAGATTTCCAGAGAATTGATTAACGGGAAGTTTCCCTAAAATAGGGACGTCTTGTTGTTAGATATGTCCCATATATATTAACAATATGAATCTGGATTTGGATTTTTTTTTCAAGATAAAAGTACAAAGGAAAAATAAATCCAATGTCCCAGCTAAATTACAGCCACAGTATTATCAATGGTGTTACAAACCAAGAGAACTTCACTGTACCTGTAAAAAAAAAAAATCTGCCACCTCCACAATACTATCACCATGTTCCTGTTTTGTGGGACTGGCAGAGGAATGCTAACAGATAAAACCAGAAGAGCAAGAGATTGCAGAGATTGTCAGATTAGGGCCACCCGGGGTTATGAGACTGTTGCTGATGCAGTGAGGAGGGAAGTAGTAGAGCTAATTGTGTCACACCAGGAGGACTTGCTCAGTTTCAGTATTGCATTTTTTTTAATATCAAAAGCATATCACTGCAAGAAAGAAAAAAGGTAAATGTGAGAACACGTGTGTTTGTATCTGTTTCTTTACGTATATATAAATGGGCACAAAATTTCAAGAAAAATAGAAATATGTATTTTACAGTGGCAACAAATCACTCATTTACATGTATAAGAGTAATGTACTCAGACACTGTAATTGCTTTAGTAAATGCCATCAGTATTCCCATATTTCACAGCTATGATTTTCAAATATAAAAGTTTGGATCAGATGTATTGATGAGGATCATTAATCCAAGTTCCAGTGGCAGTTTGTGCAATCAGCATAAATTGGTGATTAACAGGATCACTTGTTTCAAAGCATCTGGAACATGAAACCATGGGGATAGATATGTGAGTGCAGACTGTGTTTTGCCTTTTATTGTTTCCATGGATATTATTTTCCCTACAAATACTTTGTTCCATCCCCTTTCAAGCCCTAATCTTTGATTGTGCACACTATGCATGAGAAGTAGTAGCTTTGAAGGATGACAATTTAACGGTAGGTTTCTCAGTGGGGAGAAAATTAAAATGTACAGCCTTTTGTCTGTGTGGTGAGTTACTAAATCACCTCCCACAGTATGACACAGCTTGCAGCATTATACACAACATAAATACTCTTCATTAACATGTATTGTTACTGTGTCCCACTGTGAAAAATGTGCTATATTAGTTGGTCTATTCATAAGTAAGCCTTGTTGTAGGGGACGATTTTGTACTCTTCTAAATAAGAACTAAAAATTGAAATCTATTTTGTATTGTTTTCTCATGATACAAAATATAAGAAGTCAGTTGGAAGATTTCTCTGCCCTTAATGCATTAGTTTCCACTCTCTATGTAAACATCTGCTTAACTTTTCCAAACAAAAAGTGTGCAAAAGAAGTATATACCACACATCAAAAAATGAAGATATTACATTTGACTTTCATAGAGAATAAACTATTTTATTAATTCTGCACACCTTCAGTCAAAGTCCATCTTGCCCAGGAGTTGGGGGCGAGCTTCTGTCATCTGTCTCCAAGAAAAAAAGGTCACCAGGGTTTGCGATGTCTGCATGATGTAATATATACTGGGACCAAAATCCATCTAAGGCTAGCACTGTATGTACAGGAAAACATTTGAGCTGGTGGTCTTTTCTTCTAAAGAGATGGCCATGAGTTACTGGAGAAGAAGAATATAGAACATAGTACTAACATATAGCACTTTTTTTTTTTTTTAATGCATAAGTACATAATTGGGCTTCTGGTGTTGGAAAGTACTTTCAAGGTGTGTTTGACAGCTGGGAACAAAGCAGGATCCAGAGATCGTGCCAAGGATGCAAAAAAAACAAAGGACATCTGCAACCTGATTCATACAAATTAAGTATTCCCTGAGGGTTTCTGGTCCTTCTAAAGGAAGTACAAAAGAATTACAATTTGAATCTGAACATCTTTTACCCTCAATATATTCACTCAATATCGTTTACCATTATCCTGTGGATTTGCATTTTAGTGTCTGAAATGAATCTTTTTCTGACCACAGACATGAGGTACTCTTATTTGAAACAGCATTGTACATACAAGCACCAAAACTAATTCATATGCTGTTAAGAGTATTATTTGTATATTACATTAAAAATGAAATGTAATTTGATAAAGTACTCAGCAGAGGATTCTGGATGGGAAGGCACTTCCATAGGAAAGATAGTACACAGACAGTAATGGTTAGTTAGAAAGAAAGAAAATTTTGATTGATGTGCCCCAGTGACGCCTGTCTCCCATCTTAGGCACCATACAGAATTATATAGTTATGAATAACATGTCAGTTCTTATTGCATTGTGTTAAACACAGACCCAGGGCATTCCCAAGAGTGGAAGTAATTGAATATGCACACACTTCTTCCATAGAGTGGTAGTGGACTGTCACTAAGATAACTGCATAAGAATAAATAGAAACACACTGAGAATATCAGCCTTTATATCTTTAGGCATTATCTTCTTTCATACTTTCTTTCATTGTACTATATAAAATAATAAATTACAGATTAGCTCAGTTTTACCTTCCAGAAGAATTGGATTCATTTTGATTCTTATTAAAACCTCTCAGAACTGAAAATGTGCACATAGTTTTCTAAATGAAGTTATGGCCTTAGAAACTTGTGTTTTGTTCACTGTCAAAGCTGAGTTGATTTTGCTTAAAGCAAATCTAGTTCCTTCTGGAATACTGCAGACATGTGATGCTCTGCTCATTTTGATTAGTCTGCTGTCTGAAAATTAACCAGATACTTGTTAGTGTCACACCTGTCACACAGCTTCTGCACCATCAATTTATCTTCCTCCAAGGGAAGGTTAAACATGTAGCCTTTCTGTGCAAGATGTGCACTGCACAAAGAAGATAAAGCTGCTCAGAAGGAAGTGACGACTCATTGGTATTCTGATTTCTTTAAATGTCAGCTTGTTTCAGAATCATCATGCATTTTTTGATACATTTCAATCCAGGAAAAAGATAAAATACTATGTAAAAAATAACTGACATACCAAACACAGTCAGCCCTGGCAAATATTCATATATCCAGGTCTTTTGCACGAGCAAAGGAATTGGTATACTCCATTTTTGCTATTACATAAACATCTCCTCAGATCCTTTTCCTTTACTGCTTTGTTGCACTGAGAATAGAAGGATTTTATTCCCATTTTTTCCCCTTCTTTTGTCCCTTCATCCATGTTTAATACTTTTATGTTGCTGGGACATCTTTGCCACTATTGTATGTTAACAGGCACTCACAGTCAGCAGGTGCTGGTGCTATCACTGAAATTAAACATCTCAAATTCAGAATGTATGTCATGTACTCTAATTAAAAGTGGACATGATAGGACACCTACTAGTTCTTAATCATCTGTTAGAAGGGCCTATTTCTGCACAATTGCCCCACTACAATCACGAATTCACCTCGGTTTTCTATATTGATAATTATTTCCTTTATTGATTGTTTTTTTGGTTTTCATCAGTTGCTTCAATAATTATTAAGCAGTTCATAAAGGCAAGAGGTAATAGAATTTTCATTACCTGTAATCATTGAGCTTTTATGGCCCTCACCTGTATCATGCCACAGTGATGAAATGAGTTTAAAAGCTGCAAACACCCGAACTTTCTTTGTCAGTAGCTGAAGGAGGAAAGATCCTATGCTGTTTCTCAAAGTAGTTCTGGTTCTTGGGGCTGTGTGCTCTCCCAGATACTCATCAGTTCTTCTAAGATCTGACAAACATTAGGATCTCCTTTTTGGTTTTTTATTACATTGCTAATATGATCACAATAATGACCATACAGAGTCTATTATTCAAGTAAGCACTTCAAAGCCTGAGGCTACTCCAGGATTTTTACGGCTCTCACTCTTTTTTTTTTTCCAAAATGGCAATCAGAAAGTTGAGTAGGTGTTTCTGGCTGGGGGTTTTATATATTTTGAATGGCTTATTTCCTGCTAACAGTGGGTTATTCTAGGGAACAGATGGAAGGCCTGAGGCCACACCTCTCCCTGCCCTCCCAGCAGCAGGGTCTGAGTGCCAAGAGCAGAGCAGCTGGTACAAAGCCAGCTTCCAAATGGCCACCAGGACCAGGCATTGCAACCTTTTAATGTACTGTGTAGAATCATCCTATACAATCCCCATCTCCTTCATATCTTAAAGATGAGTGGGGTAGAGAGCAGAGATGGGAAAGGCTCAAGACAAAAGGGTATTCTTGAGGGACATAACCTTTTGGGCTTGCTGGGTGTAAGTGGGTTTAGGAGAAAAAAGTAAGGCATAAGAAAGGACTAGAACATATGATACCTACTGAATTATAGAAGTCATTTGGTAGCATGAGGAAGACCTCAGATCCACCTCATAGAAAAGACTGATTGAACTGAGAGTGCCAGACCTTTTCCCAGACTGCAGGAGCAGGACAGGGCTCCTGAGGTGATCCCATACCCTAGAAAGATGGGAATGACAAAGCTTCCTGTTGCCACCCACTCGGTGTTTCCCACGCCATAGAAGGGGGACTGGGAGAAGAGAGGGAAGATGCCAACACTGCCTCAGTGACAGCAGAAAATAAAATCTCCAGAAAATGCTGGTGTGCCAGCCTTCCTGCTCAGAGGTGGCCAGGCATTCAACAGAACTTCCTGCAAATAGAGGAGGAACACTCTTTTATTTGCAGCAATATATAAAGCTATGTGTTTTTCTACATAGCTCCTAACTTATAGCAGCTTTTCTGACACTCCACCTCACCAAACACTTGCAGAAACTGAGAAAGTTTTAGAACAGTTTTAGACAGCCTGGACTACATCCCAGGTCCCATCACTACCCTGCAGCCCCTGATAGTTCTGCTAATAGACTTTGGAAACATCATGCTGGAGACAGAGATGAGAGAACTTAGGAACCAGTAAAACCAACCTAACAGACGCTTCAAAAATTAAAAACATTTTGGTAGGAGTTTTGTTTATTTGAGTGTGGGGTGGCTTTTTTTGTTTTGCTTTCCTTTTTTTTTTTCCTTTCCTAGCAGGATAATGCACTCCATTTAATTGCATGCTCTCTCTGAAACCAGAACATCAGAAGTACAGCATGTTCCCTGAACTTGCTGGAATAAACATTATACATGGTCCCCCTGGAGCTTTTCTATTAGGGTGATTCTCTGCTGTCATTGCATGTGGCTTACTACACAGTTCATCTAAAAAAGCCATAGAAATTAGCCCCTGTAGAGACTGCAGGAGTCCTTGGAGGGCTCTGGATTCAAACAGTAGTATGCATATTAGAGTTGGCCCTAAAAATTCGTATTACTTAGAGAAATATTTGCTATATGCACATATTTTTATCTACTAGATTTTTTGCCATTCTTGCTGTCTGTGGGTAAGAATATATTAGAGACTATTCTGAGTTAGATTAAAGTTTGTTCTGTTCATACGAGAGTTATTAAAAAGTAATCATCTGGAGACATATTCAGAGTGAATCCTATGATACCAATCAGTATGCCCATCAGTGGAAGCAACCTGAAATATATCAAGTGCAGTAAGCAGCAGGTTTAATTTCTGTAGCAGTTTCTGCATGGTACAGTTCAGTGTTACACAGCTGAGCTGAGTCTGGTTTGTTAGGGGAACATTAATCACACTGGATGTGACAGCCCCAGGGAAGAGAGGCTCCTGCTTCTCTGTGCTCCAGCTCCAACCATTAGTGAGGCTGAAGGAGCATTTGCAGCAGGCACATGCACACAAAGCACGTGGCCATCCCATATAGGATCATAGTATCATAGAATGGTTTGGGTTGGAAGGGACCTTTAAGGTCATCTAGTTCCAACCGCCCTGCTATAGGCAGAGACACCTCCCTCCAGACCAGCCTGGCCTTGAAAGCCTCCAGGGAGGGGGCACCAACAGCCTCACTGGGCAACCTGTTCCAGTGTCTCACCACTCTTACATAAATAATTTCTTCCTAATATCTAGTCTAAATCTACCTTCTTCCAGTTTAAAGCCATTTCCCCTCGTCCTGTTACTACATGCCCTTATAAAAAGTCCCATCCCAGCCTTCCTGTAGGCCCCCTTTGGGTACTGGAAGGCTGCTATAAGGTCCCTCTGGTGCCTTCTCCAGGCTGAAGAGCCCCAGCTCTTTCAGCCTGTCCCCATAGCAGAGGTGTTCCAGCCCTCTGATCACCTTTGTTGCCATGCTCTGGACCCATTCCAACAGCTCCATCTCCTTCTTGTGTTGGGGGCTCCAGAACTGGAAGCAGTACTCCAGCTGGGGTCTCACAAGAGCAGAGCAGAGGGGCAGAATCACCTCCCTCAACCTGCTGGTCATGCTTCTCTTGATGCAACCCAGGGTACAGTTGGCCTTCTGGGCTGCGAGTACAGATTGTTGAGTCACTGAGTCATTGCTGAATCATGTTGAGCCTTTCATCAACTGGCACCCCCAGATCCTTCTCCTCAGGGCTGCTCTCAAGCCATTCTGCACCCAGCCAGTATCTGTGCTTAGGATTGCCCAGACCCAGGTGCAGGACCTTGCACTTGGCCTTGCTGAATTTCATGAGGTTGGTGTGGGCCCTCCTCTCAAGCCTGTCCAGGTCCCTCTGGAGAGCATCCCTTACCTCTAGTGTGTCAACTGCATCACTAAGCTTGCTGTTGTCTGCAAACTTGCTGAGCGTGCACTTGATCCGACTGTCCATGTCACCAACAAAGATATTAAATAGCACTGATCCAAGCACCAATCCCAGAGGAACACTACTAATCACCAGTCTCCAGTTGGACATTGAGCTGTTGACCGCAACTTTCTGAGAGTGACCATCCAGCCAATTCCTTATCTAGCCAGTTCTTTATCCAGTGAGTGGTCCATCCATCAAATCCATTTTTCTCCAACTTGGCAACCAGGATGTCAGGTGGGACAGTATCAAACACTGCACAAGTCCACGTAGATGATGTCAGTTTCTCTTCCTTTATCCGCTGATGATGTAACTCCAACATAAAAGGCCACCAAGTTTGTCAGGCATGACTTGACCTTGGTGAAGCCATGTTGGTTACCACCAATCACCTCGTCTTTATTTTCCATTTGCTTCAGTAGGGCCTTCAGGTGGATCTGCTCCATGATCTTACCAGGCACAGAGGTGAGACTGACTGGCCTGTAGTTCCCTGGATCTTTTTTGCCTTGAAAATGGGAGTTATTTTTCCCCTTTTCCAGCCAGTGGGAACTTCACCAGACTGCCACTGACCTTTCAAATATGATGGATAGCGGCTTGGTAACTTTATCTGCCAGTTCCCTCAGATCCCATGGATAGACCTAATTGGGTCCCATTGGCTTGTGCACCTTAATGTTCTTTAGATGGTCTTGAACCTGATCTTCACTTATAGCAGGCAGACTTTCCATCTTCCAGTTCTTACCTTTTCTTTCTGCAACTTGGGCAGTGTGGCTGGAGCCCCTGCCAGTGAAGACTGAGGCAAAGAACTCATTGAGCACCTCGGCTTTTTCTGTATCCCTCCTGACCAGGTCTCCAGTTCCCTGCCAGAGAAGGCTGACATCTTCCTTGGCCTTCCTTTTATCACTGATATACCTTTAGAATTTTTTTTTGTTCCCCTTTGTGTCTCTGGCTAGACTAAATTCTATCTGGGTTTTAGCTTTCCTAATCTAATATATATAGTACCATAACATATATAAATATATATTTAACATATATATAACATATATAAATTTATATTTACATATACATTCATATGTGTGTAGAAGTTGCTCCAAAAGTAATGCCTTCTACTTATTTCTTTGAAAAGCACAACAAATACAGTGAGCACAATAACACTATTTGATAGAACAAACTTTCAGCACAAAACAATTTTTCAACATAGTCACCACTGTTAGCTACACATTTTTGCCAGTGTGAACTGCAAGCTGTGTTCATAAAAATCTACACCAGTGAAGGTGACCTGCTGTCGCTGTCACCACTGCAGAAATGCACCACCCACTGCCTCACTGTGCTCACATCCACTGCTTGGTCTCCAGAAACATTAAGCAAGCACTGAAATGTCAGTGGGTGCCATTTGTTCCGCATGGAGGAATTCATTGACACACCTTTGCTTCATGAGCACTTCCATGTCAGACACCATTGTGTCAGACTGCTCTTCTGCTGCGATCTGTCACACAGCAACAAAATGTAACGGAATATTAGTGGGAAGGTTCAGCCTTTACTGGTGTATCGCCAACATTTGCCTCTGACATCATGGGCCAACATCATAAAACAGAGGCATTACTTTCAGAGCGGCCTTCATACATGTCTGGCACAGATCTTAGACAACACACAGAGCACTGCCATGGCAGAGCAGGATGGAGGTCCACTAGCAACAATATGTATATGTACACATATATATACATACGTGTGTGTGATTGGATCCCTCTGTCAGCTGAGCAGTCACTCAGACTGCCTGGTAGCTACTCCTGTGACATGCTCTCCCCAGCTGCTCACACCTGGAGGAGCCTCTGATGCCCCAGCCCTGTTCTAGCAAGTACAAACAATTTGTACAGAGGCAGACATAGCTGGCCAGGACTTTCCTGGCTACTCACAGCAGAGCTCCCCTTAGAGATACCCCTTGCTCCCGGGCTACCTAGCCTACTTGCCAGCTGGCCTGGCTCAGACTTCACCAGTCCAGTCTTTGCACCTCTTCCTCTGCATCCCAGCATGTGTACTGCACCTCCACTGAGACCAAAAGCATTGGCCCATAGGGATGGGTTTTGGGCCTGGACAGTAGAGCTGACACTTCTGAGAGAGGTCTGGAGCTAGTATCAGTTCTCTGATACTATCAGTCCTTCTTTTGAGGACTTCTGAGGCCTTAGTTTGGGTTCCTGCCTGTCTTTGTGCACCTGTTCTCCTCTGGGCTTGTGTAGGTGGATGTCTGACAGGCCAATGGCTCCTGGGATAGGCCTGTGAGCTGCCAGGGCCAGAAGATTCTTTGGGCTCCTTAGTCTTCCTTTGCTTCCCCATGCTACTTTGTGAATGTGCAGATGAGCTTTTATCATATAACGGTAACTTCACAGTGGTGATGCTCTGTGCTAGTGACCTTGCCTTGCAGCACTGCAGCCATGCAGCTGGCTGGGGCTAGGTGTTTCTAAACCACGCTCCATCACTCTGTGCAAATATACTCAGCACGCTCCCTGCACACACACACATCCCAGTTGCCCAGACAATTATTTGAAGCTCTTGCATGTTCTGAGGTTCAAGATTACCCTGGTTCTCAAAGGTTAGTCTCCTGCTTTATTTTTTTGAAATGTTTGTTCTTTCCTTGTTTTCAGTATCCCTACTAGGACCAAGTTCTTCATTCAGCTGATTCTTTTGCAGAGCTCCAGCAGAGTCTAACCTGAGAAAAGGCATGTGCCTTTGAGCTCATACCTGTCATAAAATGTGCTGCAATATAGATCTTTTACAGACTGTTTCACCTCAGTCATGAAGGCATTTTTCACTATGCTTGGTAATAGCTATAAATGACAGTGAGGGTTGGGCTTTTTTTGCCAGTCTTGGAGGAGGTTGTGCATGATAATAGTGTCTTGAGTCTTTATAATTGTGTTCACCATTTTAAGCATTGTAATACTCACTTTTTGAGACCTGTATGCTCATTAAAAATGAGGTAACGGTAAATAGATGGCTTTGCCTAGGCAACACTGCTTTTATTCTCTCCAATAAATGACAGAAGTGGCAGCAAAGCAAAATCCTGTTGTTTTTCTCAAAACTATTCATCTAATAAGCAATATTGAGAATATTTCTGAAAGAAAAATGCTTTGTGAACTAGTGAGAATTACAAGGCATTTCCTAGGAGCAGAAATAGGATGTGCATATAAGAAACAAGCACTGTTTAACACTGCCTTTCCTTTAGGCTTTATTTTAAACAAAGTACAATTGAAAAACTGTCTTTTGAACATTTTCTTCAGACAGAATTTCAGTCCATCAAATAAAGGAAAAAGCGTCCATTTTATCTTTGGTAATCTTCTGTCACAGTAGTCCAAGACACATTTGGAGGCTTACTGATGTAACTTTACAGTATTTTGAACTATTACGGCAAAATACAATGCCGTTTTAGGATGAAAAAATAGCTTTGCTTTACTTAGCATTCAGCAAGTACTCTTGTGATAAGGATTATGGCAGAATAGTACTGGGAGAAAAAGTCTTGTGTTGATCAATGACAGTAATGGGTCATTGAATTCCTGCATTAATCTGCCCCTCTGGTGTCCATACATTATAAAAATTCAGGCATGTTGCAGATTGTCTGCATACCATACAACTAGAATGTGAAAGATTTACAGGGTAAATTACTATTGACATACACCAGGGAGGTGAGACTGAACAAGAATTGCTGTATTCAGCTAACTGCAAACATCAGCTTTGCTTTTTCATATCTTAAATCTTCCTTAGGCTAAAGTTCTTTACAAGGACAATGTTTTGTGTTTTGGATTAATCAGAAGCCTCAGTCATTTGAAAGGACATATATGCAAGGAACAGCAGAATCTCTTTTGTAAATGACTTGTGTGTTGGCTTTTGTGGAGAATTGTGGGCAAAAAATCCATAGAAGCCATTAGTAGAAATGTATGTCTACAAGAAAACATAACAGTGATAAGTCTATTATATTTTTTGAATCCATGCTCCTGCTGATGTGGGATCGAGTGGGGATATGTTTGTCTGATTTTTGCAGTCAGTCGTATGTATCCTTGCAGTACAGAGACTTTTTCAAAACACAAGCCCTTGGAATCATTATCAAAGACAAGATCTCTTTTCCTATTGCTTAAAAAAATCCCACAACTAGATGCAATGTTAGAAAACCAGATAGATATGTCTGAGAATAAAATAAATGGCCTTGGTAATGAGAAGCATTTGAATGCACAGGACCATAATTCACAGAATGAAAAATCACAGCTGGCGTTAGTAAAATGAAGTGTTTTATATTCTTAAGCAAAAAATTTGGAGAAGGTTAAGTAGAATGGAAGACTGCAAAACAAGGTTAAATGAATTCTCTTTACACTGGCATGAAAATATTCTCCAGGACATAATTCTTCATTCATCAGTTTATGATATTTCACCTTTGCAGATGTGGTAGTTTCGCAGCTTCACCACACTGCTCTCACTCTCCCTTCTCAAAAGAACACAGAGAAAAAATATGAAAATATTACAGAATATGCAATTGATTCCTTCTGTGAAATATAATACTTTTACTGTATATTTTGCTTTTGAAACTACTTCAATTTCCTGCAAAGTTGCTATGGTTACAAATGTAATTCTAGTTAAAATATAATAATAATCCTCTTTTCCTTAACCACAAATTTCTGAAGAGCTCAGCATGGTTTCGTAAGTACATTTTTGCCAAAATGAATGCATGGTGTCCTTTTTTCTGAACAATTCTATCTTTAGTAAAAGCGTAAATGGAAGTCTGACCTATGTTTTGTCACAGTTCCTTAAGATAGCTTACTCAAATTATCACAGTTTTTTACCACAGTTAAAATACCACACTGTCCATTTCTTCAAGGAAAGATCAGGGCCAGCCCAAGGGATCAATCTGCAGCAAAAAGAAATGGAGCAGGGCTTGCTTCATCTTTTTCTGGTCATTCTCGTGAAGTAGAGCAACACTGAAGTCAGCATGACCTTTCCCTTTGAAACTGTTCTTCCCTGAACAACAGGCCCATCGGATGTGGCTGCAGGCAGCTGCAGCAGGCTGCTTCAATTCATGCCAGCAGGCCGTCGATGCTGGCCACGGGTACAAAGATGGCCTGAGGCAGCTTTTGCCTATGTCCATCCCTCTCGACTTGTGATAAGCACAGACAGATGGAAAGATATGATACATATCTCTCTTTAACTATAAGTAAGTGAGTGTTGGACTACACCATGGTCCTTTCTTGTGTATGAATCATTCTGCCGTGACGGAGTCTCATTATGCAGAGGGAAAAGCTGCATTATGAGAAGTGGGCACTAGTGAACCAGCACCCACATGAGCCATCTTCCAAAATGTTCAGATGGCAGATTTTTGATCCTATTTAATCTTTTCTTACAGAGACCTGGAGCCCTGGTATACAGCATGTATCCCCCACATGTGGCTGAACAGGCTGTTTTCTATTCTAGTGCAATTTTCCTAAGCATACTGTATTGTCCAAGGAAATAGAGATGCTCTACATCTTCTCTCTCCTTTGATCCTATAGGGGGAGAAGAATGTTACCACCCTACCAAGAACTTGAGACAGAATGTAGAGACAGGTGTAGCCAAGTCCAAGTTGAAGTGTAAGCACTTAGAGCAATCTTATTGCTCCCTGTGCTTTGTTGAGGGACAAGCATTGCTCTCAGTTAGAAGATGCTGCCAGCAGCATCACTCCCAGCAGAGCCTAGAGTCTTGGCATGGAGGTTTTCTTACTACAGAGCAGATCGGAGTATAAGCAGAGCAGCTGAGAGGTGCTACAAGTGTGCTCCTACGCTGCCCTTTAACTGCATCCCATTCAGATTGCAGAAGACAGCTTTCTAGGGTGTGCTGTATCACCATCAGTGCTCAAGGTCATCATAGGGTATCAAGGCATGGGATACCTCTGTTCAACTGTACTCAAGATGAGAGTTTGAATAATTTAAATGGAAGGTAAGTTAAAGTTCAAACTCGGCTCTTGACTGTGGCTTAATGTACAACATAAATGTTACTGTCCTCCCGGAAGATCAGAGAGCTGCTATGGAACGTGCTGAAGAGAAACAGCAGAAGGAAGACAGAATGTTGTTGAAGTTATGCTGATAAGTTTAGATCTTAATTTTAAAAGGTGAAATATAAGATATGAATAAGCTGCTGATTTTGTTTCAAGTCTCTGCTTTTAGATAATAAGGTTTGCATTAAAATGTGAAAATACTTTTTTTAATTGCATGGGAGAAAGTGACACTGCTTCTTTCTAAAAATATAGCAAGAATGTCTATGACAGGAGAAAATACTGAAAGACTGACTTGTTTTAACAAGCAAAAGTTAAATCTATAATTCCCAAAAGACAATCCTTCATTTATTTGAGATCCAGAATTAAACAGAAACATGGTACCTTAGATGTCAAAATCAGTATTGTCTTTTTTTTCCTGGTTACAGTTCTCTTTGAAATTGATTTAAGGGGAATTTGCTTTGCTTTGACTTATCTTCTCTCTTGTCTTTCTTTTAAGGTCAACTCAAATCAAAACCTACTCTTGGGATAATGCCCAGGTTATTCTGGTGGGTAACAAGTGTGACATGGAGGATGAGCGGGTAATCTTCACTGAGAGAGGAAAACAATTAGCAGAGCAACTTGGTAAGGAAAAAAAATGACAAAAGCTTTATGACTGCTTGTAAGAATGCACGAAGTAATCTCATTAATTGCTACTGTTCTTGTAATAAAATGTTCACGAAACACTCACTGCACAGAAATACAGCTATACAGCACCTCCTTTTTGTTTCTGCAGGCTGAGGTCTAAGCTGTCTGTGATATCACTAAAACATTAGAATCAATAGAATAGACCTTATGCAGAACTGTGATGTGTCATCTATAAGTGTCCATAAGATCAGTGCTGGCTCAGAGGCTGGCTCAGATTTAAGACATCTGATAAAACATGCTGCTCCTTAGATAGGATATAAGTTATCAATTTTGTGATAAACAGAGAAAAATTATGCATGTGTCTATACATATACAATATGTCTAGGTAGTTATAGCCATAGGCAGATATGCTCTAGGGAGGGAAAATGTGAAACAAAAAAATTGGAAGGAGAGGATAGACTGTAGAAATCTTTTATTCCAAACACCAGATAGACCTCCTGAGAAGCTGAATGTATGGATTGTGGTTTTCACAGCCAATAATCCCAAACAGAAAGATATCAATAACAAACTCCCAGTGCTGAATAGGTAGTTTACACTGGTGTAAATAAGATGATCCTCTGTTTCACAGTCTCCCTCTAGGAAGCAAATGTCCCCACAGAAAATTCCAGAACTGTGGACATCTCTGTTCTGCCTGCTCCTTCTCAGCAATGATACTCTTTCATACCAGCAAATGTTTTGGGGGTGAGACAGGCCATACAGTGATGGAAAGACCCCAGAGCATCATAATACTACCAGCCTGCTTTTTCTCCCAATCCAAACATCTCTGCAGAGCATGCACAGCAGTTGTGCAGATCAACCGTTGCCTTTACTGGAGCTTAATTTCTGTGCTGTACCATGCATGGGATTGTTATTATATTTAGAACTGACTGTGGTAAAAGAACAGTCTGGCTTCTTGTGGACAGTGTATGTAACTGTGATCTCCTAGTCGCTATTTTTATATGGATGTTTTGGGAAGAGGGTGTTATAAGAGCAGCATTTCACCTGTGTTAGCTATAATGTTATTTTCATAGCATACTGATCTCATTTTTTAAAAATAAGTTTTACAATTATTTATCCAATCAAATAATTTCATCAGAATGGCTAATCTTCATATCAGTTCTATCTCAGTAAGCATTGCATGTGTATAAAAGCACACCTCATAGGTATCAATTAAAAATTAACAGGAATTAATTAGTCCTTGAAAAGCAACAGAAAAGATTAGCAACATGTTACGTCCAGAAAAATTGCCAATATTTTTGAAGAACTGAGATTTTAATACTGTGTGTAATAAAAACAAAATGGTTGCCATAGCATGTGACTGTAATGGTGATACTTTTCTTAACAGAAATCCCTATTGCACTGTATGTATTTCTATAATCTGTTCTTCACTTTGTGAACATTTATAATATTTATTTATTTCAGTTGGATCAAGGTAAACGTCTTAATGTCTTGAGTGGAGAAAGAGATCCAAAAATTACAAAAAAAAAAAGAAAGAAAGAAAAAAGAGTGAAGAGACAGACAGACATCAAAACTCATGTTTCAGGTTTTAAAGCAAACACTGGCTCCTGGGATATAGAATTCACTGTTTATGGAAGCAGATTATACTGTAGTCCCGCCTTTATCTGCTCTGGGGTTTTCCTTTCTCAGATACGTGTCCTGCGGCTATCTCAAGGGCATGCTGGATAAATTTTGTCTCTGATCCAGTATGTCACGTTCTGTACTCAGACTGCACACAAAAATGTTAATATTTTTTTCTGTACAGCTCTAATCATTTCATAAATCTGCCCAATGACTGAGGGAGATGAGGTCAAGGAAAGCAGAAGAACGAGTTCCACTGAATTACACGGAAGCATTGTCACCAGCTTGAAGGGCACTGGGTTGTGTCACGTATTTGGGACTTCCTTTTCTTTCTCTGCCAGTGAGCTGATAACCATTCCTATAGGCAAGTTTTAAACCATAGATATACCTATAGATTTTTTTGTCCAGCGAGACATTTTAAGACTCTGAGCCCTCTGTATAGTGTGGTCCGTAATGTTAACAACAACCACAATTACAAACGAACACTATAAGTCCTGTACAAAGAGCATGCTAGGAAACACTCTGTTCTCAAGTGAGGTTTTATTTTGAACCCTGGTTTATCTGAAGTCACATCCAGAATCGATATGTGCATTCTGGGCCAGGTTTTTAAAAGATCAACACAAGAAAAGAAAAAGTGGATGTTTAATGCCCTGGAAGACGCAGTTAAGAACCTCACTTTCTGCTGGAAAATTGGGCCTCTTTGTGGCTTCTGAGCTCCATGAAAAGTGTAGCCTTCAACTGTATGAAGGAGGTATAATCAATCATTTCTTCAACTATCAGTACTGGTTTATTTCTCAAGTGTAACTCTCGAACTGACAATAGGTCTCAGTAACCTGCTACTGCCTGGCTAAACTAGCCATCTATCTTGTGGTAGCTCCAAGCAGGCCCCTCACAGAGATAACAGGAGTTCAGAAGAGAGGTAAGGAATTGCTAACAAAACTAAATATCTAAGAATTACCCAAGGGAAATTTTCTAATCAAATCTGCCCTTGAAGGGAAGTGAGTAGAATGTTGATGACAACAACATTCGTCTAATTTTCGTTTACATATTTTAAAACTTTTTGTTGATGAAATATGGTCATCCTTGGGCTCTGTCACCACAGGTCATAGCTTCAAGCTGCTGACAATATCATCTGTGGTTATGGCCAGAAGCAGGTGCACTGGGAAGGGACTACTATAGAAGGGCAAGCAAACAGTCAGCACTTGCGTGCTTGAAGTATTTTAGTGAGAAAAGTTTGAAATTTTCTTGAAAATCTTGTGAATGTATGCACATTTACCAGCTGCATTATTCACACAGCTTTTCTCAGACATTGATCTCATACATCTCAGCTGAGTTCAAAGCCTCATACCTTCATAAAGGTCTGGTGTCACTTGTCAGAACAGAAGTGAAAAGAATGATTCACAGATGGCATGATTTTCTTGGTGCCTTTTATTTGTAATCGGTATGATATATTGTGATCTACATTCTGGCAAAGGCTCAGCAGGCAGGGCTGTGTGCAGAGCTTTGAATAGATACTGAGTAGCTGCACATGCAAATGGATTATTGCATATGTAGTTCTGCATACAGTTTCCCCATTTACTTATGCCATATTGCTGTGCCTGCAAAATGGATAATTTTGTATGCGTTCTTGCCCGTGGTAGTTTATTTGCTTCTGTACAATTCATACTTGCTATGTGTATGCTACAAATTATTTAAACATTCATTAGCTTTTAACTGGAAGTTCTGCCATTAGAAGGTACATTATATCCTCAAGGCCACTGCTCCTAAGATTGACGCAGAAGTACAGTCCTGCTACCTGCCCAAGCCATGTGCTCATGCATCAGCAGACACTAGGGGAATATTTCAGTCTGCCCCAAATGTCTGTCCATCTCTGCTGTAAGGTCCTCTTGGTCCTATCCCACCTTTTTGTCTTGGGCTGGTTAAGTCTTTGGGAAATAGAGCTGTTGTATGCTAGAAACATTGTCTGGAAGGGACCCCTAATTACCTAGTGTGATGTCTTGCTAAAATACTCTTCTGGCTGTAAGCTCTGTTGAGCAGCTTTCAGGGCAGTGTTTTTTTCCACCAATTTTTCTGTGCCTCCATGTTTCTTTCTTGCTGCCAACCTCGAGCCATCAAGGCTTGGGCACCCAGCACTTCTGACCATGCCTTGGGGTGCACTTGTCTGCCTTGTAAATATCATAGAATCATAGAATGGCCAGGGTTGAAAAGGACCTCGAAGATCATCAAGTCTCAACCTCCCTGATGTGTGCAGGGTCACCAGCCACTAGATCAGGCTGCCCAGAGCCACGTCCAGGCTGGCCTTGAATGCCTCCAGGGATGGAGCATCCACATCCTCTCTGGGCAACCTGTTCCAGTGCATCACCACCCTCTGAGTGAAAAACTTCCTCCTAATATCCAACCTAAATCTCCCCTATCTTAGTTTAAAACCATTCCCCTTTGTCCTAACACTATCCACCCTCGTAAACAATCGTTCCCCCTCCTCTTTATATGCTCCCTTCAAGTATTGGACGGCCACAATTTGGTCTCCCTGGAGCCTTCTCTTCTCCAAGCTAAACAAGCCCAGTTCCCTCAACCTTTCTTCATAGAAGAGGTGCTCCAGCCCTCTCATCATCTTAGTGGCCCTCCTCTGAACTTGTTCCAAGAGCTCCACGTCTTTCTTGTGCTGGGGGCCCCAGGCCTGGACGCAGTACTCCAGATGGGGCCTCACAAGAGCTGAGTAGAGGGAGATAATCACCTCCCTCCCCCTGCCAGCCACCCCTTTTTTAATGCAGCCCAGGATATAACTGGCCTTCCGGGCTGCAAGAGCAAATATATCCTGGCATAGTCTCCCCCAGAGGCCACCAAATGCTGTCAGAAAATAAAATGAAATGGGTCCTTTCTAGGTGAGCTCTTGCATTTCCTTCTGCAGTCCAAGTTGAATTCATAGTGCCTACATAGCTCGTCACTCACAAAACTGGTCATTTTATACCTTGGATTTGAAACCACACTTTATTTTTGCAAATTTGTTTTTTTTCCCTCCTTTCTCCATCCAGTCTCCTATCATCTCTTCCGGACTATTTCTTCCTTGTTGTCTTTTCTTTCATCTTTATCTTTCTTTCCTCTTCTTGATTTGTAGTAGTTTAAAAATAAACCCTAACAACAACAAAAAAAAGCAGAAAATTTCTCATTTCAAGCCAAACTCATCCCACCTTGCCTTTTTTATTTTCATATTGCTCCTGGCTTGGGCATAAGGAGTGTGAGAGATCTGATTTGAGTGTGATAGATTTCTTCGATTTAAATCCATTTAGAATCCCAACAAGCACAAAAGGAGAGCAGTTGTCAGTGCTTTATGCTTACATGGTGTGTAACTCTAAAGTCAATCAAGTCAACAAATAAACAAAAAAATTATTTGCTACAAATTTATTATAGTCACCCTTCAGCTTATTTATTTGTTTATTTAATTTTTTGTTTGGCCACCTTAAAGGATGAGTAAATCCTACAGCATTTCTGTTAACAATGCTTATACTAGCTGTATCCAGAATTATGCTAAAGCACTGATCATTGCTGAAGTAAAAATAACAAAGTCCAATTTGGGGCTTAATGTTGTTTTAATACTTTTCTTAACGTAGTCTAGCCCACAGGCTTGTTTGGACAACACAGGTGCCATCCACTAGGCCTGCAAAGCACAGTACAATGTAGGCTGGTCTTTTACATTACCTGCAGAGGCAGGGAATGTTTTGAAGAACAATGGTGACCACCTACTTTCAACTTGGTCCCCCAGGAGAGATGACCTTTGCAATCATGACACATGCGCCTGTCTCTCTGTGTCTCTATTTGAGAGAGGGCTAAAGGTCTCTAAGGCATAAGCAGTTTTAAGGAAGTGGACAGCTGAGCAGAGGAGAAAGGTCTTGCAGTTGCCTTGACTGACGGCCTACAACGTGAATGCAAAACTTATTACGTACTATTCACAGCAGGATTGAAGATAAGTGCCTGCCAGTGCCCCTCAGAACTGACCACAGGATGCAAATTCAAGAAAACAAGGCATTATTAACTCCTCTCCTTTATGCGCTATGACTCTGTAGAATGATTCATTCCCATAGCTTCCTGGACTTTGCCAATTGTACACCACTGTGTTACAAAGAAAGCAGCTTCCTGCAGTCACTTCTTGCTCTGACATTGCATTATACTACTGCTCCTCGAAATACTGGATTGAACTGGAAAGAGCAGTGCTAAAGAGCACAGTTCAAGCTTGCCTACAAGGAAGGACAGCTATCAGGGAAAAGCAGCCTTGAAGATATCTGTTAAAAATAGCATAACATCAGGGGGGATAAATAAAATTGTCCTTGTTATGGACAAACACTCTGAAACCAGAAGGTCTTTCTGATCAGAAAACATTACCATAACTCTTATTTGTGTGGTGCCTAAAGTTTGCTAGTTAGCATGTCCTCTTGATGTCATGTTCTTCAGGAGTATGCAGAATGTTCTTTCTTTTGCATGAAGCTCTCTTTCTTTTTCTTCCTTATTTTTTGAAAGCAGGCATAAACAAGTGCTAATGAGCACTGATGAAGGAGCCTTTGCAGAGCCAGTACACATGCAAGGCAGAGAGAGAAGAAAATAAGTAAATTAGACTGTTCATGTGCTTCAGGGTTGCTAAAGAAACTATTCTATATGCACTATAGATCACCAGGTGAGCAACAGCAGCGTACCAGTGTCCTGGCCGGCTACTATATCTGCAGCGTGCCAGCTATCTTTGAGTCACTGCCATTGGGCAGAGGATACATAAAGAAAAGAGACAGAGTAGTGGAAGGACAGCAGAATGAGTGAAACAACAAAAAAGGGATTTAAATGATGCATCTTCATTCATCTTCCACACATAATGTTCATATGCTCAGGAAGCACTCTGATATTTTGTATTTTCTCATTTTCACTTCCATTCTGCCTTACATACCTACGCACAACTTGGGCTTTTTCATATCTTTCCAATAATATGCTCTGCCTGATCTCATCCAGTTCTACAGAACAGATCATCATGGGTGGTAGGATCATGGTGTTCTTTGAACTCTGCTGCCCTCAGCATTGCGAGGGAGTTGCCTCACTTCAGTCTCATACTCACACATAAAGCCTTTCTTCTCAGTTAACAATAAGCAGTAAAAAAAAGTCCTGAAGACAGTACTGAAAGGTATAGATCTGAGGGCATCATACACCAGCATTTTAGGAACTCACAGTCTCTAAGCACTACTAGTGAAGTATTTGCAAAATGAGTCAGGAGGAAAGCAGAGATCACTGGGAAAAGAAGTCTGTAAAATATAACAAAATGAAAAACAATCAGAAATCAGGAGTTTTTACATGTTTTTTTTCCTGAAGTCCCTTTTTTCTGAAGTATTTCTTTCATACTCTCTTATAGAAAAAATACCCCCTATCTTGCTGAAACTGTTCCACAGACATTCATAGATAGAGTTCCTGTTAAAAATAAATAAGTAAAGTCACTTGCATAAGGTAATACACTCATGGGGAATTTAATTCCTTGCACAGGATGGTCAGGAGAGACTGTTGCAAGGGCCACAGAATCATGTTGGTTGGAAAAGACCCTTTAGATTATCAAGTCCAACCATCCTCTTAACACTATCAAGTCCACCACTAAAATGATTCCACATCTCCAATGCCTCCAGGAATGGCAAGTCCACCACTTCTCTGTGCAGCCTGTTACTATGCCTTAACAGCCTTTCTGTGAAGAAATTCTTCTTGATATCCATAGAATCATAGAATCGCCAAGGTTGGAAAAGACCTACAAGATCATCCAGTCCAACCACCCACCTACCACCAGTAACCCCACTAAACCATGTCCCTCAACACAACATATAAACGTTCCTTGAACACCTCCAGGGTCAGTGACTCCACCACCTCCCTGGGCAGCCCATTCCAGCACCTGACCGCTCTTTCAGAAAAGCAGTATTTCCTAACATCCAGCCTGAATCTCCCCCTGGCGCAACTTGAGGCCATTCCCAGTAGTCGTATCACTAGTTACACGAGAGAAAAGGCCAACTCCTAGCTCACTACAACCTCCCTTCAGGTAGTTATAGAGAGCTATAAGGTCTCCCCTGAGCCTCCTCTTCTCCAGACTGAACAACCCCAGCTCCCTCAGCCGCTCCTCATAAGGCCTGTGCTCCAGACCCCTCACCAGCTTTGTTGCCCTCCTCTGAACATGCTCCAGGGCCTCAATGTCTTTCTTGCAGTGAGAGGCCCAAAACTGAACACAGCACTCGAGGTGCGGCCTCACCAGTGCTGAGTACAGAGGGATGATTACTTCCCTATTCCTGCTGGCAGCACTATTTCTGATACAAGCTGGATTTAACTCCATTCACCACTACTCTCTGGGCCCAGCCCTCCAGCCATCTCTTTACCCAGCGAAGAGTGTGCCTGTCCAAGCCACGGGCTGCCAGCTTCTCCAGGAGAATACCATGGGAGACAGTGTCGAAGGCTTTGCCGAAGTCTAGGTAGACCACATCAACAGCATTTCTTGACCTAAACCTCTCCTATCTATATCTAACCTAAACCTCCCCTAGATCTACTTGAGGCCATTTCCTCATGTTCTGTCACTTCTCACTTGAGAAAAAGAGACCATCACCCACCTTCCTACAGCATCCTTTCTGGTAGCTACAGAGAGCAATGAGGTTTCCCCTCCTTTGCACCAGACAAGACAACCCCAGTTCCCTCAGCTGCCACTCATAGTTCTTGTTTTCCAATCTCTTCAGCAGCTCTGTTGCTCTTCTCTGAATGGGTTCCAGCACCTCCATATCCTACTTGTAGTGAGAAGCCCAAAATTGACCACAGCACTTGAAGTACATTCTGTATCACCGAGCCAAGGAAAGAAGGACACTTTCCAAGGCCTGCTGGCCACACGATTTCTGATGCAGGCCAGGAGACCATTGGCCTTCTTGGCCAGTTGGGCACAAAGCTGGCTCATGTTCAGCTGGCTGTCAACCAGCACCACCAGGTCATTTTCTGCTGGGCAACATTCCAGGCAATCTTCCTTAAGCCTGCACCACCACAAACCAAGTGCAGCACTTGGGTTTGTTGAACACCGTAAAGCTGGATGCAGCCCATTGATGCAGCCTATTCAGATTCCTCTGCAGATTCTTCCTACCATCAGGCAGATCAACGCTCTTGCCCAAGTTGGTGTTATTTGCAAACTTAGTGAGTGTGGACTTGATTCCCTCATCCATATTACTGATAAAGACATTAAAGAAAACTGTCCCCAGTCCTGAGCCCTGCAGGAATTTCTTCAGCTGTGTTAGATGAGACTCTGAACTGTTGTTCTGATGAATTCTTGTAATTCAGCTGGTCCTATGGATGCTATCCAATACATGCCAAATCAGTTGAAAGTGATTATTTTAAAATGTGCACAAAATATCTTTTAACTGACTACAAAAGGCTGTTCTACGTGACCCTTTCTGCATCTGCAAGAACAGTTTCTACAGAACATCTACAATCACCTTACCTGTGTGCAAATGAATCCATTCTACAGCAGGAAATGTTTGTGTGGAACCTACTGGATTGTCCACATTCACCATTCAGAGTATTTATCAACACATGTAAGCATAGAAATAGTACCTATCAACTGGTCTGTACACGGACAGAGTTGCTTGGAGGAACCACCTCTTGAGTGACTGAAATTTGTACATACAGTTCCTATAAAAAATAAGTTCAATACTTTGTTGTGGAGACAGGTGGGAGTTCAGTCACCTTCTCATAGATCAGTGCATTGTCTCAAGTCTGTGCATCTCATCTTTGCAAGGTCAAGTTGGGAAGGTTCTGGATCACACAGGAAATAAAAAAGTAAGCAGAGGCAATGTATACACAGGCACAGCCTCTCACCCAACCGTACCACTACCGTAACTATAATTTTCTTCTTATAACAAAATCATAACTGCATTCCATAGATGTCTCCACAGCTGTTCTTCTTCGAATAAATATATTTGTGCTTGAACATTCCATAAGTCCTTATTCTACTCTGAAAAAGGGGTTCTCAGTTTTCCATTGTTAGGCAGAGCATCCTCACCATGGTAGTGGACCTGTTGTCTTCATCATGTCTGTGTTACAGTCTTTTCTGACACCAGTCTCCTATGTTCTTTATGACTCTTTTCCTTCCAGTTTCTGCCTTCTCTGCCTAGCTGTCTCACCTGCATTTTCATGATTCATTATTCCTGTCATTTCAGAGGCTTTGGTGTTGCAGCTCTCAAACATCCTCTAATTGTCCCTCAGACTTCATGCCCTGCTGTCCTGCCTGTATACTTCTCTCTCTCCTCTTTCAGTCTGCATTGCATCAAATAGTGAGGGCATAGGGTTTATGCTATCCCTTTCCCACACATCAGATCTCTGTTACTCATATAGTAAAGTGTGGGTTTTTTTTTCTGCTTGAAACATGTTGGAGCTGGCAGGAAATATAATAAATATCAAAGCAATGCCCTTGCGGGGATTAGGAAGATTTCAAGGCAGTGATCCCCTCTTCTCATTTCATACTCAGTTTCATCTTTCTATTTATATGAAAAGAGAATCATTCAATGGGCACAAATTCTGCCACATTACCCAGGGGATCATGGGAGGTGACAGACCTGGTTGATAATCAGGAGAGAGACCTGTTATCTAGGCAGTAATAATGATATTCTGTCACAGCTGTGGCTTGTTTCTACTGTAAATACAATGTGATGTTCCCAGCAGCGAAGGAAGTGACTCCAGATTTCATGCCATCTTACTGAAGTTATGCCCACACTGCAACTCAAGTGCTCTGGATTCAGCTTGCAGAAGCACAGCAAGCACCTTCCCCTGGTGAGCGCAGCCTGACCAACACAGCTCAGGTTGCTCTCAGAATCCGAGTGAGATAATGGCCTGCAGTCATCCACTTGGATTGTAGCAGAGACATATCTTTGAAATCAAATCTAACAGCATTAGAACAGCTGCTCTCATTCTGCTTCCTGTGTAGCAGACGGTAACAGCTGTGGGAAGATCTGACTGTATCGCTGTGCCACAAAGCCACATCCATGTTTCAACACAGAGCACTGGAAATGGGGAAGATCTTCTTTTCACCCAAGCAGCTCCCAATAGAACTGAACAGTTTCCTCCTGCATGGAGTTCTGTAGGAGCACTGAATCCATCAGCAAATAAGACTACACTGGCTTTCCACATCTTCCTTCTATTTTAGAACAAGGTGATATGTAAGCCCAGCTAAACTATAGCAACCAAACAACTGGTTTAAGACATAGATTAAAATCACCTCTCAGTATATGATTTCCATACATGGTTTTTCACCCCCACTTTTCCTGCTTTCCAGAGAAATGTAGAAAAGAACATTTTTCAGGCTAATGTGCTTGAAAAAAAAGCTCATGTTTGGGAGATTATCTTTACATTTCTTGCTGATGCTACTGTAAGTTATATGACTAAATCCCTTTATGATGTTTGTATCTCCAAGGGTTTGTTATTTAAACTACCTACATTGAGCACCAACACTGGCCTGTGTTTAGCTCCTACACATCTACGTAAGTTAGTACTTTCTGACTTAGCACGAGGCACTTAACACAAATTAAAAATATAGAGAATGTTCAGAACACAAAGTTAACTTTTTGTATCAGTTGTTTGCACATAGCATGTTATCATGCCAAGCTAGATATAATTAGCTGCTCTACCTCTAGGTGTGCAAAAGCTACATGGTGAGTGGTTACAGGACTGTGCACATGTGCTTTATATCCTGTTTAGATTACATGCTGAACATATAGTACTAATACTATCTAAGTAGTTGAATTTTAGTTTCAAGTAGCTTCTGGAAATAGAAGATTAGCTATGACACAACATAAATAAAAAAGCTGTTTCCTGCATTTCCATCAGGAGTTGAAGCTACTGATATTTTCCAACTAAATATGGTGGTAGGGGCACATTGCATTTCAGCATTGATTGAAAAGAATAAAAATAGTTCTGCAAATGTGAAGCAACTTCTGTAAGCTTACCAGTGGAATAGATGTTTTGGAAACTCTCTTATTATTGAAACCTTAAGCAATGGAAAGTCAGAAGTAGAAACTTCTAAATTTCTAAAAAGACCTCAAGTCAGTAATGTGGAAACTATGAGAAAAAGATGTAGCATGGTCTGCATGGGGGGAGAAAGAGGCATAGTAAACTAATAAGCAAACAAACAAACAAAAAAGACAAAGAAATTGGAGAGAAAGAATAGAGAAGACCCGGCACTGGTAGAAACTTCCTGGATTGCAGGCTGAACAGCAAGCTGCAAACCTGGCATGGAGCAGACATGGGAGATAAGACGTGGCACAAATCAGGGCAGAAAAGAGAGTTAGGAAAGCTAGTTTTGCTCCAAACAGGCTTCTGCACTGACAGTAGTTCTGATTGCTACCTTTGAGGTAGTCACTGGGAATGGATAGATAAAAAGTCCTTCTCTGTAAATGAATGAAGAGAAAAAACAGTGGTTGTTTATTGGTTTAGTGTGGAGGTCCATTTTTTCCCCACGGATTTATCTGCATCTCAAGGAGATACCAAGTTGCAGGAAGCTTTCCTTTCCTTGTTTGCTTTTTTACCTGCTTGTTTCCAACTATACTTGACTGTTTTGGCACGAGGTTAATGAAACGATGCAAACGGATTTTTCCAGTTGAATAATACTCAGAGAAACATAATAGCTAGAGATGGAGCAGTAGATTATACCTTCACAATGGCTGGATATACAGGTCATTTCTAGTTCAATAGGATGCTCAAATTGGTGTCAGTTTTTAGATGAAACAGTTTTAAAGTAGAATTCATTTAAGGGAATATATTCAGGCCAGTCTATATTTTATCTGACTTGTTATAATGCAAATAACACTAATGTAGTTGCCCTGATTGTGTTACAATTTTAACTGCGTTCGCAATACCACTCTTTTATGTGTGTGCTCTCACATATTTATTTTCTGTTTGTCACACCATACTTCCTTGCCAAGAAGTTTGTACACTTATTGGAGATTCTTGAGTATGCATCAAACATACACGTGTTGTTTATTTTCTTAGGTTTTGAATTTTTTGAAACAAGTGCCAAGGACAACATTAACGTCAAGCAGACATTTGAGCGACTTGTGGATATCATCTGTGACAAAATGTCTGAAAGTCTGGAGACAGATCCCAGTATCACTGCCGGCAAGCAGAACACACGACTAAAGGACACCCCTCCACCACAGCAACCCAACTGTGGCTGTTAATGCAGCTACCAGCAAAGGCAGCTCCAGCACGTTCTGTTGCCAACAGAGTATTTATGAGTGGTCTATATGCCTTTATTTATACTGTCCTAGTAATTTATTTCGGAGAAAAATCTTTTATTCTACATTAGCATCTGGTTGAGTATATGTACGAAGATGGGGATATTAATAGTTTGAAAGAATAATCTGTTTTTTAGCTTCTGGCTCTTGCATGCAGGATGGCTATTAGTTTCTCTTTTCTTTTTACTGTTTCACATTATACTGACTTCAGCCGGTGCCATGTGCCTAGAAATGATTTACTTCATCAGCTTCAAATTATATAGTTGAATCCTTAGGGCAGTGGCCAAGGTATTTTAGAATAAGCTTCCTAATGCCATTTATATTTTCTCCTGACCGAAAATTAATTTAGAAATATCACTTTAAAGAGCCAATCACTCATTCTGTCTAGATCATTTGTGTAAGGAACACTTCCTTGAGCATACTGCCTGAATAAGTCTGGGCTCAGTATGTTACACATCGTGTGCTTGGAAACTGCAGCAGTTAGAACTGACCTCCAGCCTTCCTGAACCCTAAGCCACCAGATCTTCCTTTCAGACTCCAACTGGATGTGGGTGTTCGGTGCAGATCCTCAGAGATATTAGATACTTTATCCTGGCTAGCCAGCTAGTATGCTTACATTTCTGTGTGAACTGCATGTCTGTTCAACTCCTTTCTGAAACTGTACTCATTTTCTCATTCCAGCATGCAGAGGCCCTGGTAGTTTCTGCCCTAGAGGGCAGAAAGAGGGCAGAAAGAGGGCTGACCAGCTCTTTTTACTTCCATCTGCATTAGAAATTTAACATTCTGTTCAGATATTACCCCTGAAAAAGCCAAATCCATTACAGTCAGTTGTTCATAGCCAAAAACTGTCATGTCATGTTGCTGTCAAACCTGCAGGCGTAAGCTTTCAGGAATTGTATCTCCCATTCAGTCACTGGGACAACCATCACCATACTGGCTACTAATGCCTTTAGTTCACTCTGACCTAATGTAGATGTGCTGCTGATGACAATGAGCTTGAGTCTGACCTCATTTTTACTTTGATGAGGAAATCTTTTTTGACAAGACAATCAAAGATTGGCAAGATTTTATTAAAAAAAAAAAAAAACAGCAACAAACTTTAGGAATAATAAGAAATGGCTATCATTTCCAGAGTTAAACTGAATGTATCTATCAAATCAGGAAAGGCTGTGAAGAGCGCACACACACGCGCACACACACACACACACACACACAAAGGCAGAAAAAACACACAAATTCTGTTTCAATTAATTTCATAAAAATAGTCATATTTCACAGTTTTAAAAAGTACTCCTCTGGTAACTGGTGGCACATCTATGCCCAGTACATAGTGCTTCGTGCAACGGCTTTATTTCAGTCACAGTCACAGTGACATTTTTAAGCTAAACTGCATAACTGGGGAAGTGTTAACTATTTTATTGTTCCTAGCTGGCAGGCTTTAAGACAAGGCTGACATTTCCCAGACTGTCTGCAATACAAAAAAAAAATAGGAAGACAAATTAGAAAATGGAAGTAACAAAAGTTACTGAAAACTGCTCACAACTGCAAAGGAATCCCTCTGCACACATTCCTGTTTTCCAAGGTAATTTATATTAACTCCTGAAAGACACTGAGGAAAATGGCCACTGTTTTTTTTTTCTTTTTTTTTTTTTTTTTTTTCCCCCACTGGTTAAATAACCTACATAAACTTTGGTGTGGTGAAAGCAACTTTCAAGTAAGGCATATAGACGCACGCAAAATGGATAGGCCACCAGGGGGCAACATTGGCTGTCTAATTTAAATTAACAAATGCGCTTTCTTCATGCTAGGGTTTTAAACCTGATGTCCTCTTAACAAGCTTACTTAAACACCTGTTTTCCTAATAGACATGGAGGCTGAACCTTCACTTGCTTAATTTCATGAACAGAAAGTACGGTCTTCTCTGGAGCTGATGAGCAGTCAGGTAGAAGAGGCGTGTTCTACCCCTACCATAACCCTGCCTCTTACAGGGCAGTACTTTTTTCTCCCATATCTAAGGCAGCATGTTGGTAACTGTGCTGAGGAACTTTCAGTGATACCTTTTCACCCACTAGGTACCAGCTGCTTGGATAGAAGTGATAGGGAATCAAGGGGCCTTTATATGAGATGGTGGCCAGTTTACCTCCCCATGCTTGTTATATTCATTTATACATACTGGAGAAAAAGGGAGCAGAAAAACTTTGAGACAGCAATCAACAGCAGCCCGCATTTATTTAGAAAAGGTTTAAGTTGTATTATATGCCTGAGGCATCACATTCTCAGGCAAGGCAAAGAGAAGGGAGGATATCAACACATCATACAAAAGCTTGGGCATGTCCTGGATCATGCAGCACCTCTACAAGTGCAAACATTCACCTTTGCTCTGAGATTCTGGCTGCAAACTGGCTATTTCCCATGCACATTGTAAGAAGCAAACAAAGACAAAAAGATACCCCTTGCTATAGCCACACCTTGGTTTTATTCCGTTGCAATGAATTCTAAACCCTCACTGCCTCCTTGTGACAATGTAGACTCTAATCAGCAGTGGCAGTACATTATCAGCATATATTTTTTTTTAAAAGTTGAGAGATAGCTAAATCATTCATTAATTAAATAGTATTACTGAATTGCTTTTCATTTTGCATGAGGGGCTGGACAGAAGAGCAACAGCAAAGAATCTCTCCTTCCCTTTTCTGTGACAAGTAAAGTCTCTAGCCTCTGACGTACCTGATCTTCTGTATAGGATGGGGAGGCTGGGGAAGCAGCTGCCAGAGTAACACTGACTATCTGCCATGTGTTGTGAGGAAAGGCTCACCTGAAGCAAAAATGCAGGGCCTAGCCACTATATAAGAACTCTCAGAGTCTTTGTATTGACACTCGGACATTGCCATAGAATTCAGAATTATTCAGATTAATTTTTAATGTGTTCACATCAAATCCTTGGAGGTTTTCAAGACAAAAATAGATAAAATCCTGAGCAACCTGCTTTGACTTCTCAGCTGACGCTGCTTTGAGGTGATTGGTCTGGGACCTGCTAATGTCCCATCCAACCTGATTTATCTTACCCTCCTTTCCTCTGAAATTTGACATTCCTGGATGTTCAAGGAGAACTTTTCTCAACAGTCAGCTTTACCCACTGTTGGAAAAACAGGTTTTGATTTTCCAACCAGTGGAATAAGTTGGCTTTTAAAGCCATATGTTTCACAGCAATATTGAGTTTTCTGCTACAAATTTTGGTCAGATTCAGACGAGAAGCATCAGATCTCAATAGCTCACCTTCCTAGGGTGGAACCTGGCTGTTGCAGAGGAACATGAAAGACAGAAGGGCTTCTGGGAAGTAACTTATGATCCCTTCCTCAAGCATTATGAAAATTTAGCTTGAGTTCTGGGGAAGCCAGCAGGAGTAGAATCTTCATTCTACTTGAAATTATGCTTTGGCCCTTTTCATAGTACAGGATCTACAACTGAAGCATGTGTCAAACTAATTCAACTCCAACTGGTCTCTGAGACAGAACTGCAATTTTCTTAAATGTAGGCAGAGGTATGTTACTACTGAACATTTTGGAAATTCCATCCTCGCCTAATTGGGGATCAAAATTCAATCAATAGATCATTCTTCACCCCTATCCAGTAGTCACTGATTATGAGTTAGTCATTGGAGGAGACAGAAGCAGGATTTGACACAGTTCTGCTAAGAGAAAGGATCAGGACGAAAAGTAATATTGTAGTGATACAACAGGTCTGGATCATTAAGTTGAAAACCTGGGGACAAGATATCCAAAACTATTTTCAGCCTCACGATTTTTGGTCAAGAAGTACACACTTTTCACTAATTTGTTGTCACTCTCACACAGAAATAAGACTGATTGTCATGGAGCTTCATTGTTCCAGTCACAGATGACCTCTTCCGCTAAAATTTTGGCCAACTGATGAGATACAGCAGTTGTCACGGAGAGCATATTGCATTTTTGAGAGTTTAGATGCCTATGGTCAGAGGGTCCTAAGCTCCATAATGCCAGCTGAACTGTCAGTTCACAACCTATTTTCCAAGTTACAATCTAGACTACTGCTTTCAGCAGCAGGCTAATCCTGTGCATGGATAATACAGCAGCCATATCATTTTCTGATACTGTATTGCTTGCTGTATGATCAAACCAGTGCTCAGAAAATGCCTTGGGATCACATGGGAACACAAGACACAGTTGGCACCTGCAGTGCCTCCTGGCAGTGACCAGCCAGAGAGCTAGCAAGCCTGGCTGGGTTAACCTTCAGACACGTGTTTTTGATTCCAATAAGAGTTCATGTTCACAGGCATTTTAGTCCTTATAGCATAGCTAACTTAATTATTTTTGTTGTTGTTGCTGTAGTTTGTTTATTTAGATCTCTTTGTTTGGTATTTGAAATACATATAAGCTAGCTGGATTTTCTGCCAAAAAAAATTCTCTCTGAACAGCTGTGTATGTGACTGTTACCTGGAACTGTTTGTTCCTCTGTGCTTATACTTAATGCAATGCTTAGAGAAACTACCTGAGCAACTACATCGCTGTGGCCTTTCCAGAGCATCAGTCTGAAAGACTAAGCTTTCTTCCCAGTCTGCTCAGCTCTGTATATTCAGCTGTACCACATGCACCTTCTTCATTTCAGGAATGAAGTATTTTGTGATACACAAAATCTGCTGGAATTTGATCCCAATCTTTGAGAATGCTTTGAGTTGAATTTTCAATTCTAGGGGAAAAAAAATGGTGGTACAAATTCTACATCTGATGATGATGCCTCTGTTTCTGCAACACCAGATGAAAAGATGCTGCATTTGCATTCTAAAAAAAAAACAAAAAACAATATCTCCTCCAAACTACTCTTTTCTATATTTTCTATATTTCACTGAGAGAGGCAAGTTTTATTACTTGTATTTTTAAGGGCATCAACTAAATTACTGTTCTGCTGATTGACTGTTAGGACAGTTTCCTCCTTGGCCTGTTTCTTAGTCAGACAGTATGTGAGCCTGGTTCCTCTTTAGGATGATAAATATAGCAGTTCGAGACCCTGAGTACGTAAATCCTTATAGATAAGCTCTTAGGGGGTGTAAAGCAATATCTTCACTTCTGCCAACAGGGAAGTGAGTTTTGTTGATTTACACTGTTTAATCTACACACATAGGCTTTTCAGTACAGTCTGACTCCAGATTCTCCAAGGTTCATCACATGTTTAGTGTCATTTAAAGAGGCAACTCAGTTCAAATTTTTGAACAATTTTTACCAGTTTCTTTGTTAAGAATAGGTGAATGCAGTTCATCTTATGAAGTTTTTTTCTTTTTTCTTTTTCTTCCTTTTATTTTACTTTGTTTATCCATGGATGTTGATTGAATCAGAATTGTAACTACACACATTTAATATGCACATGCAGCAGTATGTCTTTGATGCTCACTCAGTTCCTACTGCTACTTATCTCATTAAGTGCGGCTTTCCATAAATGCCACAGCAAATTTATCCAGAACTTCTCATTAACAACAGAAATCCACGGGGTTACATCTGTAGTCCATATGTTTATTTTCCATGGTTCCAGCCGTGTAGCTGGCTTGTCATTTATAGAATAAGGTACCTGGTATTTGATTTGATGAAGGAGAAGCAGAAGAGCAGTAACTTCAGGTTCATGTACAACATGCATTAATGAAAGCTGGGGATTGCGTACCACTTCTGGCGATAACTTTACTTGAGTAACTCTGACATGTACCTGCAACTAGTGTTAAATGAACTGTTTGTGTGTAAATCCTGTTTAATATTTTGTCAGTAATGTCAGATGTGTTGTGGCTCAGTTGGACTGTCAGAACGTGTAACCTATATACTAGTGTTTGTGAAACTGAAATGTCTTAAATGTTGCATGAAAATATGTTATAAAAATAGATATGTTTTCTATTTTTTGAATACCTCAAAACTGAGGAATCATGGGCCAATAAGTGCAATATTTAATGACTTACTCAGTGTATATAAACCTGTGTGAAAGGGAGAAGTGTCCTGTATGTGTGATAAGGTGTTGATGATGCCTGTGTGGGTTAAGATTTCCAGTAGCTCTACTTGTCTTGTAGTAAAATTTATATAGTAAATGCTTTATCAGTGTTGTGTAAAAATACTCTATTCTTAAGTCATTTAAACTATTTTTCATATATGAGATGATGGTAAGAGATGTCTGTATGTTTATTGCAAGTGCATGTCAATTTTACTTTAAGAATTGTGAGTGTCCTCTTTGGAAATGGTCGCGTTACATCAACGCTAGTGGGACAACACATTTAGTCAGAAGATGCTTGTAAACATTTCTGAACTATCTGCATATATTTTTAAAGCATGCTCTCTAGAGACATTAGAATAACCTCCTAGAGCGTTATCAGTTACATTATCTGTTTGCCTATATTGCATAATATCATATGAGTGTGTTTTCTTTAATATGATATAGTTAACTCGTAATATCTGAAAAATTTAATAGGAGTATCCAATAATCTTGCAGATAACTTTGCAGACTTCAGCGGATGCCCTGATTTAATGTTTTTGGGAACAGCCTGAAGGTCACAGTCAAAGTGGCCTAGCACAGTGGACAGTGACTTTAATTAGTCAATAATGCCAATTAAGCTTATTAACTTTTCTAGATCCTAAAGAGGGAAAATATATCCTTAAATATATTCACCCAGACTCTTCACTCAACAGCTACATGGTCCTTAGTACATTTGGCAAAAAGTGCAGTCTAGAATCTAACCATGACAAAAAAAATGAGAGATCCAACCATTCCTATTTCCTTTCTTCTTATCATTGCATATTTCTGACAATTCTCTAAGCATGTGAGCAAGGCCATCACTATTCAGCAAAACTCTCAAAAGCTTTGGGCAGCTGAGGAACTTCTAACTCTGAAACACCTATCCACCAGTTTCTTAGATTCCCAGTTATGTCTATGGACTCCATGGAGGAGAAGCTTGTTCTGTTAATTCTTGCTACACCTCTGGTTCAAAGGGAGTGTGTCATGATCCCTGGGAATCTGCTAAGTAAAGTTAGGCCACTGAGACTGGGACAAGGAGAGTAACTGTTTTTACTGAAATTTTTCTGAAAACCCGTTTTCTTTACCACCACATTAAAAGGTGCCTAAGTACATCTTCAGTTGACCTGATGCATTTTTGTTGACAATATACAAAGTTAATTTGTTTGGTTGTTTGTTTGCTTTTTGTTGTTGTTGTTTTAAATTGGACTCACGAAAAAACGAATCAGTCTAAGGCCTACTGGAAACCATTACTGTGGTTTTCCTTTCCTATGTCTTCACATAGTTTCTCTGAGAAAGCAAATAGCCAAATTGCATTAAGTAGCACTTGCAATGACCTGAGCAGCCCTTAGAATTCTTCCTGCTTTTATACCTTCTGCTATGAAACCACCTGTGAAATTATACAGTCTAGGGTGAAATGATTTTGAGAGAAATTTGAGATTTCTTAATAAAAGAAGGAAATTCTGGACATCTTTATAGCTAAGCAGCAGTAGTCATAATGCGAAGTACCACTTAAGTGCATATATACAGGCTGCTACAGGACTGGGGATATATTACCTAATTTTTTATTTTGCTAAGTGACCTGAGTATTCAAGGGCTGGCAGATAATTTTACCTACTATTTTTATTATTCCTTATAGACCTATGAATATATACACAAAGAAAAATACTTACCTTGAAAATATGTAGCTGTTCTGGCTCCTTCAAGCTAACTTACTTGCTTACTTGCTCTTGATGATAAGTTGTTGAAGTTCTTGCTTAGGATGCATTTGTGAGGGCATGAGACTCAATCTGTCCCTCCTCCACCAGCTACTTCTGCAATATAGTGACTGTGGTTCTAAAAAATATGTTAGTTTAAAATGCTGCTGGGTGACAAATGTTGTGAATCTTCTGCATTCATCCACAGGAGTTCTTGTCTGAACGTGAAGTACAAGTTTTATCCATGTGCAGAGTTTTAAATCTATGTGGACGTAGAGACTGTGTGTATTCCACTGAATATTCTGTTTGTATGTGACTTCTGTATACCAAGTGGATTTTGTTTGTTTAGCTTTTTTTGTTGGGAAACTTCTTTTTTCCTTTTTTCAATTACAATAAATATTCAAGAGACTATATTCATGAATATCTTAGTTGTGGTGACATAGTCTTACCCTCCTTCTCCCTATTTCTTTTACCCTACTGCAACTGTGAAAAAAAATGACTTCAGTTTTAATGATAGCCACCTGCAATAATTCATTACTGAATATCCCCTCAGCAGCACTGTTGAGTCTTAGATCTGTCTCCATCCCACACTTTACTGAACATTTTGCCCTAGGACTCTGTAGGAGAAAGACCAGATATTTTCCTACCAAAAGCACAATGTTATGGCATCCTACATGTTAGCCTTTTAGCATGAGGTAAAGCTTTTTAATTTTTGCTTTCCATTCTGTAAATTTCTAAAGCTCCTGCTCACTGGAGTGCGCTTGCAATTCAGTAGTTCCTGTTCCCTCTCCCTGTTACACTGCGCTTCAGTCAAGTCCCCCAGTTTTTCTATTACCTTAACATCTCATCTGCAGAGTAAATATTGTCTGATTAATTCCCAGTTCTCACTCAACACTAGGAGCTTCTCAGCATATTATTGAGGGTCCCTTATCTCCAGGGAGGTTTTGCTGAGCAGCTCACAGCCCTGATTGACAGAACTTGTCTCTCTGGCACTGGCTCCTGTTATTGAATTGCCTCTGAGAATGAAAGTCCTTCATTGCTCCCAGCTACAAGCAAATGTAGTAACTTCGCCATTACCTTCATCTTGCTACTGATCTGTGAGATTGCCTCCAGTGTAATTGGAAAACAAGTGAATGAGGGGTAAGAGATGAAGGATAAGGGGGAAGGAACAGACACACTTCTGACTGATACCTTGGAACCAGGGTATTTTTTCATTGTTTGTATTTGGAATATGTTAGGGCTTTAACATGCAGAACTAGAGAGAAAATCACAGATGGGTAGATGAGAATGATCATCCAAAAGGATAAAACCTGTTTCAACATCGAGTGTTTCTTGTTCATGAAAACCCATTTGTATCTTATTTCCTGTCAGTAGGCTAGAGCAGGATATAGAAAGTTCCCAAATGCCAATGAAGAAGACTTCAGAAAAGATGATGTAAAGGGAAGATACAAAGTGACAATGTTCCTAATTTGATTAAGGAAGGGCAAATGGGCAGAATTTCCCTGTGAAGTGGGGGCACATTATTTGGCAATAGCACATAACAAAACTGGGAAAGACAAAATTCAGGCTTGCAACCAACCAAATGGACTCTGCAGCTTAATCAGAAAACTGAGGCTGCTAAGTTGCAACGTAGCTGGATAGTATGGAAAAGCTGTAGTGTATGCACAGGTGATGGGAACCTGGTGTGAGGTCCTGTCCCTCGTGAGGTAAACAGAGGGTATGCCTAGGGCCTAGTCTCAGTGTGCCTGGGCTCTGTCAGGTCTAGAGAAGCTGGAGGTGCTGGAGGAGCAGCGGCAGGAGGAGACACCCCAACCTGATGTGTGACTGGGCAACCCGGAGAAGGGGAAGGAAGATGAGAGCAGAGACCACTCCAACAGCAGAAAAAAGGTGTGGAAGGGCCAACACCCACTCAAATACCACATCACTGGAAGAAAAAAGACACATGGACATCACAAAATTATAGAATCATATTCAGTATGCACGTATTCAGGCACATAGCAGACAGACTTGCTGCGAGGCTTGTTCCGGGCTGCTGGGCTTTCCAAGGACCCAGGAAATGCATATGCTCTTGTTTCAAACAATTGCTTGTGGTTAGAATCTAAGTCTATGAATAGCTGTAGAACATCTTAGGGTGCCACACAGGATGCCTGCCCCTCAGCAGCCTCTTGAGGTTTTAAGATTAAAATAAGGTTTGGGAACATAACATCAGAGCAGCTATTTTTTTACAGCCCTGCCCAGCTTCTCTTTCATGAACACATATCCAAAGCTGGCTAGAGCATGTCTCCACTGTTACTGTTATTTTTAATACTCTGCAAGAAAGAAAAAATACCTGGTCTCCGGCCCTAGTCTACATGATGGCAGGCACTACCAGGGCTCAGCAGCACAAGGTGTGCCACATGTGTGAGGCTCCGCACACTGCCCACCAGCCCTGCCACTGCAGCGAGGTAGCAGCTGGTGGGTGTAGCAGGTGGAACTTGCCTTCTGGCCCTCTCTTTTATTTCCATTTTGGAACAACATCAGAAATTGAACATAAAATAAAGCCCACGTCAAACTGCAGTTTGTATTCTCTCTTCAGTAATTAACGACAGAAATATGAGTTTTCTGACATCTTCCCTGCATGAGGACACATATCTGTCCACACACCACCTGGCAGAGCAGAAAAACACTCAGGTTTTCCTGTGTCACTAAAACAACATGCAACAAGCACAGATTATTATACACACAGGGTAAAAACACCCGCTCTAACATTACTGACAGGGATAACAGCCTCCCTCTGCCTTGCAGGGAACTATCTGTCAGGACCCTGTGTGTGGTGGCCATGTCCGTGCTAGAGGAGGGCGCCTCGCCCACGGCATGTGCAAGGGCTCCTTTCATTATATGAATCCTGTGCTCTCATTCAGCAGGCTGGCTGCTATCCACTTTTATTTCATGGGTAATTCCTGTAACTTGGTATCAGGGGTGAAAGCACTGGACCCTGGGATGAGGATTTCAGCTTAATTCCCTTTCAGCACATGACTCTCAGTTTTCATCCACTAATTACTTTCCTGAAATATAATAGTAGAGTTTTTTCCTACGGCATTAGCAGATAGTGTCTTCGCTATTACATTTCAGAGGAAGACAGAAAGACCACTCATTAACCTGCTGAACCTTCTCTACTGCATTACCAGTACTGGCTAACAGTAAACTGCTCCCACACAGCCCCTTTAACATAAGAAGGATGTGGAACTGTTGGAGCAAATCCAGACGAGGATTATAAAAAGGCAGGAGCACCTCTCTTATGAAGAAAGGCTGAGGGAGCTGGGCTTGGTCAGGCTGGAGAAGACTCCGGGGGTGAACCTCACTGTGGCCTTCCAGTACTTGAAGGGGTCTTATAAGAACGGTGGAGACCGACTTTTTATGTAGCCTAATAGTGATAGAACAAGGGGTAATGTCTTTAAACTAAAACAGAGGAGATTTAGGTTAGATGTTAAGAGGAAATTCTTTACTCAGCGATCAGGCTGCCCAGAGAAGCTGTGGGTGCCCCATCCCTGGAGGTGCTCAAGGCCAGACTGGATGGGGCCCTGGGCAGCCTGAGCTGCTGGGGGGCAACCCGCCCGCACCTGGGGGTTGGAATCGAGTGAGCTTCAAGGTCCCTTCCAAACTAAGCTATTCTACGATTCTATGAAATCCGTGGCTTGTTGTGGAAAGTGCCTAGCAACTGCTGCCAAAGCAAAATGGAGAAACAGAACTACATTTTGGGGACGTGCTGACAACAAGCTTTCTCCCTGCACTGAGCTCACTGGTGGCCCCGACCTTGTGAGCATGTTTCCATAGCCGTATCAGAGCTGGGTCCCCAAGTGCTGGGCAAACAGATGCATTCCCCCTGTTCACTGCTTACTCTTCAAAGATAAACTGTGACCTTTCGGTGCTGAAATTCTGGGAAGTGAGTCCTGTTTCCTGAAAACAAGGTCCAGTAATCAGAAGAACCACTCACTGTGCCAGGAAAGGCAAGGACAAATTCTGCACTTGGATAACAAGCCACGTGTGGTGTACGGGCGACGGGGAGAGACAAACCACAACAGAGGAAGGCAGCTGTGGGCGCTAGTTTCGATGACCACAGAGACCTCAGCAGAGCTGCTTCCAAATACGAGCAGGAAACGCCGCTCCCGCGGCACCGCGCTGCACAGCTGCTGCTCTCCGGAAGGTGCTGCTCCAGCCCAACGAGTGCTCCACCTCACGGTGCTGAAGGGAACGGACGGCGGACTGGGCAGGTTGCTTCAGCGCGACAACGAAGCGCCCAGCAATGAAGGGCTCAGCTAAAATCTGGCTTTCTGCCGCTGTACTTCGCACATAAATAAAAAATCAGACGGTCAGAAATGTTTTTTGGCTTCTGGTCTCAGCAGGAGCCGAGCTCCGCGCAGGTGTTGAGGGTGACGTCTCCCTGCGGGGTGTACCTGCGTTACATAGCCCTCTAACGTGTGCGTGCCGCAACCGTACCGCTCACCGCCGCCTGCCCGACCCGGCCCCTGCCACCGACTGCGAGGGCGCCCACGAGGGGCAAATCCGCCTTCTTGTCTTAAACTGCCTAAGAGCAGTCTGGATCTGAAGAGGCTTTCCAGACTGTGCCTGCTGGCGTGGGTGTTGCCGCGGGCCTTTTTCTGGAAATATGCTCTTCAAACGATTGACCATAATTTATTACTTTTGTATGTTACAGGCACTACTGTGGTCAAAAAGAGCATCCTCCCACACTGCTTGCCGCCTGCTGCATTGGAAGCCATCTAAAAAGGGGCTGGCTCAGAAACTGATCACTGTCCAGCTATGCCAGCCAGCAAAGACAGGTGTTTGAGAAGGCTCTGGCAGCAGCCAGAGACTCACACCATGAGAAATTGGAGGGGAGGCTGAGGCATGCACAGGCAGAGTGGGCAAACAGGGTGCTTTAGGCTACATGGATAGCACAGGGAAACAGGGCAAGTGACAGCAGAGATGATAGACAGATGGCAGAGGAGGTGACAGGAGCCATGGAAGAGCTGGTAAGCGCAGCAGCAGGAGGATCTGGTCTTCGGGGAGTATGGAACTACAAGCTGGTGAGTCTCAGCTCTGTGCCTGGGAAGATCGTGGAACAGATCCTCCCAGAAGAACCTCTATGGTTCTTTGATTCTGTGATTCTATGATGTTAAAGTACATGAGGGTTAAAGAGGTGATCTGAAACAGCTGGCATGGCTTCAACAAGGGCTGATCATGCCTGACCAATCTGGTGGCCTTCTATGATGGAGTGACAGCATCAGTGGAGAAAAGAAGAGCAAATGATGTTGCCTACCTGGACTTCTGTAAGGCTGTTGACATGGTTCTGCACCCCATCCTTATCTCTTGAGTTGAGAGATACAAAGAGTGGATAAGGAATTTGTTAGAAGATCACAGTGAGAGAGTTGTAGTCAATGGCCGTATGTCCAGGTGGAGTCAGGAGCAGTGTCCCCCAGGAGTCCATCTTAGAGTCAATTCTCTTGAATGTCTTTATCAGTGACATAGATTATGGGATCAAATGCACTGTCAGCAAATTTGCCGATGACACCAAGCTGAGTGGTACAGTTGACATGATAGAATCATAGAATCACAGAATGGCTTGGGTTGGAAGGGACCCCAAGGATCATCAAGTTCCAACCCCCTTGCCACAGGCAGGGCCACCAACCTCCAGATCTGGTACTAGACCAGGTTGCCCAGTGCCCCATCCAACCTGGTCTTGAACACTTCCAAGGATGGAGTGTCCACAAGCACTTTGAGCAGCCTGTTCCAGCACCTCACCACTCTCTCTGTAAATAACTTCCCCCTGGCATCCAATCTAAACCTTCCCTCCTTGAGCTTAAAACCATTCCCCCTTGACATATCACTATCTATCCAAGTAAAAAGTTGATTCCCCTCCTGTTTATAATCCTCTTTTAAATATCAGAAGGCTGCAATGCGATCTCCGCATAGCCTTCACTTTTCCAAGCGGAAAAGTTCCAGTTCCCTCAGCCTGACTTTGTAGGAGAGGTGCTCCAGCCCTCTGATCATTTTCATCACCCTCCTCGGGACCCTCTCCAACAGCTCCACATCTTTCCTGTATTGGGGGCCCCAGGCCTGGACACAGTACTCCAGATGGGGACTTACAAGTGCAGAGTAGAGATCATGTCCCTCTCCCTGCTGGCCACCCCTCTTCTGATGGAGCCCTGGGTACCATTGGCCTTTTGAGCTGCAGGAGCACATTGCTGGCTCATGTTCAGTTTTTCATCTGCCAGGACCCCCAAGTCCTTCTCTGCAGGACTACTCTCAAGAAGGAAGGGACGCCATCCAGAGGGAGGTGGACAAATTTGAAAAGTGAGTTCACAGAAATCTCATGAGTGTCAACAAGACCACGTGCACGGTGGGGAAATTCCAGATATGTGTAGAGACAGAGAAAACACATTGAGAACAGCCCTGCCAAGAATGAGTTGGGGGTTCTAGTGGATGAAGAGCTGGACATGAGCCAGCAGTGTGTGTTTGCAGCCTTAAAGGCCAACAGTATCGTGGGCTGCATCAACAGAGCGATGGACAGCGGGTAGAGGGAGGGGATTGTCCACTTCTGTTCTGTCCTCATGAGCAGTTCTGTGTTCAGGCTTTGGGACCCCAGCATAGGAAGAATGCAGAGGTGCTGGAGTGGGTCCAGAGGAGGCCATGAAGATGATCAAAAGGCTGCAGCACCTCTCCTGCAAAAAAAGGTTAAGAGAGTTGGGCTTGTTTAGCTTGGGGAAGGGTAGGTTCCAGGGAGACCTCATTGTGGCCTTTCAGTACTTTACACGGTTTAACAGTGATAGGACAAGAGGGAGTGGCTTTAAACTAAAAGAAGGGAAATTTAGGTTAGATGTCAAGGTGAAATATTTCCTGAGAGGATGGTGACACTCTGACGCAGACTGCCCAGAGAAGCTGTGGTTGCCCCATCCTTGGTCAGGGCTATGTTGGATGGGGCCCTGGGCAGCCTGAGCTGGTGGGGGACAGCCCTGCCCACAGCAGGGGTTTGGAACCAGATGAGCTTTGAAATCCCTTCCAACCCAAGCCGTTCTATCATTCTCTGATATATGAAGAGGTGAAATTAAATAATCTGTGGGAATTTGAGGAGAATGAAGGAGTGCAGAGAGCTGGCAGAGCACCCCGCTGATGGGAAGCAAGAGTGAGGTCTCACTGCTCAGCTGCTGAGGACAACACAAGTCCAAATACTTTAATTCTTTACAAAAGCCAGTTCTGAAAAATAATCTGTTTGTTAGTTCTCGTTGTTGCTGTTCAGTGAAGAAATCCCCCCTCTTTTTTTTTTTTTTTTTTTTCTTTTTTGAGTATTTTGCCTTGGGAGTACTTTGTCATTTCATGTTCCACAGGAAGAATTTTCCACTTGTAACAGCCTTGCTTGCAGCAGGATGCTGCTCAGCCTGATCGATAGTTCAAGCTGTCCTGCCATGTGAAATCCACTTTTCCCATCACTGTGATCTCTGCAGATGAGCACAAAGCCAGGCTGTTTCCCCCATCAGGAGGGGAGGATGCCCGAGAGTTGCTCTCCTGATCAGAACAAGAGCTGAAGCGTGGGCTCAGAGTGTCTTGCAATGCACACGGTCACTTTGACCACCTTCAGCGTGAGCCAAGAAGGAGAACACCCTGCAGAACTGATCGCTATTGTATCTCAGGAGGAACCCTAATTCTAAAAGCAATTAGATCCGAGAGACGTGCATTTTGACCTACCCTCACTGCTCCGTGCTCGAGGCGTAGCGTGCCGGCTCTGGACGGGCCGGCAGCGGGCAGCAGGGGGAGCCCCGGGCCGCCCGCATCTCTCCCCGCCGGGACGCAGCCGGGGTGCCGAGCGCGGCCGGGCTGTGTGCTCGTTCCGTGCACTGCTCCCCTCAGTTTTCCTGTACGTGTGCTCACAACCCGACCCCACTCCCTCTTTTTTTCCACCTCCAAATTATATATTATTATTTATTTGTTCGTTTCCAAGTGAAGCGCTGTTTTGTCTTGGCCACCATGTGGCAACAGGACTTTTAAAAATTATTATTATTTTAAGCTCAGTGCCATCTGCTGAGCCACTTGCATATCTCCTAATCTTTACCTAATCTCCTTTACCTCTGTCTATCCAAGCGTGGGAAAAATGTATGCTCCCTTCAGGCCCTGTCCCTCCTTTTCCCACACGGGCCCCATCCTGCTTCACCCGCAGCACGCACTTTTGACGGCAGCTGCTGACGTTTTTTAAGTCTGTCTTTAATTATGGCTTTCAATATTGTCATTCCGCTAATTTCCCAAACCACGGGTCTGACTCCAGGAAAGCTGTGAGATAGGCGCCTAAAAGACGTACAATATATTGGCTTCATCTGCTCTATTGTCTGGTGCATAGGGCTTTTGTCAGTGCTCCAAGTGTGTCTGGGATGTGTTGAGAGATGCTGCTTAGGTGAGGGCAGAAAGAGCAAGCAAGAAAAATGCTTTGTGCTGCCAGTTCTCCCTTCTTTGTAAAGAGACATGGGCAGTGATGCTCTCCCACTGCTCCTTGCGGATTCCCTTGTCTCTGTTTCCATGTCCAAGCTTAGCATCACAATGCGCCACTTGCCTCTGATGCCCCCTGATGAATTACTTTTTACTGCTGAAAGACCTACCAACTTTAAGACAGGACACTATCCACTGACAAGCCTGGGGACTTACCTGAATTTCTGCATTTATTCATACACCAGGGTATTTGTCTGGTGCATTCACCAGCACTTCCAGGTGGGCTCACAGAGCCATGCAGAAAGTCTGTCTTGCCCAAGTCCAACTCCAGAGGCAGGGAGTGCTGCAGCACAGCATCGCTGCCTGTGGTGGCCTGAGCAGGGGGCTAGCAGGCAGATAGAGCCACGGGAGGGGAAACATGTGGCTTCACGGTGCTGCAGGGTATGCTGCAGTCTGAGCGTGGGTCTCCCATCCTAATCCTTGTCCCCCTTGGCCACGGGAGAAGGGACAGAGAACTTTCAGTGGGGGGGGGGGGGGGGTGAGAAACATCTTTCCCACCTTCCTTGTATCCAGTGCATCCTGTTCTCCCTCTCCTTCCTCTCAGACAGGAGAGAAATCATCATGAAATGCCATGGGAAGGAGTTTATGCAATATAGCAAAACAAGGAAACATAATGCAGAACATAGGAAACACTCTCTAGCACGCTGCTAAGAATCCCCTGCTACATTTCTTTTGCCACATGGCAGGCATGTGGTGCATGAGGCTGCAGTCTGCAAAAATGCTGCATCCCACTGCAAATTCTAGGGGTTCTCTTAAAAGCTTGGCCCTAAGAGTGACTCATCATCATGCTTAAAAAAAAAAGCTTACATTTTCCAAAACATTTATTGCGTAGGTAAAGCTTATAAACCTGACTTTTAAAGGCTGCCAGACTCATTAGGGAAATAGCAGGAACTCCAAATATATTTCTGTTAATCTCCTTGCTTAAGAGAAGTATGCTCATTCCTGTACCTGTTGTCTCTCCCCATGCTGGGAGTTCAGCATCTGCCTGTCTGCCTGGCTGTCAGAGACAGACCAGCCCCACCCTGAGTAAAGCAAAGGCTGTGAATGTCACATCTTCTCTTACCATCTACCCCATGGTTGGAGCTTTGGGACCAACATTAATTTAAGCATTGATGGAGAAAGTAGAGCTGGCTGCAACTGCCTGGGTGACCTCCTGCTAAAACATCTTCCCAGAAGAGGAGAGAAAGCAGCTTCTCTCATCACACTCCCTGCATCTAAGTTATCACAGTCAGCCCCCGACAGCTCTGCCAGTGCCTAGTTCTGCCAGGACTGTGACCCTAGATCTCAGCAACCTGCCTAAATTTGCCTGCAGCAGTCAATTAGGAAAAGTAATCCAGCTCTGATTTATACAGTCACAGCAGCAATCATTGCCTGCAAGAGTGGGCAGCTCTAAAAGTACAGAAAATGAACCACAGGAATGATTGCAAGGCAGTATATCCCACTTCAGGCAGAAATCCCCAGTACAGTGAGCTTTTTCCTGGTAGGACTGCTGTGGCTATCCTTGGTAAAGTATCCCTTACCATATCTGTTTTCACCTTCTTATGCCCGAGCTTTAACTTAGCCATCAATTCATTTTGGTGCCAGTCCAGGCTTTCTCTCTGAATGGTGTCCATGGAAGAGAAGAAGATCTTGTAAAGGCTTATTCAATAAAAAAAAACAACTACCTCCTGATTACTGACCACTTCCCTTGTCAAACACTGCTGAGGGAAGGGCAGCATGGAAGACTTCGCTTCCAGTGCCATCCTGGTGATGCCTCCCCTGCCATCTCCACCAGCTCTGAATTTCTCAGCTTAAACTGAAATTGACTGACAATGGCAAGGAGGGGTATGTTCCCAGCTGGACTAGCAGCTGCGAAACCCACTAGGTCGCAGACAGGGTCACAAACTGAACACACAGCACACTGCATTAGGGTTTGATTTATAAACTTCATGGCCATTAAATAAATGAGTGAAAAATATTTCATATTTCTATTACATGTCACGGTGGGAGAGGTTCTACACTTCATTAATTTCACACAGCCTGTGGCCGCATGGGCTTTTTGGACATCAGAAAGACGCATGATAGTGAGTGAGCTACCAACGTGCTGGAGCAGCTCCTTTGGCACAGAGAGCATCACTCCCACCTGGCCATGGCAGGAAAGCAGCAGAGCCCAAGGCTGCGGGGAAGTTTTTCAGCTCAGCCTGAGCACAGGGAAGCACAGACCGTGCTTCTGATCATCCTCCTCCTCAGGCACAGGCAGCAGGAACCCAAGTCATCATGGGGCACTGGGTCTGAAAGAGGTGACCAGTAAATAGAATAGGACAGAAAGCCTCCTGCTTGGCCTGAAATACACCTCTTACGGGAGGGATACAGAGTATGGTCCCATCCTGGGACTGCCACACACGGTATTTACAGCCAGCACCTGGAGATCTATGTGGAATGGTGTTTGGGCTCAGTGCAAGCAGGGAGCGTGGATTTGGCTCACCCAGTGTCAAGCCATGCTTGTCTGCCTTCAGTCCCTGCACCTGCCTAAAATGTGTGCAGCACAGATAGTGAGCTGGGCAGAGAGCAACAGCACTGACATGAAGAGCTTATGAATTGTGCTAAAATGACAAAGTGCTAGTGGCTTCAGAGGTGCAATCTGCAGTTGTCCCCCAGGACCAGAAGAAAGGCTGGCCTGTGCTGGTGGGGCCCGGGAAAGCCTCCATTCCTCCAGAGCAGGAGCAGAGCAGGTGCCAGGTGTCAGACATGGAAAGATGCTTGCAGGCATAAGGGGCCGCTTGGCAGACCTGGCGAGCTTAGAGCTTTGTGAGAGACGTGGCAGAGAACAGAGCCATTTATAAAGCATCTCAGCAAAGAAAGTGTCATATGAGAATTAGGAAGTATCAGGTATAGAGCAGGTTGTGAAAGTTTGCACGTACTGAGGGAAAAGTGCAAACTCTAAGGAAAGCTGAAATAGAGAATATGGGAGCTGCCTGAGACCATGAAAGAGTCTTCTTTTGCATACCAGCATCTCTGTAGTTGCTGCTTTTTGAGTGAGAGAAGAAGCTGCCCTTCCTCAAAGGGAAGCAGAGCTTTACAGGCTAGGGAGGGTCTGCAGGGTGATAGAGGCTGCACAGTGGGTAACTGTCACTAATCCACTGTCATGTTGTGCACTTGCATTTAACAAGGGTCCTTGGAAACTGGTTGACTTGATAAGGATAATAGCAGTGCTCATAAGGCCAGTTGTCATCTCCCCTGCTGCCTGCCCGAAGGCTGGCTGAATGCCTTCTTTATATGTGTCCATGAATTGTGGCAGTCCAGGAATGACTCTGCAGACAGCTCTGCTGCAGGGTGTGGTTATCACAAGGAAAGGCTGATGCAGATGGCAACTGCCTCTGCCGTGGGAGCTCAGCCTGCTTCTGCCTGAATGCCTCTGTTAAAGGCTGGAGGGCATGGATAAAGTCATGTAAAGTGTGCAGACAGCAGTCACTTCCAGGAAAGCCCTGAGTGCAGCGATGGAGAAGGGCCTTCCAGGATGAAAGAGACATTTTCTGTCATTTCAGTGGAAAATCTCTACCTTAGGCACATTACTACTAGATCTCCTAAGTTCCTTTTTAAAATCTGGCTCACACACTGAGATGAAAATGAAAAAAAATGGCCTAGGAGTTGCTATGAGGTAATTCTGGTTGCTGTGCTGGAGCTTTCCAGTTCTTGATGCCCAGATAGGTTACACCCTAATACACCATGTCCAGTAGATAGTGGCTTTTCACAGAGCTGTAACTAAACATTGTCTCACGACAGCTATGCTATAACTCTCCAAATAAAAATAATTTCAAATATGTGCTTAAAATCTCACAAATATTTTGCAGTCCTTTTAATTCTCCAGCAACTCGCTAAAGCCTGTTTAGCTTCTTTTTTTATTTTATGGTTTTTGGTGCTCAGGGTTTTACCTTTATTATAACCACTTAGTGCTCATCAATAAATGCCATTATTTTTATATTTAAAGCAGAATAAGCTCTGCAGCGGAAATACTGTTTTTCTCTATTACTTACAGCAATAACTATCTCTGGAAAGGATTCCAAATGTGCAATATTTTCACCTTACAGCAAAGCAAAAGACCAGGGGATCCTCTCAAGAGAGTCAGACTCCTCTCTACGAGGTTCGTTGCTTTTTCATTAGCTCAGAATGGAAAATAAAGTTTCAAAAAAAAAAAACAAAAAAACCCAGCTTTTAACATAATCCAGTGAAACATTTGTTAAATGCCAAACTCTTCCCATTTTTGCATTGCTGCATGACTTCTGTTCAGCTGTGGTTTTTCTTAAATGGTTTTGAGTCAACAGAGAAATTGAAGTTAAAATCTACTGTTACTGTGTGCTAAAAAGGCTGTCTTCCCACTGCAAAAAGGTCAGAACATAGACTAGAAGAGCAGTGATGTGTATAAATAGAGGTGTTCAACATGAGACAACAGCAATTATTTAAATTAGCATAGATGATTGATGATCACATATCAAATGTGTAAAATCTGATTCACCTTTCACATCCATGTTAAACAAGAACTTCTCAAAACAACTGCAAAATTATTTACTGTGAGGTTACAAATGTATTAGGCTTATGTGTCAAGGTTTTGGTATCAGGAGGGCTGCAGCTGTGGCCTCTGCGAGCAGAGCCCAGCAGCAGCCTCATGGCAGATCAGTGCCAGCTCCAGCTGCTCCAAAGGGACTGGCTGCTGGGCAAAGCTGAGCTGTGAGCGAGGCAGGGTGCACCACTGGCAGGAAAAAACTGCGGCACAACAACAGTGGGGAGAGAGGAGTGAGAAGTGTGAGAGAAGCAGCCATGCAGCCCCTGGAGTAGTGCAGGAGGGCAGGAGGTGCTCCGGGCATGGAGCAGCAGCTCCCTGCAGCCCAGGAGAGGCCCACGGAGGAGCAGGCTGTCCCCTGCAGCCCATGGGCACCACTTGGAGCAGATCTCCCGGGCAGCCACGGAGGAGCCCACGGTGCAGCAGTGGCTGAGGCCTGGAGGAGGCACAGCCCGTGGGAGCTTAGATCTGAGAACACTAAGGCCCATTAATTTATGTTTTAAGCTATGGGAGATTCTTTATCAGACCTGCCAAAGACTGTAGAAGTCTTCACATATTAAAAGAGACTGAATTATGCAGTGCTTCCAGGGTAACAATTGTAGGGTGTGTTCATAGCAACCTGTATATATATGAAAATCTGGAATCATAGAATAATCATCAAAATGATTAAGGTGTGGGAGACATCTGCCCGAAATGAGGTTTTAAAAGTTCAATCTGTTGGGACCCACGCTTGTTTTATTAGCACTGTCATGACTAGCTGGTTTCTGATCATAGAAATAAATGTATGATTCTGTGGCCTCAGCCAGGGCCAGAAGAGGGAGAAACAAGGGTGAGAGGGGGCAGCAACCCCAACTGCCTTGTCAGTAATTCAGAGACAGGGCCAGGGCTGAGGGTGGCCATGGGACTGTCCTCCTTCCCTCCTGCAACACAGGTGTCCTGGGAGTCCTGCTGCCGGTGCATGTCTGGGAGGCACAGGGCTGCAGTGATGGCGTTGAGCCTCCCCACAAAGGGCACTGTGACGTCTTTGATGGATGGCCACAGCACCCACAATAAGGCTACCTTGTCGAGCCTGAATGTGCACAGGGAGCCTGTGACAGTGCACTGTCCTGCAAACACTTCCCACCACTCATTGCTGGAGATCCATCCTCTTGATCTCTTCTAGGAGCCACTGGACCCAGGGTGCGAGGTCTTCTGGATGTTCTTAGAAAAAGGCAGCCTAGACCTCAGGTGGGAAGTTGTGCTCAAGAGTGACGATGAGCACCAGTTCTGCAGGCCATAACCTGAGTGCTCTGTGGGCTGCAGGACAGAGCGTACGAGGTAATCATCATCCACCCTCACTGAGTGTTGTATGATCTTTATATGTTGCCTACATAAGGCACAATGTGGCTTCTTCTTTGCCCACCAGAGCACAAAGCCATAGCACAGCTGATGGAAACGAGGTCATGTAGGTCACGTCACCTCAACATTGCCAGCAGATGGGGCAGGTCTACTCTGATGCCATGTCCATGGCCCTGGTCTGTGCAGTGGGCTGGGGAGAGCTGAGGTCAGGAAGATGCTCCCCTTACTGGTGCTGCAATGATCAGGTGTTACAAATTGTAAAAGAGAGAGAGGCCCTGGTCACTTACTGTTCCTGGGGCAGGCAGCAGCAATGCCCCAGTTCCTCAACAGCAATCTTCCCAGCCCTTAGTCCCCACCAGCTGCTCCAAGGCTGTTCCCTGTGCCACTCACCTCTGCTGCTGCACGCACACCCTGCAGGGTCCCAGCTTCCTGAGCCACAGGCTGATGCTGTGGGATGGGCACCAAAAACTGCTGTCAGCAGTCCCATGGTACAACCCAACCAAGGCCTGGTTCATTGGTCCAAGTCTCGCAGGTACTCTCAGCTGGAGTCCAGGCACAAGTCCATGCTCCTCACAGCCAGCAGCTGAATTTATTCATTGAGAGTTTAACAAGGTCACAGCCTTGCTGACATCACAATTCCTTGATCAGTTACCTCACCATCCATGGATGCATGTATTAGGGCAACAGCCTGGGCCTCCATCACCCTTCATTTTCCTTTGTAATGGTGATATATTTGGAAAAATAAAAATTGTACCAGTTTACTATCTCCACAATAAGCCATCTTCCATAAACCGTTTATACTTTTTGAAACTTCAAGAAACATATTTTTGACTGTTCTGGTTTGGATGGAATACAAATTGGTGGTAATCTGTATGCCAGGATTGCATTTTATATGAAGTGCTCATATCACAGCAGATTGTTTGCTCATACTTTCCTGTGCAACCTACTGTACAGGACCTGCTGTAGCAGGTTGAACTAGGTGATCTTCTTGTCAACGGTTTACGGGCGTTAGGCCCGATTCCGTGACAAAGGGGACGGGGGACCCAAGGGCCCACGTCCCGGGAAAAGGGGAAAGGGGAAAAGG